>NC_052016.1:91539662-91839662 GCF_015832195.1 Motacilla alba alba
AGGCATTGCTTTTATAAAGAGATGGCAGGGAGGGGGATTGCTTGCTGTTCCCTGCAGGTGACAGAAGCTGGACAGGTAGCAGTGTGTATTGCATGAAAAATTCACGTGTGACTGAATACAAAGAGCTTTTAATGTAGAAAGCTGAGATTTTCTTTAAAAAAAATTTCCTTCCATGCTATTAGCCTTATGTTCTTCCCCCAGTCTGTGCCTGCTTTTGGAAGCCTGCAGTTATTGTGAGCCACATCACCCTGTAGGAGTCTAACACTAAATTAATCGTTTCTATTATATGGCCGTTCTTCTGGGACTTGCTCTGATGTTTGGATGGGATAATACAGTGCTGGAATTTTTTTCTCTTTTTCACGTTTTAAGCCTTTTTTAAAAATTCCATTTGCAGATGTATTTTTGAAAGCTTAACAGTATGCCAAATCTGTTGCACAAAGGACTGTCAGCTGCTGTTTGCTTTCTTCTGTCTTTTACTTTAATCAGGCAGGGCAGTAAATGATGTGAAAAGCATTTTTCTTTGCTCCTTCAGTTTATGCAAATCTGTTGCTTAGGAACGGAAAGGAGCTCCAGTCCCAAAAGGAACATCTTAGGCTGATCTGCATGGCAAAAAGGCAGATTGTCCTGTCCAGAGCACAGAGAAAGAGCATTCTAACAGAGAAAATCCATCGTGTTGCTGTTCTCTGAAGTGCTTTAGCTATCGGGATGTTAAAATGTTTTCTTCTCAGTCTGAATTGATAGGTAAGCAGTTGAATGGCTGAAGTGTTTGAAATTTAATTAAAATACAACTAAAAGGGAGTTTTTGAGAGAAATCTTGCAGGTTTGAAATAAAAATGAATATTTTCATAATTACCGTACTGCTTGTGGAAGAGAAAATCCATTCCTTTTGTTCTCCTTCTATTACAAGGACCCTTTGTGATTGGAATCTCATGGTTTAAATTGAGTAGGAACATTACACTGAATATTTAATCACATTTTCATAACAGAAAAAAATATTTAATTGATTTTCTGCAATCCAATAACATAGAAAAATGACACAATGGGACAAAAAAAACCCCAAACCTGATAATGTTATGTTGCTCTAGGGATAAAACTTAACTTCTGCTGCTGTGCTGACCAATTCTATTCTTGTGGGAATGTTATCATTAGTTGTCATGGAGTTAACTGTGGTTGGTCCTGAAGACCCCAGTTCAGCAGGCCAGTCAATCAATCATCCTTTTAAATATACTTTCATTTGAATTTCTTTCCTTCAGTGTGTGGACTTTGTGAACTGTGGAATATATTTGCTTCTCTCTTTTTTTTTTTTTTTGTGTGTGTGTGTGTAAATAATATGCTTCTTCCTCTTTAACTGCAGTGTGTAAAATCTTCCCGATTTTCATCACAGAATTCTGTCCTTTTAAGTAGGGTAAGCTTTGATTTCTTTATGCAAAAGGCATTTACTTATTAATATTTATATTAATATATAATACTTTATTTTAGGCAAAACCACTCGTGAATACATATTTCAATTAATGGATTGCATGGCAATTTTAATCTTCAGTATCCATGATACTATATTTTAATTTAAGATTCAAAGATTCTGCTTTTGCAGACTTGGGAAAGAAGAGACACCATGTCAAAGGAAGTTGCCATTTAAAGTGTAGGCACACTTCCTCTTTGTCTTATTTTGAGCCTGGGAACATGTACAAGCACTTGGAAATCAAATGCCTCTGTTCAAAACCAAAATGTGTCCAGTGGACTGCAAAAAGGCATGGGGCATCCCCTCCCAACATCATTTTTCAGTCAAATGAAACACTATTTTCATCTGCAAAGTCAGAAAATATTCAAAAATTTCTGCCGTCCAGCGATTTTTTGTCATTGAAACTCCACCTTAATTAACTCACTCTTTGGCATGATGCCTCTCCATATTTTTAATATGAAATAGTTTTTTTGCCACTTTAAATTCTGGTCTTGGAGAGCTTTTTGGGTTACGTAGAGAATGCTGTAACCAAAACCAATTCCCTGGATGTCCCAAAACACCTCTGCTTCCTTGGGCTGCATTCTCCAGCTAATATTTGCGCGTGTTTTATTGCTGGTGGACATGTGCTGGTGTCCAGGGCTTATGCTGTGCTGGGTGCAGCTGTAGGTGGGGTGTGCTGAGCACATCTGCTTGTCCCACCCACAGGCCTCTGAATGTTCTGTGGTAACTTCTCCTGCCATGGGGAGAGAGAAACTGTGCTTGAGTGGGTCAGACTTTGCTGATCCCAGCTCAGAGCATGGTGCGAGGCCCCAGGCTGCAGCTGCAGCCCAGAACTGCTGATCCAGCCCTTTATGACCAGGGGCCCCAAACTCTCCTCTCCAGGGCTGGGAACTTGCCCTGCAGTTTGATGACTATAGGATGTGTTTTTCCTGGACTGTTTCAGGCTGTTTGAAGTGTAAATATCTGCATTTTGAATGGATGTATGCTGCATTTAAACTCAGTTTTCTATGAGCTTTTGCTTAAATAAAGTTAACAGATGTGGAGAACTTTTCTTTTCTTTTTTTTTTCCACTAAGAGGTGCATTTAAGATACTGGTATAGTGTATAGCATGGTATCAAGAATGGTGAGATAAGATCAATGCTGATATTCCTCTGACTCTTCTCATCCTGAGATTCAGCAGTGACTCAAATCTTTGCACACTCAGCTCTTCCCATGTGCCTGGCCAGCTGCTGTCAGAGGTGCTGGGATGGATGTGCCTTTTGGGGCAAGGAGGGAGAGGGTCTGTCAAAAGAGACAGTAGCAGTAGTTGGGCTGCTGTGAAGAGTACAGGGCTTCAGGAGAGGTTTGCTCTGCTGTCACGGCAGAAAAAAAGTGCCAGTCAGCTGTGGAATTTAGATTTTAATTATTTTTGTTTATTTCAGGGAAGTTTAACATTGTTACTCCAACTTCCATAAAGTAAAGCAAGAATTGTCATAAAGTAAATGCCTCTGCTTGCTGTGTCTAAATCTTCTGCAGTTGGCTTTCACTGTAGCTTGATATTTTCTACCTTTATTTTTAAAGCTAAGGGACTGAATTAAACTGTTTATCGATTTCCTGTGGGAATGTTCACTTGACAATCTTAGTGCAGGCGATAATGACAGTTTGCAAGTGTTTTAAATGGCATATGTACCTGTATTCTCCAAGGACTTTCCATTCTTTCCCTGTGTATTTTCAAGATACTCAATATACCTTTTGGGTTTTTTGCAATGTTTTGTGGTAGCATGATACCAACCTCATCATCTCCCTACCTTGTCTAACATAACCATAACATTGCATCTGATAAGTTTTGTGGTGAAGGGCTTTATTTTTCACCAGTAAGTAGATATCATCAAACCCAGTTATTTGAGGTAGAACTTTGATGTTGGGAATCAATGTCTTTTTGAAACTCAGCTGGATAAATTCATAAGACCATTAGAGGACATTTCTGAGAAGTCTTGGCCATAGGCTAAAGAGGAACTGAGTGGTAATTTCTATACTTTTAGGAAGATCTCGATAAGGGTACAGTTATCTAAGTTCATTTGCCTTACCCACATTTATATAACTTGGTTGCTAGCTACAAGTTATATCTGTTGGATTCTATGCACTCCTACTGAACATGTATAAGAACTGTCTTGTATCATCAAGCATATTTTTTCCTGTTTAAGCTATTAATAGGCTGAGTCCTGCTTAACTCTATCAATGAAAGAAAGCTTAAAAGCTTGTTACTTAACTCTCTAGTATTTGGGGGATTTTTTTTTTTTTACCTCTTAAGTTTTAGAACAGAATAGTTACAGCAATCCTTTCTATCACAGTGATTCTGAAATTAAAGTTCTATTATCTGCTTTCTCAGTCCTTATCTTCTGTAGTTCTTATTGTTTCTTCTAGTCAGTTTTCCTTTTTTTTTCTTTTTTTGTCCAAGACATTTTCCCTATAATTTGCTCCTATTCATATTTTCTTACAAATAATCTGAAGCTTCAGGAGGCCCAAAAGAGCATGGCTGAGAGATGCACGCTGGCTGTTTTTTGATATGCTTGGAATTAAGACTACAGACCTTTTGCAAAGACTTAGACATTATTCTGTAAGGATGGAGATGTGGAAATGGTATCTCTACTAGGATTGACAATCATCTCTAGATACCAAATCAATGTTGTTGGTAGGGCACTGTTTACATGCAGTTGCAGGGCTGAGAGCAATGGTACAGAATTATGACATTTAAAAAAAGGATGCCAACCATTTTTTGTGAATATTTTCAGTAATCATCCGGTTCTGAAGTTAAATCAAAACATAAACAATGCTAGAGGAGTTTCTTTTTTTTTTTTGACTTGATTTTTCACATGGACAAAATGTGAGGGAAAGCTCAGTACACTTCTCAAAAACACAAGCTGTTCTGAGCGGGTGAGACCCATGTGGTGCTCATCTCCTTCAGAAATGAAGAAAAAGAGGATATCCTAGTTTAAGCTAGTCTGTGGCCTTTCACTAACATACTAAAAAAACCCAAACCCTGGGACTGATATCTCTTGACCCTTGGACATGGTGGGACTTGGTACTGTGAGGCTGAAGTTCTTTTCAGTCTGGGATTTTCTTACTTGAAAATCCAGAAAAAGGAACTGCGAATCAGCACAGGCATTGCTCTTCCCTGCTTAGAAAGCTGTGTGTGCTCATCAAACACCAACATTTAGCGAAACAGCTTGCTGGTGTATGTGATTCTCTCTCCTCAAGGGAGAATGTCAGACCATGAATGTTGAATGTTCACTAATTAAGTTGTGTTCAACCAGGAAAACATGTTCTTGTTCATGCATTTTTACTTTAATGCTTTAAGAATGGGTCATAATCCTGAGATACCAAAAAGAAAAATGTTATTTCAGAAGTAATACTTACATGTCTTCTGCCTGAGGAAAGCTGTCTGGAGAAATTTCATATGGGTACAGAACTGAAAACACAGCTTTGTAGGAATTTAGTATGAAAAAAAAATCTCAGTTTGGGTAAATGTCCTCATATAACTATAATGATGAGTGTGACTACAGTATTTTAGTCTGTTCTCATTTATATGAACTCCTAATCAAACTTTTTTTAAGTAAGTCTGAAGTTTCTTATGTTCTCTGTCATAAAAGAATCTGTTAAAATATTAGTTCTCCTGCCCAGTAATTTCATCTGTTAAAAACTCGTGACTATTAAGGAAGTAGAGCTATCCAATTTTGTGTCTTGGGAATTTTAGCTTTTCTTAAATTAATTTTTTTGAGCTTAGGGGAAAAAAAAAAATCTGCTTTTGCCAGCCCCTGATCATTGTACATGAGAAATAGCTGTTGCCTTTTGGAGCTTGCTTATCAACGAAGATAAAGAAGGAGAGAAAACCCCTGAGCCAGTTCCAGCTGTTGCCCTGCCATTGCTGTTGTCAAAACTCCTCTGCTCTCTTCTGGCTGGGCAGAGGGGAAATGTGAATCACACTCTTGCAACGTTTGCAAATGTGTCAAAGCTGGGCAGGAAGGAGCTGCTTCCTCTTTCATGTCTTGCTAGATACTGGAGTGCAAAGGCTGGGGAGCAGGGACATTGAGCTTGGCCAATGAACCACCAGGCCTGTGGATACCTTTGGCAAAATCGAAAAGCAGAGCTATCAGCGAGCTACCTCAGAACAAGAGGACGTTTACAACTGTCTGTGCCCAATGGCTTCTGTTTTCCTGCTTTGAAAAATGCTGATCTTTGGGAAATCATGCTGAAGGATTTCAAAAAATGTTCCTTCCTGTATTTCTTTTCACAACCCAGAGGGCAGCAGGAAGCTTTTGTTTCTTACTTGCACCCCTGACCTGTTAGTGTGGGTTTCCTAGACCTGTGCTATTAAATAGAGGGCTGGGATTTTGGGTTCTATTTTTAGATTGTTTTCTAAGTATTAAAAACAAATCCATAGATAGTCTAATGTCCAATAGTCTGAACATAGCTGATGCTGAAGGAATATTCCTGTGCAGCTATAAATATTGAGGCCAAAATCATGCAGGTGTGCTTTCAGAATTGGGATGTTTGGGCTACATCTTCAGAATGTTCACCTGTAGTGCTGAGGAAGTACAAGTCAGGAGCTTGGATTTTGTGAATACCTGGCTCTATTCAACAGGGGCCCAAGAGAAGAAGGAAGATGTGTGGACTGGGGAGAGGGTGATGGTACTTACCTTGCACGAAGTGACACCTCCCCTTTTCACAGATAATTGCAGCAGTTTTTGGTGTAGAATGGCTGGCCATTCTTCACTATGGGTTTTAGAACAATTTTTGTAGTGCTTTCTTGGAGCCAATGCTTTGTGGCCATTTGCCTGTCTGGGTGGGGAGAGGGCTGTGGGCCCGTTGGTCCCACTCTTGGCACATCCCAAAGCAGCTGCACACAGGGCGTTTCTACTTTGACAGGGAGGCTAAGGAGGAAGAAAAGTGTCAAAGGAGGAAGAAAAGTGTCAAGTTGAAAGGAGCCTCTCAGTTAATCTGTTTTCTTTTTTAGCTAAAGCTTGATTTATAGATACTCAGATTCATCTGTAAAGTACCTATAGATAGAGGCTCATCTGTAGATGTTCTGACTACTTTGCAGCTCTGTTTCCTCTAGGGTAAAACTGTTCAGTCTGACCTCCTCACAGGACTTTTGCCAGGCCATGGAAGTTTTTTGGCATGCATTGATTTATTGAAGAAAGGACACCATGTTCTTCGCCGGTCTCTAACTTGAGAATAATTGTGGTTCTTGTGTTGGAGCTTGATCTGGGTGTAGGCAGGTGTTGGGCAAACATCCTGGCACAGGTTTGCCAGCCAGCACTCCTGTCAGTCCAGTCCTTCACCTCTTTTTTGTCTAGGATCACAAATTGCACAATATGAGCGGTGGTTTATTTATTTATTTTAACAAAAACTGATATGCTCAGGCTGGGAGCAAGGTTTGGGCTGGGCATTCAAGAAGAAACAGAACTATGAATCTTTCTGTTGGTTGTTTTTGTAAAGTCATTGGCAAGCTCTCTCCATATGTGGAGCATTAGCTTTGCGGCAATGGCTTGGTACACAGGGTTGGTCTCGGGAGATAGACAAGTAGTCACTCCCGGTTGCTTTCTCTCCTTGGGTTTGGGTTTTGGTTCTGGTATTTTTTTTTTTGTCAGCTGAGCCCTTCCGTGGAGGTAAAGCTGTGGATCTTTCTGCAGGAGTCTATAATTAGGCAAGAGAAAGTGAGGAGGTGTTTCTGCCAGGCCAATAAAAGTGCAGTGGCTGGTGGGGTCACCAGCCCATACCACCTGTCTTGAAGTGAGTTTTTGTCAAAGCTGCATTGGGATCTGCTTGTCCCCCCCTTGTATCTGGGGATGGAACTGCTCCTTGGATGGGTGCTCAGTGTTCCTTTCCTCCTTGTTAGAGCAGAGGGCAGTGCTCAGCTGCTCCTTGCACCATAGGTATAAGGTTTTTCTCTAGTAAATGGGGGGAAATAACTTGCAAAAAAATTAGACATCCTGGTTAGAGATATAACCTTAAAAATCATTTTTTTTTCACTCCACTGAGGAGAATGAGTAGATTGTTATACAAAAGTAGATGACTGAGTTGTTCCACCCCACGTTTTCTTCCTAAATTTTCACAACATCACAGAAGGGTAAGGTTGGAAAGGACTACAATGGCTCACCTGGTCCAACCTCCCTGCTGAAGCAGAGTCATCCTGGAGCACATGGTACAGGATTGCAGACAGACAGTTCTTGAGAAGTTCCAGTGAAGGAGACTCTACAGTTTCTCTGGGCAGCCTGTTCCAGTGCTTGGTCACTGGTCACAGATGGCCCAGATTTCTTTCCATTGTCCTTCTTCATTCAGAACCCCAGGCAGCAGCAGCAGTCAAAGGTTTATGGAGATTGCCATGGCCCTGATGGGTCTATCATCAGCTACCCAAAGCAGATCTGGCTGTCCTAGGACATGAAACACTGGAAACTGCTGGCACCTTTTCACAGCCTGGTCTCCTGAAGATGATATGGTTGTAGAAACTGTAATGCATGAAGTTTTGAAAGTACATTGCCTCAAACCTGAGCTTTAGAATCATCATTTCCTCTATTTTTTATCTATTTCTGGTGTCCAGCAGTGGGGGAGGAGAAACATTTCTCGAGTCCTAAAGGTAAGGATAGGGATGTTAGTCTGAAAAGTTTTATTTAAACTTGTATTTGAAAGTCAACTGGGTTTCTGTTTGACTGTTTCCCTTCTGTTTTGGTTGAAAGGAAACTTCCCATATAAATAGTTGCCTGCACCTCATGTTACTCATTTGTTTACCATGTATATATAGTAACACATATAAAGTTATATCTATGTGTATACATCTGCATATCTACATTTATGTGTGTATTTTCTAACCAGGTGCAAAATGACTGCTCAAGTAACTCTGGAGGATGCCTTGTCCAATGTGGATCTCTTGGAGGAATTACCATTGCCGGATCAGCAACCGTGTATTGAGCCCCCACCATCATCTCTTCTCTACCAGGTATTTTCTCAGTAGAGGAAAAGGTTTTTCCATTTCCCAGTGCTGTTAAGAAAGAGTATGTTTTGCCCAAAACCAAATTGTGTTTATATGGGCAATAAATATAAAAATTCTTTTCATAGAACCATAGAATGGTTTAGGTTGGAAGGGGCTTTAAAGATCATCTAGTCCAGCCCCTCTGTCATGGGCTGGAACACCTTCCACTAGAGCAGGTTGCTCAAAGCCCCATCCAGCCTGGCCTTGAAAACTTTCAAGGATGAGTCAGCCACAACTGCTCTGAGCAACCTGTTCCAGTGCCTCACCACCCTCACAGTCAATCAGTTCTTGCTAATACCTAATCTAAACCTACTCTTAGTTTGAGTCCCTTCCCATTTCTCCTGTCACTACCTGCCCCTATACAAAGTTTCTCTCCAGCTCTCTTGCAGGACCCCTTTAGGTCCTGGATGTTGCCATAAGGTCTTCCAGAGCCTTCTCTTTTCCAGGCTGAAAAATGGCAGGTTCTCAGTTTTCCTTCATAGGAGACATGCTGCTACAGAAGACTTAATCCCATGTTTTCCCTTTCTCTGCAGCCAAACTTCAACACTAATTTTGAAGACAGAAATGCATTTGTCACTGGTATTGCAAGATACATTGAGCAAGCTACAGTCCATTCTAGCATGGTAAGTAAATGTTCCAATACACTCTTTTGTATTACACAGAACAGAAGGAGAGGGATGTGTCTTCTTGCAGTTCATTAAAAGAATTATGGTCACAGAAAACAGGTTTCCTACTTCCAGGGGGAGCTAAGATGAAAAAGTGTGTGGCTTTTCTGTTTTTTCAAACACACTTAAATTTTTTTAAAATTGCCTTTCTTTTTGAACAACTAATGTTGTTCAGAGGTTCCCCCTTCTTTCATGGCATTCTTGGAAAATTAGGAATATGTCTTATAATTCTAGAGGCCAGTTCACAAATAGTGGAATGGGCAGATAAAGCACCTGGTTACATGCTACTGAAAATTATGTATGTTTACATCAATCTACTTTTACAATGATATGGTTACTCCTTTACCTGTTTTGATTATCTGGATATTGTTGTACCTCTCCTTTGCCATGTAAAAAGTTGTTCTGCATGTGCTGACACTTTCATCCTTGAACATTCCACCTGGGGTCCCTGAATTTAAAAAGAAGAATAAACACCATCCCATCACCCTCCCCCACACCAAAATCAGCATTTCTATTTATACTTATGGATCACAGTGTCATTAGTTTTGGGAAGAAGGAGCAACACATAAACCAGTCTAATCTGGAGAGATAATAACTGATGATGTATCATTCAACATGCAATACATGTGTGTTTGTACATACACATTCTGATAACAGAAACAGGTTCATTTGGAAAAGGGCTTGGAATGACAGAAGATACATGGATATAATCCTTTTGTACTACAATTCTTAATTATATTGAGTGTCTTCCCTACAGAATGAAATGCTAGAAGAAGGTCAGGAATATGCAATCATGTTATACACATGGAGAAGCTGCTCAAGAGCCATTCCACAGGTAATGGATGAAAACTCTACTGTCGTGTGATGTGTGAACTTCTGTCTTGTTTTGGGGTGGAATTACACAGACAGAGATTTGTCAGAGGACAAAGTGGAGTCTGATTTGATTCCTGAATTGTTAAGCTGGGCATGTGATAGAACAGTGTCTTTTGGCATTTGGGGACCAGTTGGACCTTATTTTTTTTATAAGGCATCTATAGCAATACCTCATGGGGTTTGTGTCAGTCTTACTTTTTGGATCAAGAGCAGTGTAGGGGTAATGTTAAAAGGAAAACTTTTAATTGTGGGATCTGCTTGAAGTCAACATTCCTGCTCCCCAGGTTAATTCTTAAATTCAAAACAGGTAGCAGAGCATGTAACGATTAATATTCAGGTTAAACATGCAAGTTTCTAGACACTTCTGCTCCAAGGTAGCCACTTTCTAAAGGTCAGAGCTACACAGTGCTTTCTTGATCTGTAAAACTCCTGCTCTGAGTAGGGCACAAGTCAGCTTCAAGTGTCTGGGAGTGGCTGTACAGGAGTGGGGTGGGAAGAATATTAAGAGGCGTCAGAAAACTGAACACAATTATTGCCATGAGTTGACTCCTTCCTTTTTTTACAGATTTGTAATGCAATTATTTTTATACTGAAATGCTAGGAATGCTGATAATGTGGTTTAAATATTTAGAGTGGAAGTCAGGTAATGTGTTTTAATTTACAGTTTTGGCCCTATTTTTATGCATGATTTTGAGCAAGTGGCTTAAGATGGAAAGGTTACACCCTACACACCCTGCAGAGGTGTTTGACAACTAAATTACTTGCTGTAAGGTACAAGGAAAATCTTAGCTTGTTTTGGGGTTTTTTTTACACACAGCTTAAGATTTGCATAAGATTACCAAACCTGGAAATTTTTGTATTCAAGTTTGTCTCTTTAGGATGATTATGCATTTTCTCAGGATCTTAGTTGCTGAGGCTTTATCAGGGAAAGTTCCAAGTATAACAACTTCTTTAATTATCCACAGGTTAAGTGCAACGAGCAGCCTAACAGAGTAGAAATTTATGAGAAAACTGTGGAAGTTCTGGAGCCAGAAGTCACAAAACTGATGAATTTTATGTATTTTCAGGTAAAAGGAATGGAAACAAAATTTGTCAGTAGGCTTGTAATTTTATATATATTCCTGCTTTGTAAACTTCATATTGTGTGTTCAGGTGCTGAAGCTAGTCATTATATCTTAGAAAAAACACACCATATTCTCTTACAGAGGGGCAGAATTTTTAATGCCTGTCTTAAAAATTTGAGTCAATCTCCATTAAGACTTTCAACATAAAATCAAATGTAATTGCATATAGTCCCTATGCAGCACAGGGGGACAGAGATCTGTCGCTTCAGGAAGAAAGGAAATAGAAATATAATGTGTTTCACACGTATAATAAAAACATCTCAGCACAGAAACCATTTGCTGTGGAGTGAGGGATCCACAAGTCTGGACAGCAGAGCAGCAGGTGCAGCTTTGCTATGATGATTCATAATTGAGGCAAGCTAACCCCAGTTGTTGTGACCTGCCAGCCACCCGAGCTGGAGAATAGCAGTCTGTCTTGCCTTCTCCTCCCTCCTGGCAGCTTGCCATCTATCTCAATGGACCGGGGATGTTTCCAGGCATTATTCAGAGATGGAGCAGCTAGAGCCTGTGAGGCCTGGAGCGCACAGGAAGGAGGAGACTGTTGTACTCAGTAAGACCCCCAGTTGGGGAAGACAACAGGAAATGTTACATTTCATTCAATCTCCTTTCATTCAAGCAGATTAGAGCTTTAAAGTCAGAACAGATTCCTTTTTATGTTTGAAGTTGCTGTCTTTTTGGTATTTGTAATCTCCATCTGAAATGGCCCTGGTGTGCACCTGCAATTAAGCCTTCAAATAAACATGTGCCAGGATGACTTAACAGAGCTGGCATGTACAGTCTGCTGTGGATTTTTGTTTGTTTGTTTGAAGGGAGCATTCCTATAATTTGCCTTTTAATTCAAATATGCTTCCTCACCAAAGAGTAAAAGTCCCTTTTTTTCTGAGGGATTTTTTAAATTTCACAGAATCACAGAATAGTTTGAGTTGGAAAGGATCTTGAAAACCGTATGATTCAATCCCCCTGCAGTGAAAAAGGGGTATTTTTGACTAGATCAGGTTGGTCAATGCCCCGTCTAACCTAGCCTTGAACACTTCCAGGGATGGGGCATCCACAGCTTTTCTGGGCAACCTGTTCAGTGCCTCACCACCCTCATTGTAAAAAAATTCTTCTTTATATCCAATCGAAATTGACACTCTTATAGTTTAAAAATATTACTTGCCTTGCCCTGTTTTTCATTTGTACTTTTAATTACTTTTATCTGCAAAGAAGAGCCTTGGCTCTTGTGTCAGGCAAGCTCGGTGGCAAAAATCACTGGTGACACTTGCAGCAGACAAGTACACAGTGGAGGAGCTGAAAGGCCTGTACTCATACCTTGCTAGTTTTGCATGCTTTAAACATTGTTTCTGCTTCACTAAAGATTTTCACTGGACTAGCTCTAGATACATGATGAAACTTTTTCCCTGGAAATATCATGCCTTTTACTCTGTGTTTTTCTTTCTTCTCCCCCATTAGAGAAATGCCATTGAACGGTTTTGTGGGGAGGTGAGGCGTTTGTGCCATGCGGAGAGAAGGAAGGACTTTGTGTCTGAAGCCTATCTGATCACACTGGGCAAATTCATCAACATGTTTGCCGTGTTGGATGAGTTGAAAAATATGAAGTGCAGTGTGAAGAACGACCACTCAGCCTACAAGCGGTGAGTGCGAGGGGCAGCAGGACCCGGCCTTGGCTGCCAGGATTCAGGCCTCCCACGAGATGGCAGCAGTTGCTTTTTTTCTCACAGCTTTTTCTTGAAAAATAGTCTCTTCACGTGTGGGACAAGCTACCTTGAAACTAGGGATGGCTTGACTGCAGTTAGGCAGTTGAATGCATCTGTTTTCTTTGTGCTGTTCCTCCAGCAGCAAAAGGTTTTTCTGCCTTTAATGCCAAGCTGTCAAATACTTCTGTCTTGGTGTATGCTAAATACAAGGCATATACTTTGTTCAGTAAAGCTTCTGTTTTTAAGTTTGAGAGGAAGCTGGCTTTCTGGTCACCTGAGCTGTGCCTATTCTGATCTATTCCATTCTTGGCATCCACTTTTGACATTTTTAGCTGAGAGTTGTTATACTTGTTCTTAAGATGTTTCAGCTTTGCTGTTCAAAATCATTGTGATTGCAGGTGTAGCAGGGAAGGGAGGGGGTGAGATACCTGCAGCATATTTTGTACATGAGCTACCAGATGGTATCAGGTATCTTCTGTTGAGCACAGTGGTCAGAACAGCAGGGAAAGACTGCTTTATGCCAGGTCTGGCATCTGTAGTCTTTCATGCAGAAAACTATTCAGTCAATGACTAGCCAAATTTACCTGTGTTGTTTTTTCTTATGTGAAATTTAGTTTCTACCTCCACCTATTGTAGTTGTTGGACTTGGAGACCTCTTAAGCTTACTTGGTTTGCCTTTCATTTTCTTTGGAGGTGTATTTCTGGAGGCCAAAAGCTTGTTTTCTGGAAGACTGACTTTCCCTGGGTTGTTGAGTGCTTGGATCTATAGAGCCACAGCTGCACCCAGGTGAAGGATATAGCCAATGGTTTTTCTTTTGTTTTTTCATTTAATTTTTTATTG
Organism: Motacilla alba alba; assembly: GCF_015832195.1. Taxonomy (NCBI): domain Eukaryota; kingdom Metazoa; phylum Chordata; class Aves; order Passeriformes; family Motacillidae; genus Motacilla; species Motacilla alba. The sequence goes on from NC_052016.1 coordinate 91,553,331, forward strand.
GACCACCTGAGTAGGGATGTAGTGAGGAATTTGGGATAGCAAACCAGTTTATTTTGGATAAATTAGGTCCATCTCTGTCTTCTAGTGAACTTTTCACCTTTTTTTTTTGAGGAGATAGGTTTACTTACAAACAGTCCTGGCCAAGGGAAATGCAATTTTTCTTCTGTTTTTAAAGAGCTGCTCAGTTCCTGCGGAAAATGGCAGATCCTCAGTCCATTCAAGAATCTCAGAACCTTTCCATGTTCCTTGCCAACCACAACAAGATAACACAAGTAAGCTTGAATTGTCTTCTTAGAAGTTACCTAATGCTTTGCAAAAGTATTAAAATAAAGCTCCTCTGGTGTGCTAGTAACTTTTTTCCCAGTCAGTGTAACTAGTTAAGTGATATACTTCTTTTTGTTTTTTTTCTCCAGTCTTTGCAGCAGCAGTTGGAGGTGATTGTTGGCTATGAAGAGCTGCTTGCAGATATTGTGAATTTGTGTGTGGACTACTACGAAAACAAAATGTATCTAACACCCAGTGAGAAACATATGCTTTTGAAAGTAGGTTTCTTTTGGGTACAAAATTAAAAAAAGAATGTTGAGGCAGGGCACAGATGTTTGAATTTCAGATTGTTTCTGGGGTTTTTTGTTTTTTTTAAAAGGAACCAGATTAAGCAAATAATTCGCATTACTGCTTTTCCCCATTATTGTCTTTTTGTTGTATAACATGCTACAATTATTTGAAAGCTTTTAATCCATTTTTGTTTTTCAAAAATTGAAGTTGACCCATTTGAACTGCATCCAATTCTGTGGAATTGTGTTTCCATGAAGTATAATGACAGCAGAAGGGAACTACTGCACTTAATTTTAGATATGTGGCAAGATTGTTTAAAAAGTTTTTGGAAGTGAGGCTGTGTATCAAATATTTCAAGGAACAAGTATCTTATAATTAGGATTAATAAGTCCGTTTAGTTAGCTGGACAATGTAATCCTGTAATAAGAGGATGCTGGGCAATGTGAAATGTGGCTGATTTTATCAGCTGCATGTCTTGCAGTGGAAGAAAAGGTATAGAGTAAGAGCTAAAAATATGCCTCATGACAAATATTTTGAGACATTTCAATGTTTAACTTTTGAAGAGCTTTGTTTATTAGGAGTAAACAAAAGTCTTCTGAAACCACACATGAATTCTAAAGCATTTACATTCCATCTACAAGGGTGCCCAGTGTGACTTTTGTATTTGGGCTGTTTGTTTGGCAGAGATGCTTAGAACACAGTAAGTTGCTCTGCTTGACTCCAGTAAATACTATATAGAATCCAAGAATGTACTGAGCTGGGAGGGACCTACAAGGATCATTGAGTCCAACTCCTGGCCCTGCAAAGCACCAGCCCCAAGGGTCACACCATGTGCCTGAGATTGTTGTCCAAATGCTTCTTGAGCTCTGTCAGCCTGGTGCTGTGACCACTGCTCTAGGGAGCCTGTTCCAATGCCCAGCCACCCTCTGGGTGAAGAGCCTTTTCCTGATAAATTTCTAACCTTTTGTTAATTAAATACCTTGGACAAAATGTAATTAGATTTTTTTTTGGATGCTTCTGAGCTCTTGCTTGTATAATTCAGAGAGGCACTGAAAGCCAAAAAAGCAATCACTCAGAGATGTTAGATCTAAACTTCTGTTACCAAATCAGTTTGCATGTACAGAATTTTAATAAATTGGAAGTGAAAAGTAAAGCTCTAAAATAGCCAGACTCTCATTTCAGTGAGATTTTTTTTAAAATGCCAAACCTTTATACAAACAAGGAGCATCTTTTAAGGGTAACTGATCAGGCTAATGTTAATGTGAAAACTGCTAATACAGTAAACAAAAAATAGTGCAGAAGTGTATGTATTTAAAAATTTATTCTGTTTGAAAGAGATTGGGTGTTTCAGGACTGGTTTTAAAATACTACTTCTTTAATTATATGAAGAACAGACTTACAGGTTTTTACTTCTGAGGTCCTTTTGTGGAAGGCTTAATTTTTTTCCTTTTTCAGGTGATGGGCTTTGGATTATACCTGATGGATGGAAGTGTCAGTAACATCTATAAGTTGGATGCAAAGAAAAGAATAAATTTAGCCAAGATAGACAAGTACTTTAAGGTTGGTTAAGATGTGATTTTAAAGGTAGTTTCTCTTGCATTTTAAATATATTTAAATAGAAAAAAAGATCACTTTGGGTTATAATATGGGTAAATAATGGTTTGCTTTCACTATGATTTGTGTTACTAATTTATCTAATCTGATTTGTTCCCTGTGTACAGCAGTTGCAGGTTGTCCCTCTGTTTGGTGACATGCAGATTGAACTTGCGAGATACATTAAGACCAGTGCTCATTATGAGGAAAATAAATCCAGGTAGGAAGGAGAAAGAAACAGAGTGGAGCATCTGGGATGGGGAAGATCTGGCTCTTGGAGTATATTTTCATACTCACCTGTTAGTCCATGGGTCTGTGGTAATTAATAGGATTTTCACTTTGTCATCTTTTTGCTGTGGGTATTTGACTATTAATGTAATTCATGTAATGGATACAACTAAAGGAACAGATGGCTTGAAAACCTTTCTGTGCTGCTGAGTTCATTCTCATGTATCTGTGACATTTTTTATCACCTGGTTGGAAGATATTAATTTTATCTTACACTAATTTAGTTTTTATTTTTTCCTTTAAATATGAAAACTTTCTTTAAAAGAAATGAAGGATTTTACTAAGCAAGGTGAGCAGTAGTAGTGCATGGGTGAATAGGCATGTGTACATTGTACATGGAGCAGCAACTTAGCTTGTTCCCCCCTACTTTTTTTTTTTTTTTTTTGGCTAGGTGTGCAGCACAGCAAAATGGTTGGAAAATGCAGCCAGTTGTTGCATTAATGGATCCATGGTTTCTGGTTATTGCTTTGTTTTAGTGGGCCTTTCTTTGCTCCTCCAAGACCTTGCCTCTATGCAGTTAAATGAATTTAGAATGCTGTGCTTTGCATTTTAATTCCTGCAGAAAAAACCACATAACTTGCATGTAATTGCTAAGAGAAAATCAATGGCAATGGGCCTACTGAGCTACTAAAAATATGAGGCTACTTAACATGACATTCTTGGTAGCATGATTTTGTGTGCCTCTTCATAACATCTTAATAGTCTTGATAATGCCTTTTTATAGCTGAAAGCATACTGTACACTCTTCAGGGTTCAAGAAGAATGAACAAAAGAGTATCTGCAGGTGGCTTGATGTATCTTAGAGCCTATACCTGTACTTCTGCCCTACCTTTTAATCCTTTTTGGTCTTGCTCCTAAGTGCCCTTGAAGAGAGATGGTGGTTCTTATTTTGTAGCAGCAGCCTTTCAAAAACAAAAAGAAATCTCCTAAAAGAGAAAAGAAAAACTGAACAGTTTTTACTTAAGACTTGGAAGAAGTGCTATTTGAACTCAAAAGGGCAGTTCATCACTAATGGCTTGGGCAGAGGTGGAGGTGTCAAGAGAGGAAAAGCCTCAAACAACACAGAAGGAAACGTGTAAAAAAGGAAAAGTAATGCATTGTGGATCTTTCTTTGCAGTATCAGTTGTGCTGTTCATTGTCAAAACTTATTTAAGTGGGGGATTTTTTGTCTTCTGAACCAGATGGACATGCACATCTTCCAGTAGCAGTCCCCAGTACAATATATGTGAGCAGATGATCCAAATCAGAGAAGACCACATGCGTTTCATATCTGAACTGGCTCGTTACAGCAACAGTGAGGTAAGTGGGGTTAGAGCTACATGTGCAAATTGCACAACTCTCATTAACAGTTATTATTAAGTATCTGAAAAGCAGGTAAATCTCTGGCTAGCTAAATGACAAAGCTTGGCCACCTGAGTCAAGAAAAGCTGGCTGCAGGTCTAATCCCCATTCTCTGAATTATATTTGCACTATTTAAATTTAACATAATTAGGACACATCATATAAGCTCTAACATCCTTTGGCCTCTTTCTCTTTATGTATCTCAGATTTATCCTAGAAATTTTGGTATGTCTCATTTAGAATATGTAGTCCTTACTCCAAACAGGTGCTTGTAACAGTTTAAACAAAACTAAGTTAAGATTAGTAAAAGAATACAGAAATGCATGTCTATAGACACACTCATACATATATAGTATATAGAGGCAACAAATAACTACATCTATTGTATATAATTGATATCTTGAATTCATCTGCAACAGTATTGTAGTCATTAGGGATACCAGTGACTTCCATCTGTTGACCAAAATCTGTGAATCTCTAGAAGAAAAAGCTGATGTTAGATGGTAAAGCAGATGATGGTGTATGATGCTGTTTTAGTGCTTCAGTTGATGTAGAAATTTGGCTTTGGATGCTGAATACAGTGTATTCTGATGTGGATTTGGGTGTGGGTTTTTTTGGGTTTTTTTAATAATATCTAGGTGGTGACTGGGTCTGGTCGACAGGAAGCTCAAAAAACAGATGCGGAATATCGGAAGCTCTTTGATCTCTCTCTCCAAGGCCTGCAGCTTCTCTCCCAGTGGAGTGCCCATGTCATGGAAGTGGTATGTAACATAGGAAATAAAACTAGATGAAAAGGAGGTGCCTTAGTGAGGTTAGACACAATAAAATTGCTTTGCTTTACTGGACTGAAAAATGTATGTTGTGTTTTCAAAGGATCACTGAATATTCTGAGTTGGAGGAGACCCAACAAGAATCTTGTTCCTTTAGTTTCCTTCTTCCTTCACGCCTTTTCTCCTTCTGCTTCAAACCTCATTCTTAGAGGATGGCACATGAAGTTCACAGAGTCTAGGAGTAATGTTGTTCCTTTGAAGATTCAGTAGCTTGTATCTCTTACAGTACATTCAACTTGTTCTATTTAGTGGATAGGCTGTCACCTGTGAATCTTCACCAGATGTTTTAATGTCATTCTTGATACAAACATTCTGTAGACTGACTTCATAATTTCCTTCTAAACATTGTTTAAAATTATATTGTTAAAAACATCTGTACTGACATGCAGTCACCGAGGAGGTGACAGAACAGCTCCAGCTGGTTGTGTTTAGACATCACCACTGGGTAAATAGAAGCATGTATGGTTTTAACACAAAAAATGGATGGAAGGGCTCCCTTTGGTTTAAATTGGGCCTTTAGTCAAAAGGAAAGTAAATGCAGGAAAAGGAAAATGTGTGAGGAGATGAGGGAGGGGAAATAAAGAACATACTGAGTTGTTTCTCTATATTGTAGTAGTTTGTTTTTAAAACAGATGCCAGTTAGAAAAGTGGCTGTGCTTTTTTCCAATAAGAAGATGCTTAAGGTAGAAATTGAAGAGGAGGATGCAGAAGTCCTTATGCTGAGACTGTTATGCTGCAGACACTGGATAAAAGCTGTGTACCTTAGCTGAACCAAAAACATATTCTAGGAAGGGTTGGAATGTGACTTACTGTATGAGAGAAGCTAGACTTGCTCCTCTTCTGCCTCAGATGTCTTGGGGACATGAAATAATTTGCACTATGTGATCCACAGTGGGCATAGCTGGTGAACCAGTTTTCTCTCTCGTTTCTATTTTTAACTGCCTCTTTTAAAAGCAGTCATGAGTCATGCTTTTCTCTGTATTACCCTATTCCTGTTTAAATCCACAGTGCATTTAATGGTGAAAATCTTGTTTTCCTTTCCTCTTCTTAAGGGAGTTTACTGTCATCTATTCCTTGCCTCTGCAGCTCCTTAACTTGCACCCTTTATTTCTGTCATCACAAATTGCTGCATCCAGGGTCTCTTCACAGTGAAAATCTTCCTATTTTATTATATCTCTGCAGGGAGTCTCTCATTCTTAGCTCTGTTTCTGTCCTATGCATTCCAGGACAAACTTTCTCTGGGCATCACAGCAGGTTTTTTGGCTATTCTCACTGCTTTTCATTGTCTTTCTAGCTTGAATGGATTCCTATAAATACTTCTCATCTAAGTTCAAGTTTATGTTCACCTTCTTCCTATCCTACTGAGAATTTATTCTGATGTGGAGTATCCTATTTACCTGTCTCCACCTTCACTGAATATGCATGAACATAGTTAAATGCATCATGTTCAGATAAAAACTTGCAGCAAATGATTGTTGTGCATCTTAACCCTGTTAGTGTAATGCCCTCAAAGAACTTATTCTTTGCTTAATCATTTCCCCAGTGCCCACTTTGTAGCACTTAGGTTGCCGGGTGTAATGCCCCCCTTTGCCATAGGTGAATTGGTGCTGTTAATCCATTATAGTAGGCAAATTTATATTGCTCTGTAATGTAATATTTATGCTAAGGTGGTCTCAACCAGATCTTGCTATGTGCTGAACTCCAACAGTAAGAAAATTGTATTTAAATGTGACTAGGATTTTTCACTTGATGTACCCTGATGGATATTAGGGTACCCTGATGGATATTAGCTTGATGCTACTTAGGAACATTTTGAGCTTTATTGGCAGTGACTGAAAAGGCAGTATTTAAGAGAAGTGCATGCTGTGCAGATTATATTGTCACAGATAATACAGCTATTTCCACACATTTCAGCCTGGTAAACTTAAAAATTAGCCTACCCTCCCCCCCAAAAAAACCCAACAGCAACCCAAACCTGTAGTTTTCTGGTTGTGTTTTGAAATCTAAATGTGAATATTTAATCAAGTAGAAAGCTCCTCTTTTTTTGTGTGGGTCTGATGGATTTTTTTCTTATATTCTGAAGTCTTTCTGTGTTTGTCATATTTGAAGCTGAGAAGAAACTTTTGCCTTTGTTAACATTTGCACAGTAAAAAACACGACCCTTATGTGCAATACCTGTTAAGTTTGAGTTGCATTTCTTTGGAATAATACGGAATTGCTGGTTTTCAGGAAAAGTTTTTAGGAAAATTATTGTTTGGCATTTCCACCAGATAGTAGTTTCAGAATTTACACAAGGTTTCAACATAGTACCAAACACTGTTCTTCAAATATTCATGAAAACACTGTTGTATTTCTCAAAGCATGTTATTTGTGTCCAACTGTGTTTTGTGTTTCTCAGGCATTTTTCTTTTTGTTTCTCCCAACTTTTTTTCCTCCCTCTTCTGCCTTGTGAACTGCAGTACTCATGGAAGCTGGTGCACCCAACTGACAAATATTCTAATAAAGATTGTCCTGACAATGCAGAAGAGTATGAAAGAGCTACGAGATACAATTATACTAGTGAGGAGAAGTTTGCTTTGGTTGAGGTAAGAGAAATGTTTTTCTATAGGGATTTTCCAAAGATTAATTCTATACAAAAGAGAACATTCCCTATAAGCATTTTGCATACCCAGTGCAAAAAGACAGCCTGCCCTGTGCTGACTCTGAAACCAGAGTCTGACTCTGTGTTCCTCCATTCAGTAAATAAGAGGAGCACAGCAAATCTATCCTTTGTCGTTTCTAACTTGTTAATTCCTCTTTTCTCATTTTTTTGTATTTAAAAGTGCACTGTTTGTACAAATATAGAAACAAAATAAGAAAAATATATTTGTCTGGGTTTTTTTGTTTGGTTTTTTTTTTGCAGGTGATTGCCATGATCAAAGGTCTTCAGGTGCTGATGGGACGAATGGAAAGTGTTTTCAATCATGCCATTCGTCATACAATTTATGCAGCTCTTCAGGACTTTGCCCAGGTCACACTTAGGGAGCCATTAAGACAAGCCATTAAAAAGAAGAAAAATGTCATTCAGAGGTAGCATTACTGTTCTCATATTTTTCGATATTCTTTTCTCTAGACCTTAGTAAATTAGTTGCAGAATTGCACAGATGTTAAATTTTACCTAAATCTATACTCCCAATCAGTCTGGCATTCATGGTTAGCTTGGTTGGATACGAATTGAAATTAAAGCAGTCTGAAGTCAAAATTGAGTGGCTGCCAGCATGGCTGCAGCAGGAGTCCAGGTTGTCCTGAGCCTCTTAGGACTACTTTAGAAAGTCTTGTGTTCCATGTTGTTCATTTTTATTTTAAGAAAATACAAATGCAGTAATACTGAAGGCAAGATTAGTGTTTGTATTTTGAAGAAAGGTTTCACTGTCCACTTTATGATTCCAGTGTTTCCTTTCTTTGTGTCTTATGCTTATTCCACTCTCTCTTCTCTCTGCCTCTCCTAATGTTCTGTCTTATTTCTCAGCTTCTGATGATTTTGGTTTATTAGCCTTGCACTTCTCTTCCAGTGCTTCATCTGCCCATGATGATTGGTGACATTTCCTGACCTTATTTTTTTTTGTCCCTAATTGTTTGCTTTTAATCTTGACTTGTTTATTATGTGTTTACTCCCACATTTCATTGCAAAGCTCTTAGAGGTGAAAGTCCTTAGCTAATTAGGCTATTGCTAAGTGCTCTGTCTGCCACAAAAATGCCATCATAAGCTAAAAATAAGTAATTGCTCCACATTATCAAGTTTGCAGGGAGAGTGTTTTTGACACAGGATTTTAATGAAATAGAAAAATATTACTTTCATACCTGCTCAGATTTGGGATGAGACATTTTCTTGATCATTCAGCATGTCACAGATTATGTCTGACTGTGTTCCTGGCAAATATCTGAGTTCCATTTCAGTATTTGGGCCTAAAAGTATGAAGCTGTTTGTGTAAATTTCAGCTGAATTCTGGAATCTGAATTTCTTCTGGAAACAGGAATTCTGCTTTTTTTCATTTCAAACCATCATTGTCTCTCTTTAATTTTGTTAATAATCTTCTTTGGTTTGATTGGATGTTAATTGGATTCATAGTGAATATGTATTCATATTTGTATGAATTTGGTTTGATCAATCCAGCTCTGGGGTCCTCAACACAAGGAAGATGTGGACCTGTTATAAAGGGTCCAGAGGGCCATGAGGATGATCAGGGGGCTGGAACACTTCTGATATGAAGACAGGCTGGGAGAGCTGGGGTAGTTCAGTGTGGAGAAGTAAAGGCTCTGGGAGGCCTTATTACAGCTTTCCAGTACTTTAGAGGGGCTTATGACAAAGAGGGAGAAGGAATTTTTTATGCAGGCAGATAGTGACAGGACAAGGGGCAATGGTTTTATTGGAAGAAGAAGGCAGGTTTAGGTTAGGTATTAGGAAGAAATCCTTTATTTAGAGGGTAATGGAGCACTGTAACAGGTTGCCCAGAGAAGTTGTGGGTGCCCCATCCCTGGAAATGTTCAAGGCCAGGTTGAATGGGGCCCTGAGCAACCTGTTGTAGTGAAAGGTGTCCCTGGCCTTAGCAGGGGGAAAGTTGGAACTGGATGGTCTTTAAAGGCTCTACACTACCTTTTCTGATATACAGCATGGAGTGGTTATTTTGTGGATGTGAAATTCTTTGGTGAAAAGAAATTCTTTGGTGAAATTCTTTGTTCTTGGTTGGAATTACCCTGAGCTCGTGAATGCTGTTGCAAAGTTTTTGTGCTTGTGGAAGAATGCTTAAAAAAAGTAAAGTTCTGTCAGGGCACTTGGGTGTGCTGCAGTCTGAAGTTGTGGGTATGGTGTTCAGTGTTTTGCAGGCCATAAGGAAGACAGTGTGTGACTGGGAAGCAGGTCACGAGCCATTCAATGACCCAGCTCTAAGGGGAGAGAAGGACCCCAAAAGTGGTTTTGACATCAAAGTCCCAAGACGTGCAGTTGGACCCTCCAGCACTCAGGTATTTTCCTGTCTGGTGGTTGTGATACCTGTCAACAATTATTGCATGAGGTGTGTTCTTTCTGTCTTGAACTATTTTAAATTTGCAGGTTTTATTGCGGTCTTTTTTTAATGCTAAAAATCTACTCTGATTTATATTTGCAAAATTAGATGCGCGTAACCAAGATCCTCTGCCTGGATTGCTGTGGTTTTCAACTCTGACACATAATTTTTCCAAGGGTTCAATCTCTTTAATTTGATTTTCTGGGAACCATTATTTTCTCATTGAGCTCCTAATGTTTTTAAATAATATTTTTGAACTATATAAATTATTTCTTGACTGACTCAAGACTGGCTCCTATCTCTGGTATGGCTGATGAAATTCTTTTTCTTAAATCACACTATTCAGTAGATGTCCAGTAGTTTTAAAATATGTTTAAAATTTAAATTAATGTCTGTTAAAATACGGGAAAGTATATGACTTCTGACAAAATCCCAGTGTTCAGTAATGAATGATAAAGCTGGTCCCTAGAATCGAATTTGTCTGCTGCTGCCACTAAAATGAGATATTTCAAATATTTTCTGTGGTAGTCATCAAAATCCCATACCTAGATGCTCATTCTTGTTGCCTCCATATAGTTCTCTTTCTTATTTCATTTGTGGATGTGTTGGGAGAATGTATGGTCTGATATTCATAGCTCATCCAAGAAAATGAGGTACTGAGTACTTGGGGTGAAAAATTGAAGGCAGCTGTGGTTTGTGAAGACAATCTTTTAATACCTAAAATCTGTGGGAAAGAGAGCATGTATGGTTAATAATTTTGGATAATAAAATGTTGCTTAGTTTGTGATAAGATTGGCTTAATGAAGATTTTGTTTTGATAATTGCAGAAAAATTGTTTTGATTTCTAATTTTCTTGAGGTGAAGGAAAAGGTTAAATATCACCACCAGTTTGCTTCCCCTGTGCTTTAAGGGCTGTACTTCACCTTTGCAACAGGCTGTTTAGAGTATGTGGTTCTCTGCTTTTTTCTGCTCTTGGGTTGGCACGCTTGTCTGTCGGGGTTGACAGGAAGGCAAAAGGTCAAATATATCCATTTTAGATGGGTTTTCCTCAGTTTCATGTGGTTCTAAAACGGCTGTGTATGAATGGGTAATTGGTGCTAAATCATTTTTTAAATCATTTGATAAGCTAATGGCTCTCTGAGCATCCTCTGAAGTGAACGGGAACTTTTCCTTTGCTTGAGGGAGCGCCAGAATGAAGGGATTTTTCTGAACAACCTTTCTGTATGACCTCCTCTGCATGCTTACCATGCTGCTTTTCATTTTTAACAAACTAACATGTTTTCTCTGCTTCTCTTTCCCATTCCTTATTTACCCATGTGTTTTTATTAACGTATTCTCTTCCCCTGCCTGCCCCTGTCTGTTGGTTTTTAGCTCTTCATGGTTCGCACTATGACAGAGTCCTTAAACTCTGCTGAGCTGTTGAAGCAGCTCAAGTCTCTGGGACTGGAAAAGCTATTGCATGTGACACACAAGTTTCTGAGGCAGTCCTACATCTATCCGCCTCTTTTAAACTTTGGTGGTAAGACATACTTATTACTTTTACTTTTTGTGGTGATGTGAGCTGTTCCACTGCAAATGGTCTGCTGCTGAGTGTCAGTGGAGGTCCCCTTGGCATGGGTAGGCATTTATGCTGGTGTGTAGGCTAGTGTTGCATCTGTTCTTCTTGCCTCAAAGGCTTTTATCCACGCAGTGCCAGTTTTCAGTTCGAAGTGGAGCAGTCGCTTACTGATAGTGATTCTCAGTGTTGCTCAACTAATGTACCATGTGTATTTTCCTTTTTTCCCCCTCCCCTTTCCACCGTAATTGTTTCCTTTAATGATACAGCTTTACATGGTGAGAACTATGTTAGAGTCCCTCATTGCTGACAAAAGTGGTTCCAAGAAAACCTTGAGAAGTAGCCTTGAGGGGCCCACCATATTGGACATAGAAAAATTCCATCGCGAGTCTTTCTTCTACACTCATTTGATAAATTTCAGTGGTAAGATATGTAGATGATCAGTGTCCAGCTTAGCATGTCCTAACACCTCTAACACGATCTGGAAAATGTTTCCGATTGCCTAAGTCAACTTAACCTTTGGTTTATTTATCAAAAGCCTTGGTTTCTCCAAACTTTTTCTGAGATGGTACTTAGCATTATGGTGGGATTTTTATTTTGACTTGTTATATGTTTGTTTCTAATGCGTCAAATTTCATATTGTTACCTCCTTTTTCTATTTTATGTATGTACTTACATAAACAATAAGCCTATACACACTGAAATTTTTTAAAGGAAGTAGTTTTTGTGTTTTGGGAGATTTTTTGTTTTTGTTTTGAGTACAGAGGAAATAAATTCTCTGTTGTGGTAAATTTGATGTCATTTCACTACTCTTACTATTCAGTTAATTGTAATCGGAAACATGCTGTCCTAAAGAATTCACCTACTGACATTGAGTGTACCTAGTCCTTGTCATCACCATGCTGTGTTGTCTTTCATTTTTGTTTTGCTCCTTTACCCTTGGAGAAGGGGAAACCTGTTAATACCAGTCATTGTGCTAACTAGGGAACAGCGCTGCAAAAGGTCTTCAGAACATCTTAGTGTAAAAAGTTCATTCCTGCTTTACTTCACAAGACTTCAGGAAAGGCAGGATTGTACCAATGTTTTCTGGAGAGGTGGGAAGCACACCTCTGTGCCCTTGATGGCATCCTTAGAAACTTTTTGTTTTAATCCCTACTTCATGTGTCTGTTTGCCATTTCCTGCCCATCTAATCAACAGGAACATGTGGAGCAATTCAGTCCTCCATAGGGAGGGGTGGTACTGGTAGTTCCAGTGCAGTTTTGCCTCCTTCACTTACTGCTTCCCAAATTCAGTGTATGGCTTTCTCAGCCCCCAGCTGAGAAATTAAACTAGAAATCCCTTTTTTTCTGGTGTACACAGTTTTTATGTTTAACTGATAGTTTCATCCACTTCCACTCCTTTTTTGTTCTATGAGAAGGCACCACTTTGGGGGCCAGTGAGGAGTTCAAAACTCTTACAAAAAGTCACAAGCTTTACATTTTGAATTTGCTTTAGATTATTTGGCCTATGTACAGCTCTAGTGACTTGCACCTGCTTTTTTTGTTTTGCATTGCATCATCAGAATCACAGTTGTATTGTACCTGATGTATTTCTATAAGAAGTGTAATTCTCCCTTATTCATTCTGAAAGAAACCCTGCAGCAATGCTGTGATCTGTCCCAGCTGTGGTTCAGGGAATTCTTCTTAGAGCTGACCATGGGCAGAAGAATCCAGTTTCCCATTGAGATGTCCATGCCTTGGATTTTGACGGATCATATTTTGGAGACAAAAGAGGCATCAATGATGGAGTAAGACCTGCTTGTGCTCTTCCACTGAATGATTATTCCTAATGATTGCCATTCCTTATTATAATGTTGCTCCTTTAATTGGTTTTAACAAGAAGTCATTGAGAAGGCATTCTAAACGTGAACAAAATTTTTGTTTTACATTTGCCCATTTTGAGAGTCTCTAAGTTTTCTTTTTGAAGTGAGTAATTGAAACGCTAAACCTTTTTTGCATTGCACCAGCCACGGATTTTGCTCCTTGAGTTCTCCTTACTAATTCTTGAAAGATGTCAAACATAATGTATAGTGGTTAAAGCCTAGTTCCATTTTGATGGACAGCTAGAAAACAAGTTTTAGACTTCAAATATATCTACACCTTTTCTTAAACCAACAAATGTTTTCTTAAATGAAATATTGTGATCCTCTTTATATAAACTAAAAAAGGAAAATACCCTGCTTTCATGAACCACTTGTGGATTACAATATTGACTGGTTTACATCATCTTGACAGCCCCATCCTAAAGAATCATGATTTTATACACATGTAACTCTCGTGTTTTGTTCTTTATCTTGCAGGTATGTTCTGTATTCTTTGGACCTTTATAATGACAGTGCTCATTATGCACTTACCAAATTTAAGAAGCAGTTCCTCTATGATGAAATTGAGGCAGAGGTAAGGTAACCTTACCTAGTGGAGAAAAATCATGTGAGATAACAGAAAAACTGAGAAGACTGACCAGAAGATGAGTAACTGGTTGGGTGATATGTTGTGAGGAAAGCTGTAGACCTGTGCAAAAATCCCTCACATTAATGGTGAAAATTGAACTACATCTCTTGTACTGGGAAATTCAGATCTATTAACTCCCTTGACCATGTTTGATAAACAGTGGGAGGTCTTAGAGAAGCTCTTTTTTAAATTTTAAGTATCTCTAAACATATGATATTTTTTTCCCCAAGGTAAACCTCTGTTTTGACCAATTTGTCTACAAGCTGGCAGACCAAATATTTGCATACTACAAGGCAATGGCTGGCAGGTAGCTATTCCTTCCACTATGACAACTTTTCTTCACACTTTTCTGCTCTGCTTTCTGTTTAGCATACCTTAAGCATTTTCTTCCTTTCTTCATAGCCTGCTTCTGGATAAACGGCTGCGTTCAGAGTGCAAGAACCAGGGAGCAACCATTCAGCTGCTGCAGTCCAACCGCTATGAGACACTGTTGAAACAGAGACACGTTCAAGTGAGTTAACTCCTACCATGTTGTATCTGAGTTGCTTGGCAGCTTTCCAGTGGTGTTGATTTATGTAGGTAGAAAAAACTCATTTTGTGCTTCATGTTCTGTCGTCTCGGTAGCATAACTGAGCACTTGAGATCTGCTTTTTTGTCACACGAAGGTGTAAATTAAGAAAGAAAACTTAAAAGATCCTATTTTAAAGTGAATGTCTGTTGCAGTTGGGAAAACAGAGCCAAATAGGAATGCCATGGGTGGTAGCGTTGTCTTCCTAGTAATGTCTTTCACCAGTGTTCAGTATGTTGTTGGCACAATATCATGGAAGCATAAAATGCTGATATAAGTACTTAAAAGTAGATGCAATGTGTACTTTTACTACTTCTTGTGAGAATTGGGATGCAAATTGTAGTACTGCATTTGCTCATGAATTTATAAATTTTGTCCATCTGCTTTGTTTCAGTGTGTTTGGGATGCAAATTCATAAAAGTGAGAGTCTGTTAATCTGGGGAGTCTCGTAGTCCTTGTACAGTTTGTCTTGTAACCTGGCTGCCAGTTCAGAGCCTCACGGCATGTTTTCCTTTAGCTCCTTGGCAGGTCCATAGACCTGAACCGGCTGATCACGCAGCGCATCTCGGCTGCCATGTACCGCTCCATGGAGCTGGCCATCGGCCGATTCGAGAGCGAGGATTTGACTTCCATTGTGGTGAGTCTTGTGCTGCCGTTTCGCCAGGTCACTTGCACACCACTTGAGGTGGAACAACCCCAAACCTACTGCAGCTGAGGGCCTTGGGAGTAAAGTGTAGAGAAGGCAGGTACTTGGAGCAGTGAGAAATCAAGGGAAACAATCACCTTGTGATTTAAATTTTTGTAAGCGCCCACTTCTGCTCATGCTTATAAATAAATTGCACATCAAAAAAAACAGCCTTTTGCTTGGTAGAGTCAAAATTCGTTGATTTACTCGGGCAGCTTGGTTGTGGAGCGTGACAAAAATAATTTTTTTGTGGAGGAAAGAGATCTGACTTGTGCCCATGGAAGAAGAGCATTTGTGCAATATTGAGGTGTCCTTTTGAGTTAGTTTCCTGATTAAAATGCTAAAAATCAGATTTTATTTCAAGACAGCATGAATTTGACAAGTAAACATGCAGTCAGCAAGAAAAAATATCAGGCACATTCAGTTCTGCTGGAAGGAAAAATAAATTAAAAGTTGTGCAAAAGAGTTTACTGTTGTTTTTTCTATAATAAGACTTTTACCAGTGACATTTTGTCATGCAGTTAACTATCTTGGTTTAATTTCATTCTTTACTGAAGAGAAATCAAATACTGAGGCCATACAGCCTCTTGGCTTCTGAATGCTTTGTTTTGTAACTTTGAATTATTGAAATGTAGTTTTTGTGCGGTACACTCTTAGTGACTGAGTGAACAGAAACCATCAGTGATGTGTTCCTTAGGTCACAGGTTTTCATTCTTTGAGTAAGGGTAAGTAAGTAAGATGGTGACAGAACTAAGGGTTGTCCCTTTACCATGCTCCTTTTTTTTTTTAGTTGTTTTGGTGGGATTTTTTGTTTTATGCAAAATATTTTCCATTGGAAACTGGATGCTTTCCTCAGCAAGAAACCAATCCAAATAGATTAAGTAATCTGTAATTTCTGCTGTTTCTCAAGATAAATAAATTAAATTAAGGTATTTACAAGACTGAGCTATTATTTTCTCCTCAAACTGGACTTAATTCTGTAGTAATAATCACAGTGATTTTTTTCTTTGAACTGACTTGATCACAGGTGTAAAACTCTTTTGAAATATGGAGCGCTTAAATCAGAGAGCAGTCTATGGGAAGATTGTACTAGTAGTTTGATACACAGCTAGAAGAAGCCACTGGATATTTCTTCAGTAGGTCACTGCACAATAATCTTTAAAAGCAATGCTTGGATTATTTTGGAAGTTAAGGTTGTGTCTTGGTGTTTTCAGTGTCTGATGGCGGATATGGTGTTATTTTATTGTTTTTTAAAGAAATTGCCTGAACAGATACTGGGAATTTCTTGTCAAGAGGAGAAACATAATGAAATGCAGTACTCATATATAGTCATATAGCCTGCAGCTAGTGATTTTGTGGATACCTTCAGACCATTTGTAAATGTCTGATCTGGTCTTTCATTGCATCTTTGTACATCCTTCACTGGAGTAGACTGTGAGAAGGATTTATGGTAAATGTGATGTTATTCCTAACATTACCACTACAATAGTTAGTTCACTAGTTACTCTACTGAGCAGAAATTACTTTGTGATTGTTTGCAAAGTGGGAAATGCAGAAAGGTTTTGGCCTATGTCTGACCCTATTCAAGATGGAGTTCTGTGTTTGAGACCTATCTGCATCTGAGACCCTTAAAGTCTCAGAAGGTTTAAGAAACAATCCCAAGGGTACTGATTCTGTCCAGCCCTTATTTTTAAAGTAAGAGACTGGGAGAGAGTCAGTTGTTCATTTTGACTTCTTTCTAGTCTTCTCTTTCCTCAAGGTTATTTATGTACTTTGTTCAGATTCTCCACTTTATTAAATGCATCATTTTCTTTCTTTCCCCTTGTTTTTCGCAGGAGCTGGATGGCTTGATAGAGATAAACAAAATGACTCACAAGCTTCTGAGTAGATATATGACCTTGGACAGCTTTGATGCCATGTTCAGAGAAGCCAACCACAATGTTTCAGCCCCTTACGGTAGAATCACTCTTCATGTCTTTTGGGAACTCAATTATGATTTCCTTCCAAACTACTGCTACAATGGATCAACTAACAGGTTAGCAAGGCAGCTTTTTTATTTGCAGCTTTTTATTTATTCTACCACCCTTCTGCTACTTCCCTCCTAGCAAGTGCTGACAAGTTCATCTCCATTCATTTAGTGTTTTCCACTTCTAAGGCTTTTCTTGAAATGAAGCAGCATGAGTCATTTTACCAAGTACTGTTAAATGTATGAAAGCCTGTTATTTGTCCACAATAGAAGGCAAATGGAACCACAGCATCCAAATTCTGACATTTTGATGACGTAGTTATGGTATGCTGAAAAACAGAGTGTGTCAAAACACTGCAAAATGCATATCAGGAAGGTATTTTGAAACAGGATCTTCAAGGGTGAGATGACAGAAATAAAATTATAGTCCTGATTCTGTGCTAATGTGAAGAAAAAGATTATTTCTGTGAATTTTTTCTGATATTTATATAATTATTTCTTATTTCTGATCCTTTCTGTTCAGTGAATACTGAACTCTTCCTTTCTGGAGAAAGGAAGAGTCGAGTATTCACTGCAAACTGCAATTGTAGCCTTTAAGGAGAGTGAGTAATGGAAATAGAAAGAAGAAGGTAGGATCTAAGGTTTGAATGAGGGGGAAGCACAGTATTCAAGATTTTGCATATCTGTGCTTCCTGCTCATGTGCTGTTTTTAGGATTTGTGTTACTTTTAGTCTTTACTCAGGTTTTGGTTAAAGGCCCGTGAAGTGACAGTAAAGTGATAGTGAATATTGAGCTGTAGGAAGAGGAGGAAGCCTGTTCTCATCTTTTACTGTCTCCTTGGAGAGCTTTCCTTGTCTGACATGTTCTGTGATGGTTATGATGTATTTTAGATCCAAGATTCTGTCTGCAAAAAAAAGAAAAGTGTTTTTTTTTTTGTGGTTAAGTTTTACCCGAGAAACTTCTGTTACAGGAATCTGTTTGCACGGGAAAGTTGAATTTATTTCCGAGGGAGCTTCTGTGCAGTTAATGTGTCTGGAGATCAGTATTGGAATATTCAGTGTGCTGTATTAAGAATCATGTAAAAATCTTGATGAAATGCTGCTCTTCCACCCATCAGTTTTACTGAAAGGCATTCAGTAGCTCCAAGGCTACGAGGGCTGGCGTACTGCAGACCACAGCACTTGGGAAGTGAGTGTGAGGTGCCAAAGGACATCAGCAGGATCCTCTAGCACTGTGGCTTTTGTGTGTTTAAAATCTGCACACAAGAATTGAATTAGGCTCAGCTTGTTGGGTAATTAATTCAGGATAATTAATTTAAGAGATGTTAAAGGGAGCCAGATCTTAGCAGTATGTGTACCATGTGTCTGATTTCATCACAGAAGTGCTTTGGTTTCAGTCAAAAGCCAAGTGTGGAGAGCATTAATGTCTGTGTTGCACATGCTATACAATGCCCTTTGATATTTTTGGTGAGAGAGAGAACAGGAAGTTTTTGGCCTTTTTATAGCCCTTAAGCATGTTCACTGCTGCCTTGCTGTTAGCATGAACTTTAAATTGATGCGCTCTCTCTGCATTCAAGTGTACAGGGTATTGAGTGCAAACACAGGAGTACACTGTGAGGAGCTGGGTGAGAGCTGCTGGTTTAATGCTTGACTCTTGGTAGGTTATGTCTTGCACGAAGGTTATGTGTGAACAAGGGAAGAAAAGTAGCAATTAAAGGCTGGAAGAAAGAGAAATAATCTTGATGAAAAGCAGAGAGGTTACTTGGTGGTGTGAGGGGCTGGAGGCAGAGTTCCCAGAAAATGTGTCATACCTGACACATTTGTGTCTTTTAATATGACAGCTTGGTGTAAGGGTTCTTCTTTTTAAGTTAGTGTCTTGGTCGGATTAACTTGTTTCCAGTACTTTTTGAAGGTCTTTTCCCAAGAATAATTGAATGTGATAATTTCATATATCTTTAGAAAAGTTCAACTATTTAGAAACCCTGCAGGTTTAGTTCAAAAGCTAAAGCTCTTTGTGCAGAAGTGTTGAAACACATTGCATGTTTAATTGTTTGGGACTTAGGAAATTTTTTTATATCTGATAATGTACTGAGATTAGACAGTGAGGCCGCTATTAAAAGATTTAGCAATTTAATAATTGGAGTTGCCGTTATCTGAAATTTAGTCTCATTAATGCTGGCCAGATGCACAGACTCAGGGAAAACAGTTTATGGAGAAGGAATGGAGAGGTGAGTGAGAGAATCTTTGCAGATGGGCCTTAGCAGTGAAATCCAAGAGTATTTTTTATCCACCTGTGGACTATCAAGAAAGAAAGAAAACAAACCTTTGGATAGTGCACAGGTGTATGAACTGCAGGTGAGGTCAAAGTTGTCTCTAGTCCAGTGTCCTGATGCTGTCAGCAGCCATAGAGGGGCTAATATGAAAACAAGGGAGGCTTGAGTTGGTTTCTCCCAGGAGACATGCCAGCCCCTAGCAATGATTAGATGTTTCTGTAAAACGAAAATGGTGGGATGTTAGTGCGGTTGTGGCCCTTTACTGGGGTATTTATTTTTCCCCATTTTTTTGTTCTGTCCCTTTTATAAAGCTATGTGAGGCTTTGGCATTCATTATCTGCTCCAGTGAGGAGTCAGCAGTGAAGCTTGTGCTGTATCTTTTTTAGATGCTCTCAAGCTATTGTCCACCAGTTCTTTTACTGAAAGTGGCCATAAACAGGTGTTTCCACTTCCTGTCTTTTCAGTGCTGCCTGGGATTGTTTTTCAAGAGCCCTCTCTCTGTTGACCCTCAGTTGCATGTCTTCTCAAGCCAGGTCTTTCCACGCCAGGAATATTTGTCATTAGGCCTGCATCTGAACTTTTTCCTTGTTAAGTTAGGTTATCTGGATTCAAATGATTTAAATATTCAGTCTTAGTTCCTTTTCCACTGTCTGTAGTGTCTTTTTTTCTGCCTTTATTTTCTTTTCTGTTTCTAAGCTGATCTTTTCCTTCCTTGACAGCTTGTTTTGTATTAAGGTCTAACAGAGGAACAAGTGTGAGACAGCCTTATATTTATTTGAATTGAAGATTTTCTGTGCTTTCTTGACACAAATGATACAAGCTTCTGGAGACAGTAGTCAAACTAGTAGCTTCATCTCCTTTAACACATTACCCAAATCTGTGTTCTCTGGTATAAATTCATGTATATAGCACTCTTCCAAATGCAGTATGACATGTTTCTTCCAAGGGTACAGATTTGTCACAGAAGGAACAAAAAGACCAGCTTTTTATTTTTCTCTCTTCCTGACAGCCTCTCCTGCTTCCTTTTGCGAGCTCGCTCTCTCTCATACTGCTTTTGAGACTGGTTTTCAGGAGAGAGCAGCTGTGTCTTCTTGTGTTGCATATACTCTGACAGTCACTGTTCAGAAAAAATTTCAGCCCTTGCACATAGAGCTGGAGCAAACCTGAAAAGCAGCAGTGAAAACCACCTAGTTTCTGCTACCAGGAGCCCAATGGTACAGGGATGTAGACTCATGTAGACTCACTCATAGGGGTGACTGTAGTCACCTACCTTTCCCCCCTAAAAAGACAAGCAACCAACCAAAGTCTTTCTGCCAAAAGGAAAAGTGACAGCAATGGACTGTCAGATCTGTTACTCTCTCATGCAGTATTTTCCTTGCTGTTTCCTCTGTTCTCTCCATCTTTGCATCCAGGCTTAAGCAGGGTGAGTCAGATCTAGTGTTCACTGAGAGGGAATGTAGGGCTACCATTAGTCCTGCTAGACAGGAGAAACTAATTTGAGAATGCTGGAAGCAAGAAGTGTTCATACCAATTGGACAGGGAAGTGCAGAGGAATACTTTCTGTAGGAGCAGGGAGGGAAGACTGTCATATCTTATTACTTCTAAGTTGAAGCTCAGAAAGTTTATGAATGAGGTTTGTCTGACCTGGTGCCTGCAATGCAGCAGGCTCATTGACCAAAGCAGTCTCTTTCAGTTATCTCCTTAAATAGATTATAGTAAAATCATAGAATCATTTAGATTAGTTTGTGAAGTGCTTACAGTGAACAGAAAAATGAATATTAAATGATTTGATCCCTAAAATACTTACTTTGGGGTCTCATGTTGTCCTCTAGCAATTCACTTGCAAAGCTTTGGTAAGCCAGAAGGCTTTTCATCTGTTTAATCTACTTTGACTGCTTACAACCTGTGGTGATTAAAATGGATAAATTGCTGTGAGATCATCAACACTGATTAAAAATGAAACTGATTATCTTGAAGTATGCTGAAACCTGTATCCTACCAGTAACCAGGGGAAAGTAAAAGTTTGTTTAGCTTTAGCTTTTATATTCAAAGCACTTTCCTCTTTCTTGGAAGAGGAGCAGGAGGAAGCCAACCAGCAAAATGTCAGAAAGAAAGAATACACACACGACATGGACATTGAAAAGCTTTGAAGAACAGTAGATGATGCTGAACTGTAAGGTTTTCATATAGCCCTTAGTTTTTAGGGAAGAAATTTCTAATACTTATGTGAATGATTTGTTGGGATTAGTCACATACCTTCTAGGATGATGCACTCTTTAGGCTGCTGTAGCCTCAGTCTTAGATGTTGCCTCTCCCTACCTTAGCAGGTGGCTGTTATCCTTTGCCCCTATTTCCTTACTCTTTTTCTTCTTCTCTTGGCTTCTTTACTCAAGAAAATATAAGGAAGTGTGTTTGCTTCAAGTCTTTAAGAAAACTTAAAGACTGTTTTGCTACTACTCCGAAGCATTAGAGATGGAGAAACCCCCAAGCATGCAGGGGAGCACTGGGAAACACAAAAGTTACTTGAGCATTTACTTGCACTGACTGGTTTGCTCCCAGACACTAATCACATTGTAATTGAGATATATACCCACAATAACTTTTTGATAAGTCTAAGAATTATAGTTACAGCTTCCAGAGTCATGGGATGCACCCACTTATATGTTCAAACACTCCTTTCCTTGTGTGTATTTTAATTTAGTGGTAACAAATCTGCTCTCGCCAATTATGTCTGCACACTGAAACCCAGTCTTATCTCAAATGACATGGTATCTCTTATGATTTCATTTTAGATGTTCTCTTTGGGCTTGAAAATTGATGTCAGTTTAAAAAGGAGTGGGATTTGGAGAAAAAAACAAACAGGGGACTAGAGTAATCTCTGGCACTGTCGTATGTTGCAGATTACTTTGAATTCCATCAAATGTTTGCATCATCTCTGATAAACTCATTAATGAAGTATCTGCAGAATACAGATTCAAGTAATCTCTCTCAAAGGAGAGCTTTCAGTTTCTATATAAGTGAGAGAGAATGGGAGAAACTTGTAAGCTGAGGAAATAGAAATGTAAGGAGATCTAAATAATATGTATGGTATCAAAAATAATGTATATAAATAATGTATTTTTCCTCAGAAGCTCTAAATGCAAACTCTTTCTGGACTACAGCAAGTACAAGTATTTTTGGGAAGAGTGGCTAAACTATGTATGAACAAGTAGCTGTACCTATTTTTGAGAAGGTTAAATATGCAGAAAATATTGTTCTGAAGTTATAGATTCTCACAAGAATGATTCAGAAAAAAAACCATAGTGGAAGTTATTTTAAGCAGCATGGTGCAATTTATATTGGTCTCAGTGAAACAATTTCTTATTACCATGGCTCTTCATGTTTTTAGCTGGAAGATGGATATATTAAAAATTGAATGTATCTGTTCTTTCTAGGAAGAAGTAATAATGAATAATTAATTTTGTGTGCTGATGAAATGTAAATACTTTAAGCAAAAAAATCAAAATATAATTATATCTTATGATATTATAATGTAAGTCTAAATTTCTTTCCTGAAACATTTTCCTAGATAGATTTGTTTTGCTCAGGTGTCACTCAGACCAGCCTGATATTATACAACCATTTGATGTACAGTTCTTAAATAGCTCTTTTCCCTCTTTTGCTGTGCATAAACAGCTTTGCACCATTTATCAAGAAATGCTTTTTAACCAAGGTAAAAAATAAAGTAGCCATCCAGCTTGTAAACAGACATCCCCCAGTAATTTTCCTCTGTTTAGTGAAATTAAACAGAATCAGAATTGTAGTGAATATTGATTAACTTCTTCCTGCCCTAAAACTGCACTGCTGCCAAATGTGCATTACATAGTCAACAGGGAACATCAAGGGGGAAGATTTGTGCTGCTTGTTCACATGAGGACTGGGAATGGTCCTTCTGGCTCTGGTGCCCTCAGTTGTGAGTGGGATGGCTGAGCCTGTCTTTGGCAGTGTTCCATATCTTTCTAGTTCTCTTTCCATCCTCTTAGCAGTATACAAAGATAAAGCTAAGCATGATTTGTATTGGTACATACTCACACTGAACTGTGATCAAACTTTCAAAACACTGATTTTGCTGCAAGGATTATACCCTTCCTCATGACTTTTTTTAAAGGTAACATCTAACATATTTCTCCTGATGTGAATTTTGGGGGAAAAAGCTCCAAAACATTAAACAGAAATGCCATGTTCCTCTTTGAAGGTGTACTTCTTTCTCAAGGACTTAATTTTGCAAGCACATTATGCCCTGTGAGAGGCTATCGCTACTTTGTTAGTTACAAAATTAATATTTTGGGATCCTGCGCACCATGGGAGAGCAGTAAATGTTGAACTGCAGCATGATTTGTGTCCATGCTTTTGGGCAATTCAGACTGTGTGCTTACCCAGTTTCTACTAGGGCTGAAAGGCTGCTGGTCTGGCTTTGATTGTATATGCAGACAAAAGCAGTCTTCTACAGGGTAGGGTGCATTAGGTGCACGCCTGCTCACCTAAGTATAAATAATGAATTCTTGTTTTTATTTTTTTTTGTATAGATTTGTTCGGACCGTGCTGCCATTTTCTCAGGAGTTTCAGCGTGATAAGCAGCCTAATGCACAGCCACAGTATCTCTATGGATCAAAGGTTGGATTTAATTCCCTTTATCTTTATGGTTTGCTAATGTTTAAAGGTATCTTTTTAAATTATGGAAACTATGATATGTGAAAGTTATTAGGAATGGACTGAAATACATTTTGTGTGTATTTTAAATTGAACATGCACTTTTTTAAAGACTTTTCTGTGAAGCTCACCATATGTTTCAGCCAAAGTACAATTGATTAGTCTGATGGGTAGTCTTATCTGACAAAGCTAAAAATAAGCCCTTCTCTCAACCACCTTGCATTGTTCAGTTGCTAACAGTGGCAGAGCAGACTCAAAGTAAAGATTAATCACTCATTAATTACTCATCTGGTGAAGTGAGAGCAAGAGCCCATCTTGGGTGCAGCCCTCCCTTGTTCCAGTGATGAAGCCTGTGATGACAGAAAAAAGGGAATAGAGAGGAAAAACTGCTTCAGATGTTATCTGACTCAAGAGGAATATAGATTCTGACCATCTTAAACTATCAGATACCTAACTGCTTCAATTTTTTTTTTTTAATGTAATGTTTCTTTGGACTCTACAACCCCAGAGCTGCAAACTCATTGTGATGAACTTGGTGTCTTGGCCATTTCATCTTCTGTGTTACCCTCATATTTCCTGCTTTGCAGTTAGGTGGGCTGGGAAGGTTTGTGCAAGTTTTCAGTAGAAGGGCTCGTGATGGGCAGTCACATGCTCTGTCCCTGTGGCAATCCCCAATACTGAGGTTGGAAAGGAGCTTGTGTGGGTGACAGCTTGGAAGAGTGCTTGGCACAAGAGAACAGCTGTGGGCTACCCAAGTGAGGAAAGTTAGCCTGTACTCACAGGACCAATGCTATGCTCATGTGTGATAGATTTGTTCTCCCTGATCACTGCAGATTTATTTTCTCATTCTTCAGAATTATTGCTTGTGTCTTAATGACAGTTAAATACATAGTGCATTAACATATATTTACATTTTTAATATCTAGTCAGAAATAGGGTTCTACTGCAAAAAGCAGTAAAAACCAGCTGTGCTATTTTCAACAAATCATTTGTTGAATGATTTGTCACTCTAAATTTTGCAATGTTTTCTTGACTATCAGGGTGGCAAGCTGAAGTATTGAAAAGATAAATAAAAATATAAGGATTAAATTAGCGGATGGACAATAAAAAAGATTAAAATTATTTATTATTATGTAAAATTATTTAAAATATATACTTAATTATACATCTAATTTATGCAAGTGTGCTGTGTTATGGGTTACTCTCAATATCTACCTTCTACTTAAGCATGAACATAATTAGTCCTTGTCTTACTCTTATTTTCTGCACATCATATCAAAGTTGTATGGTGCAATTTCAACCCAGTAATCTAGGTTTTGAGATATCTC
Source organism: Motacilla alba alba (assembly GCF_015832195.1). Taxonomy (NCBI): domain Eukaryota; kingdom Metazoa; phylum Chordata; class Aves; order Passeriformes; family Motacillidae; genus Motacilla; species Motacilla alba. The sequence continues at coordinate 91,578,533 of NC_052016.1, forward strand.
AGGAGTTACAAATTTCAGTGCTAAAATATCTGCTGCATTTGTTAAAGTTTCATGTCTTTAAAATGTAAAGGAGGTAGAAAAGAATTCACATGTCTTAATGTGGACTGTAGCAGCTGACTGTCTGCTCCCGTAAATAATGTTTTATGTAATTGTTCTCCAAAAAGGAACAGTAAATTATAGGAAAGGGGTATTTTCTTACATTAGAGTTATTGTGTTCCGTACTTTTTTAGTAACTGACCAGATGCAGTGTAGAGCAAAAACCTGAATTTCATAGAGATTGCTAACTTAATTTATCTAAGTGATGGTACAGTGGGGTGAGTGACAGAAGATTAACTGGGGAACACTTTTTTTATCAGGCAGGTTACATTATTAAAATGAGTTTAGAAATCTTCACACTGAGAGCTATACATTTTCAGAATTCTTGATTATTTTTGTATAATAAAACCTTTCAGCAGCAGTCAAGGGGGGATCTTACTTGCATTTCTGGGGCAAATTTCATAACTAGATAGGCCTATATTAAAAATACTGATGACTCTCTCTAGTTTTAAATTTTAACAAGAGTATATTTTTATTCTTGAATTGAAAGCATTTTGAAATTGAGGATATCTGAACGGAATTTTTAAGATTTCTACTTTATATAGCCAGTAACAGACAGGAATTCTTACATTATAGAGGCTGTACTGCTACAGGAGTAACTTAAGAAATTTTTTGTTTGTATCTCAAAGCATTCACATATTCCCAGATATTTCTAAATGGATCAAAGCATCTGGTCTGTATTAATGTGTCTTGAAACTTAGCATAGAGAGTTGTAGTAACATTCTCTTTAGCACCTAAAGTTTTCTGAGTGATATCTTCATGTAATTAGCAAAACAAAAACCCACAGATAGACTTCCTTCTTCTGGTTGATATGGAAGCAGAGCTGTCAGGTGGGAAGGAGCCAGCCTACAAAAGCTTGTTAGCCTTTTAAGTGAGCTGGATTATTTTAAAAGTTTGGTTGAGCATGGTCACTGAAATCCCTTTACTCAGGTAAAATACGTGTAGGATTAATGACATTAATGTTAGCAGGTTGGAATTTGGCAACATTGGGTGAATGCATGAAATGTTTTATAATATACATATGAGAAAGTATCTTTTCTGGGGACTTGAAATAACTTTCCGTCAAATACTTGGTTTTATAGAGGTTGTATAGACCAGAATTGAACGGCTTTCTTTCTGTCTTATGCAACATTTTCCAGATATTGTCGTGTTTTTATGTCTCTGGCACTTTGTAGAGGCTAACTCGTTTATTTTGTGAAAAACACATGTTTGAAAGGTACTTCTCACTGTGAATATAATGATTTTTATCTACTGCTGGTGCACAAATTAAAGTCAGTTTGCACTATGTTACAACCTGTTATCAGTTTGGTAATCACTTAGAATGTTTGCCCCATACTCGATGACTGTTGAGTGGAGAATTACCAAATCTAATACAGAATTGCCTGAATGAACCTGAATTAATCTGTAATAAAACTTTCTTAGCAAGAAACAAAGAATCATGTAGCTCTGTGAGCATGTGATGACATGAGCTTTTGGAAACTAGAGCAGAAAACAGATGACACTCTGCAGGAATTGCTCATTTGCAGCAGGTGCGAGATGGTCCATTGCTTGTGAGATGATATGTTTATCTTAGTAGTGCACAGTAAACTCTGTGGGTGGAATGATTTTATATTTAGAGAAGGTAAATCCCTTGGGAAGCACTACCATGGTAGCTCTTTGCCTTCTCAGTCGGATATAGGCATGCCTTTTGGTTGTATGTGTTTGTGTGTAAATAACAAAATGCAGTAGGTAAATTGCCTCGAACCTGCTTTCAGCAGAACTGCTCCTTGCTCTCAGTGTGGCATGTACCTGTGTATATAACATAAATGTGTGTCTATATATGTATTGGACTGCCTTAAAACCCACATAAAGAAATGGACATGCAGAGAAGTAAACAGGTTTCCAAGAGCCCAAGATGTTGGCAGAGATTGACTGTGTGTCTCTTGGCCTCATCCCATTAATATTAAAATAATTTTTTCTTGATGAAAACCTAATCAGAGAAGTGTTACTGTTAATTTGATTACAAGATAATTTTAAAGCATTTTCTCTGTCCTCACCACCCGGGCATTCCTTTATGGCACTAAACCTGTTGTGCTGGCTTCATGCTCTGATGAGGGTTTTTCAGTGCCTATTTCGTGTGACGCCGTCATTTGAAACAGCAGTGAACTGTTATTCTCACAGTTTATTTGAGACTGACGTGCAAGACAAAGGAAAACATGTAAGCTGGAGGAAGTGCTCTGCAGCAGGTGGAGAACACGTTGTTGCTAAGTTCACACAATAAAAATGCCTTTTGAAGTGTTTTCTGAAAGTCATACTCGCCCCCGTTCAGCAAGTGCTCTGTGTGTCATGCTTATTCTACTCAAAAAAAAAAAAAAAAAAGTAAAGAAAGATTCATCACACTTATGCCAGCTTCTCCTTAGCACTCAGAGTCGATGCATTTCACAAGTCGTGGGAATTGTTGTCAAAATAGAGTAGCTGAAAAGATCCACTACCTGCTGTGAAGTATTCATGGGGAGCTGTCTTGCCAAAATTGTACCCCCCCCTTAGCTTCCGGGGTGGAGGGGGATGGCAGCTGCCCAGCCAGCAGCTCTCCAGCCTTCACTGGTGCAACTGAACTGTGTCAGAGAGAGCTGACTTCACATATACATTCGTACCAAGAGCAATTAAGTGCCTGCAGTCACAGTGCACCTTTGTTTTTTAGGCATAATATACAGCAATACTAAGATTTATTACGTTTTTATGGAACACAAATGCACTTAAGAGGTTTAAAACAGGGTGACTTATACATGTAAATCAGACAACTCTTGTCACGTTGTGAGGGTGAACAGATTTCTGTCCAAAGGACCTTGGCACTTTGCCATGAAGCTCAAAGCAGAGTGAGATGATCAGCAGGTTTTCTTGTTACAAAAATAAAATGCATGTTGGCATGTTTTTACTATTTTGCCCCCCTTCATTACACAGAATGTACTGTGCTATTAGAAAGAAATTTACAGCTGACTAACACGTGTTATCGTTAAAACTGAAAGGAAAAGAGTAAAGGAAGGGCCAGGGGCTGCATCTCTGAATCCCATTTCCTCTGCAGGGAGTCTCTGGCCCATGGAGCAGAAGGTAGCTTGTGGTGGGAGCAGAAAAGAGCAAAATGCAATAACCTGGGATATTTCCTTAATTAGACATGTCCTTACCAAGTCTCTATCTTGCGTGTATTTAGACTGAGGGAAAATAAGACAAATGAGAGGATACAATTAAAATCCTGGGGAGTTTATCTTACATTCTGAGACTGACCTCAGTGCAGATGGGAGGGGTGGACAACACCATGGGCAGTGAAGTGTGTTGTCTGAGTATAGTACTGCTTGTAGTGTGTGTTTTGGGAAGCAACTGGGATTGCCAGGGTAAAACTCACACTGGCAAACCACAGCACTCTGTGTGTGTGTTCCAGTTGCCTATAGTGTAGCAGTCTGGGTTGCCATCTGAAAACTCCTACTCAATTTTATTCATGCTAGTTAACAAAATTTATTTTGGTCACTTTTGGCTACTTTTTATATTTGTTTGCTGTTTTAGGCTAAAGAAAAGCAATCAAAAATCCCCTTGAAATGTAAACCAATTACTTGCTACATGCTTAATTTTTAAAAAATGGAGGGTGGGTGAAGTGCTCACTTCTTGGGCATGTGAACCTTTTCATGCAGGCTGCTGGGAAGGAGTGTGAAATCAGAGCCAGGAACGCTGCAGTGAGCAGTCAGAGCGCCCTGTCATGAGCACCAGCAGTGCATCTTACGTGTTTGAATTAGCTGGGGTGCTCATGTGGCAAAAACCTTCTCCTGGACAGAACATTTCTAATTTATAGCAGAGCACTGTCCTGTTACTGGGACTCGCTCCTGACTTTTAGAAGATGTCATGATGGGCTCATTGCACACTGAGGGATTCTCTATGATTGTGGCCAGCTGGATGCCACCTGGATGCTTTTCCTCGGCATCCTGTGCGCGCTGGCTCTGCCTGCTGAACTCATCTGAGGTGTGCGCCACGCTTTTGGTCCATGGCTCCTCACACTCTTGTTTGGAGGTCCTGTTCCGCTCTTGCAAGCGCTCGTGTCTCCTGCGGCACAGCAGGTGCAGGCAGCCGTAGAGCAGGACCGCGGCGATGATGAGGAGCAGGACGCTGCTGGTGAGCCAGATGCCCAGGGCCAGCTCTTTCTTGGTGTTGCTCGCCGATGCGGGGTCTCGTTCCAGTGTGTTGAAAACTCTGCACTGGTCGCTGGAGGGGTTTGCGGACTGGCAGGTCACGCACATGATGTACGTTGTGAGGGGAGTCAGGTTTTCAACAACAAAGGAGGAACGAGTGGTGGGCACCCTCTCTTCCCTCTGGAAGCTCTTTCTGGAGTAGCTGGACTGCATGCTGTTCCAGTTAGGGTGGTACATGATGCTGTAAAAGCTGTCAACACAACTGGCCATTTTTGGCCAAATTACCATTGCTGTGTTTCCTGTGATGTTTTGAATGGTTATTCCCATCAGGATGTTGCTTGGGAGGTTTTTGTTTTTTCTTTTTCTCTCTTGATGCTGATCTGCCTGTGGAAAGGGAAGATGTTCTTTGGAGAAGCTGCAGCACTGAGGATGTCGTTTGGGTGTTAATCGTAGTGCTCTGCAATGTAGGAATGGAGTTTGTTAGGAAAGTATGCTCTCATCTTTGGCACTGCAGTGTAAAAATGGGAATAAAAGTTCGCAAAGTCTGGGGTGTTTTAAAATATGTATTTCTCTTCCAAGTGAAAGTGTAAAGATCAACTTAGAGAAGTTCAACCAGAACTGCTGCCTGTACAAGTGACCAGTTGTATCTTGAGAGATGGTAAATTTTTGCAGAATTTACAACTGGGGAATCACTTCCTTTCACTTTTTTCCCCCAGGTGATTGTAAAAAAATGCAGCAGGTGGTTATTTTTCTCTAGTCTGTGTATCTTGCATTTTATGTTAAGTGCCAGGAGGGTTGGCAGGAGTGGATATTGAGGAATAAATGCCTCTACCATCCACAAGTCTTTATTTTTGCTAGTCACAATCAGCTGAAGAACAAAAGAGTATGTAGAAACCTGACCACATATTATTTGTCTCCAATATCTTATGTTAGTTTCTTATTCACAAGTTCACATAGGAACACCTTCCCTATGAAGAGAGGCTGAGAGAACTGGGGCTGTTCAACCTGGAGAAGAGAAGGCTCCAGGGAGATCTTACAGCACCTTCTGGTATCTAGATACAGCAATACAGCTGGAGAGGGGCTTTTTACACAGGCAAATATTGATAGGACGAGGAAGAATGACTTTATGCTCAAAGAGGGTATATTTAAATTAGATATTGTGAAGAAATTCTTTGCTGTGAGGGCAGTGAGGCACTGGAATGGGTTGCCCAGAGAAGCTGTGGCAGGGGTGTTGGAACTGGGTGATCTTTAAGGTCCCTTCCAAGCCAGACTGTTGTGTGACTCTGTGATACTCTCTGTGTTTTGCTGCTAAGTTGCACATCTGTAGCCACTGCAGCTACATTGCGGCAGTGGCTGTGAACACTGTACATTGGTGGTATCAGTATCACAATATTGAGTTTTGATGCTAGTCAGCCTCTTGGAAAAGCTTTGTCAAGCTTAGTGAAATACAGCTTTCACTATAGCCTACCTTTTGGATAAATAGTGGGGATTTTTAAAAATTACTAATGTTCTTTGCTGTTTTAAGTCATTTTATGTAATCCCATAGTCTGTCTGCCCTGAATTTATACTCCTCCTCGTCCTCAATTCAAATTAGAAAATCTGCCAGTATTTTGAGATTCTCAGTATCTTTAACCACTGTAAGTAGTGAAAGGAAAACATCTCTTTTCTGTAATTTCTCTAAACATATCTATTAAAGAATATATAATAACAACCAGTGGGTATTTTCATTTGTTTGGCTTGAGTTTTATGCTTTTACTGTCGTGATGGTAACTTTTGAAAAAGAACTTACCTCAGCAATTTAATCTGATCCCTTAGTTTGAGTCAGTTTCTAGTGGCACTGGTGGAAGTTTTTTTTTCCACTTTGAAAGTTTCTCATTTTTTATATGTATATAACTATATACGTTTATATATGTATATGTATATGACTATAAATGCCCATGACAGTAACACTGTATTTCATTGTTTATGACTTTGTTGTGAAAATTAAATCTAATATATATTTTTTTAAGATCAAGTTTAAAATATTACATTTCTTGGCTGACTAACAATTGCTTATTGAAAATTCTCCTGAGGAAGAAAGATTGTGAGATTTGCTCTTAACATATTCTGAAATTATTCTGTAATACTAGTATTTTATACTAGATAGGAGCCTGGGAAAATGTATATTTTATAGGATATTTTTAATGGGTTTTAGATAGTGGCACTACATTAATAGTAAGAATTTTGTGCCTGTTTATGTATGAAAATTGTTGCTCAAGGGTTTTGGATTCTACTTACTGGGAAGTGGGAAGAAAAATATGTATGTTTATTTTCATGACAAGTGTAAAACCATGGATATGACTGATCTGAGTAGATGCTGCTTTTCTAATTCTGTGGTAAAGGCACCCTTTTTAATACAGCAACAAGATAAAGGAACTGAGTTTGCTATTAGATAAACTTACCAGACACATTTTGGCATCTACCCAGCTACTGCAGATATTAAAATAGGGTGCATTAGTGAGAGCAGAGCTTTTACTTCTCTTTAACTGGTAGATCCTTATTACTTAAAATTATAATCTGTGTTTTTAGAACTCTTTTTAACACAGCCTAGGAACAATAGTTTCAACAGTTTAATCCTCATAGCATTTTGTAAGTAGAATGAACTGTAGTTAAATAACAATAATACATTTCTATTGTTGCAAACTATCAGTTATTAGAAAACACACAATTACTGACATGTAAATGTTTGAAGAAGCCATCTGATGTTTTATGGATGATAAAGTCAGCACTTACCGTTGCTCCCTGATGGAAATTCCAGAACAGAATTTCTTTATGGCGATGCTGCTGTGAAAGTGTTACAAACACCACATTTTTGTATCCCTTTCTACATGAATTATTTCCTGACTGATCTCTGTTTGCTAGTTTTCTTTTTCTTCTCCTCAGATTCTCTGGACTGAATTCTCATTGCTTGGTGATTTCAGTTTTTTTCTCGGATGCTGCTGGTAGCATGGTTTCTTTGTCTCTTCCACTTAAATTCCTGCAAGAGCACATCTTGTCTAAAGATGCTGTTGCCTTGCTTTTCGAAGACCACACAGGAGAAGAAAAGAATGTCTTTTCCCCTCTCCCTTGCTTGCCTCCCCTTGGCAGTATGCTGCCTGAGCATCCCTGTTATATACTCTTGTGTGTGGACCAGTGATGCTGTGAGTGATTAATGTTAGCACTTTGATGACATCAGCAACTAACAACTCTTTCTTTTTTTTTTTTTTAATTTAAGTAGGGGAGGGAGCAAGTATAGCTTAAAAAATAATGAACAGCAACTTCCCTTCCCTCCCTTTCCACCTCCACCCTCCTCTAGTTAGTGGCTTCTTCCCTAAGGATTTTATGCTTTTGTGTCTCACTGCAGGGGGGAGTGGTGTTGGTGTGTAATATTTTTTTCTAAATTCCTTGTTACAGTTTAGAAAGATCCACTAATCCAACATTTACAGGTGGACTGTAAATTTTAGGTACTTCCCCATGAGGTTTACATGAAAGATATTTTTAGATTGGCTGGCTTCTTATTGTTATATATTGGCAAGTATTTTGAATACCAAAATCCTGTTTTTAGGGCTTGCTTTTCTATGATAAACTCCTGCTGTGTGAAGAGAGGTTCCCTTCCCTTAACCTCATGGCAGTAAAAGGCTTTAACCCACTAAAATAAAATTCTCCTTGTACTGTAGCTGAAAGAGGTAGTTCTGACATGTCTGTTGTAGGAGACCTACCTAATTGGAAACATCAAAACCAAAAAATGAAATCTCATCTTTTGGGGGCAGTTGTATAAATCGTTAGTTTATCAGGACATCCATCTGCACATTATGTTCTTAAGGTTTTACCAGTTCTGTGTTCTTTGCCCCAGACCTTGTTTTTGTATGCTGAGAGCTATGGAAATGCACAAGTTGTACTAGAGGGATACAGCTTTAGGCTGTCCCCTGGTGGGACACATTTGGAGTGTGGCCTTTTAGCCAGCTCTGACGTAACAGCAGGACTGTGTTATGTACTAGGATTCTAATAGTTATCCAAGTGTCTATTTTAGTTTGCATTTAGAATTCTTAAGTTTCTAAGACCTCAGTTGGAAACTGGTGTTTATATAGAGACATACAACATAAATAAAAGAGTGCATATTCTATTCTGATTGCATCAAAAGATGATTTTTAAGTCCTTTTATGAGAATAGAATCCTTCCACAGCTTGGTAGAGTTTTCTAAATTGAATTCCAACTAGCTTAATGTCACGTGTTTACATGTATCTGGTGTTGACTGCATGGGTAGTTAGGGCAGGATCTGCATTGAAGGGAATGTTCTTCCTGGAAAATTTTCTGTTTCAGCTGTGTGTGAAGTTGAAAGTTTAACAGCATGCTGTTTTCCATGTGTGTATTAGAGAGAATGGAACCTCAAAAAACTGAAGGAAACACAACAGTCCCTTCTGTAAGAAAGGTGGCCAAGATTTCTGCTAAAATTAAATTTCAGATTATTAGGAGAACAGCCCACTTGCAGAAATGGAGGATGCTAAGTTAGCCAACCCTCTCTAATCTGCAGCTTCAGCAACCAATTCCTAAATCCAAATCACATCAGTCTGTACAGCTGTGTTCACTTTCATGGAAGTAAACATGACTATGGCAAAGCATCTGGTCCTATTGATACAAGTCTTGAAGGATTTCTATGAGGTTATATCCCAGACTTAGATTTGCTTTGATCTTGTGTACAGCACAGGGGTTTGAAAAAGAAAGATCCTTATTAATTAGTTGCAGAGAGCAGTAGCTGCAGAAGGCTTGCTTTTTTTTTTTGTACTTGAGTACTCAGAGACTTAAAACACCTATTATGAACAGAAAATTGAAGTAATTTCTTTCAAGATGTTTTGTGCATAAAATGGAAGATAGAGGAATAGAAGCTGTGCTTTAAATTCAGGGATCTGGACATGGCATTGACTACTTTTACCCTTTTATGCTTGTGTAAATAGCAAAGTACAAAAGAGAAAGTGTTTGTGGCTTTATAAATGATAAATAGAAGATGTCTGCTTGAAAAAAAAAGTGCTCACTAATTTGTCTTGCTGATCTGATAGATTTTTGTTGTAGTTCCTGCCTTAAGAGAAACTGCCAAAAGAGAAACTGTGTATTCAAACCTCTTTCAGAGACAATGAGATTGAAACTGAAATTAAAAAATTCTAAGTGCTTTAAAATGACATTTAAATGACATTATTATTGAGATAAGGGCAGACAAAGTTTTCATTAATCATATCTCTTTTCTTGTTTTAGGCATTGAATTTGGCATATTCCAGCATTTACAGCAACTACAGGAATTTTGTTGGTCCCCCCCACTTTAAAGTCATCTGTAGACTTCTTGGATATCAGGGCATTGCTGTGGTGATGGAGGAGTTGCTGAAAGTTGTCAAGAGCCTGGTATGCTAATTGTCTTTATTTTTCTGCTAGTCCAAATGGTTTCTTAGAGGAAATGTCTCAGGAAAAACAAAGTGATAAAAATAATTAAAATAACTTCCTTTGAAATTTGATATAAGCTGTGCTTGACAGTACTCAGTGTCTTGTGTGAGCAATAGAAAGAAGTGCCTTGGTGCCCTGAGCAGTGTTTTAAAAACTTTGGATTCTTCATTGGAGATTCATTCAATTTGTGGTGACCTGAGCTGTTAGGGCCTAGGTAGGCTCTGGAAAAGTATGAGTATTTTAAATTAGTTCATTTCAACTTAAAGACCATACTGTACATTCAATTCCTTGATATTTTTTGAGAACAGCTGTAGTGTGCTGTCTGCCTGGCACCTAACTTCAGGGCTCTCATTAATGACATTACTGGTAGATGACTCCTTATCAACAGGAGTTTAACCTCTGTGCTTGATTAGCAGTGCTGCTCAGGCCAGCTTTGAAGACATTATCCACACAGCCTGGGTATCCTGTATTGGAAAGGGCCTTCTTTGTAAGTGGGAGGAGGTTGAGGTGTTGGCTGTTTGCTATACTATTAGAATCTATATATACAGCCATAGTGCATTGCAGTTAATTTAAGTCAAAGAAATTATATTTTCCTCCCTGTTGTTCGTAGGAGAATGCTGCCAAAATAATCCAACTGTACCAGGGAAAGCTGTGGTATTCATAATCGTACTCCAAGCACTTGACACATTTGGCAGTTTGTTTACAGTAATTCTCACAATGTTCTAAGTATGTTTCTGATGTTCTAGAAAGGCTGAATCCTGCTTGAAAAGATGCTGTAATTTAATCTCCAGGGAGAGAGGAAGACACTCATATTTTTCAGGGTTTGATAGTCAAGTATTAGTTTGCTGTGTTTTATGAGAGGTGTTTTTTATAACTTAGTGGTAGATTGTCTCAATTCATTAAAGGTGGCATTGAACACTTGGTCACTTATAAAGAAGGTTAAAAGTCCTGGGGAGGGTGACCTGCCAGTGCCTGATGCAGATGCTCAGATGTAGGGGGACAAATAAGGGAGAGGTGTCTAGTGGTAGGAAGACAGGCTCATTGGAGGCTGGCACTATCTCATCTGGTATGTCCAGAAGAACCAGTTTGGGCTGTTGCAGCCATTCCTAATCATTCCAAATCTTTTTTCATGTTGCTTTTGAACACATTCAGATGCTTTTTGAATGGTTTTGAAAGCATTCAAATGCAGCTTTTTAACCAAAAACATAAAAGTTATTTAGACAGTAAAGAGTCTGTAAGAGAGAAACATGTTTTCCTTTTTTACCTTCCTGGCCTTAGCTGTTGTGCCACTCTTCTTGTAGCAAAGATGGTTAACGCCATGTCAACCCTTTAAATTTGAAAAAGTTGCCTTTTTAAATATGATGACTGGCAGATTTAAATGCAAGATTTTTAGAGCTGCTTCAGTTCATGTATAGTTTGAATGCCGTTTGTTGTAAAGTTTTGTAGTTCAACAGCGCTGACATGTTTACATACATCTGTTTTCTCTTAGTTACAAGGGACCATTCTTCAGTATGTCAAGACCCTAATGGAAGTGATGCCTAAGATCTGTAGGTTACCAAGACATGAGTATGGTTCTCCAGGTTAGTTTGTGTTTGATGTTATCTTAGCAGCCTTAATAAGATGATACTAACCACTATCTTCTGTATCTTTTGTATCTGTCTTTCTCTCCCTCCTTTTTCTCCTGATAATCAGATTTCAGCCTGGCTTTGCTTTTTAATTTCCTTTTTTCCCCCATCAAAAGAATCACTGAATGCTATACTTTCTTAAAGTGCTTAATGAAGTTTTAAGATTTCTGTATGTAGGGCCAAAGGATGACAATCTGTATAGAGACAGACTTATTACATAATTGATCTTGAGCTGGGATGTCCACAATAGTTTCTATTTCTTGTCTTTCTCATAAGTGTGTTGAGCTTTTGGCACAGCAAGTTAGCCTCTCACATTTTTTCTGTTTAAATGTCGAATTTAGATAACCCAGTTCTCTGGAACAGCCTCTAATCCCTTTTCCTTTGCCCTCACCAAATGCAAGATAAAAGGAGTGATACTGCTGGGAGGTAAACTGGTCCTGCCAGAATAGTTATGTCTGAGGCTTGTGTGGGGTGCATCTTAGCCTCTCAACAGGAGGTGTGACAGTTGCAGAAGAAATGGCATTGAAAGCTGCTTGCCACTATGGAGAAATAATTGGCTAATTGGTATTTATCACATTGTTCACTGAAATTCTGAATCTGCTTTCCCCTTCAAAATATTCCTCCTTCACAATTTCTAATTAACACAAATTAGTCCTTCCATGTGCCACCCACCTCCTGAGTTTATTTTTCCAGAGTCACTTAGTTTTATTAAATGCCACTCCAACTGGAATGAGGTTGGGTTTTTTTCTGCTTCCCACAGCTTGCTTGACGTTCATTACCAATGTTAAACGAAATTGAGGTCTTACTAAGTGTTTCCTTCCTGTTTTTCTCCCTGGAGCATAGAAATGGATGAATCATGGTAGTTAGGAGTATAAAAATAATCTCTCTCAGGCTTTTAGCCATTCATTAAGGTCTGACCGCAAAAGCAGTAGGTATTCTCAAATATAGATAATGCATCACCAGGATCTGTGATGCTACACGTGACATTAGGAAGCTTGCCAGAAATCCTCACCTGTAAGGGCTAAATATTTGGCAGGAGATGCCCAGGGATTCTAGGAGAAACCTTTCTCTTAAGGTTGAAAGACAATCTATCCTATAGAAAAGGCAGAACTTTACTGGTGCAAAGGTAACAAACTATTTTGACTTCATATTTACTCTTCCAAAAGAAATGCCATTTGTTTGATGCCTGCTGTACCAAGAGATCAAAGCAACTCTTGGTTTTACAACGGAATGTCATACTTACTTTTAGAATTAGACTGGATATCAAAACCCCACCTGATTCTCTGCTCCTTTACTGCCCCTGTTCGTGTCAGGTTTTGTCTTAACACATGTAATTTTCCTGTTCTGAACTATTTCTAGCAGAGGACACATAATGACCCCCTGGAGAGTCTCTTCCAAGAAATGCAGAGACAGCCTTTGTAGCACTGTCATGCCCTCTCTCCCTTTCCTTTCCAAGTCGCCAGACGGAAGAGGCTTCTGGATCAGGACACCTCCATGGCTCTCTCACATCAGGGAAGAACTGCTCTGTGCTCTCTGACACCTCCTGATCGTGGAGCTGTCTGCCCTTGGAACAGCACTAGCTGATGAAGGAAAATGTTCTCTGTGATGAGGATGTGCTGTAGATTTTACCCTTCATCGGGGGAGGAACTGCCAGGCTGTAGAAGAGCAGGCTCAGAGCATGCTTCCTTTGAGTCTCTGTCCTCTCATTTCTGTGCTAAATTCTCCTGTTCAGCAGTCTTTGCCACACCTTGTTTATGTGTTTTGTCACAGAAGATGCAAGCCACACACCAACTGTTGTCTGTTCCCTCCTCTGCCTCCAAAAGCTTCCTCAGAAGTTGTTAGCTGTAGTAGTAAGCCTGAGTGCTGTAGGGTATGTCTGCATGCTGCTTCTGTTCTTTCATAACAAATCATTTTATAACTTCTTTCTAACTGGCACAACCTACATATACAGACCAAAACTGTGATTCCAGTCTTTAGATGAAGTATGTAGATTCTTATCTATCTTGATGTATTTATTAACTCAGAATTAATTTCCTGAGTCCATTCTCCACGTGCAAAGTGATTTAAGCACACTCAGTAAGTAAGCCTCTAGCTCTTTCATGCACTTCAGATTTTTCAATTGGAGAGTTTTGTTTGGACTCTGCTGATTGCAATTCCTTGGCCCCTTCATAATCAGCCTTCTAGACTTGTGGATTTCTAAATGGTGATTTATTGCTGCTAAAAGGAGCAGGGTACAGACAGTGGCATCAGAGTTGTTCAGGACTCCTCTTTGCCAATGGGTTTGTTTCCATAGGAACAGTCTAAAGCAGTGGGGAACTTGTTCATCTTGTAGACATAAAAATATTTGTCTAAAAATACATTAAGCATAAGGATTTTTAAAGGGACCTTTTAGGGTTTCTAAAGCTCTTAAAGGAACATTTGCCTTGGAAGAGTTTAAGCTTGAAATTTCATCTTGGAGGTAAGATTTTTTTCTGCTATTTTTTGAGTATTTGAACATGTTATTTCTACTTTTAATGAATAAGTATCCTGCCTCTCTGAAGTGTCATTGAATACCATGAAGAAAAGTAGTTTGTCACCTCTGCTGTGAGATGAGGCTTTTGTCACTGGTATGCCACCCCTGCAAAATAAACTTTTAAAAAGACCAATGACCTTAGATACAAACTTCATGAGAAAGGAGCCAAATTATGTATTTTTTTCCTAAGTGTAACATTTCCATATTTCTTCTTAAAAAAAAATCATAGCAAAATCAAATCAAAGAAACAGAATGCTCAAAGTTTGTGCAGGACAAAGCACTTGTTATCCCAGGCCATGATCTCTTGAAGTCCCACAAGTTGGCATGGCAGTTTGGGGAATCCCTCCAAAGCCCTGTGCCATGGGCTGCTGTGTTCCCATCTCTCCCTGGGCTGATTGTGCTGCTGGCAACACTTTGAGAGCTGTTTCTGCACAGCAGTCTGGCAAAAAGAGTCTTCCACCCCTTATTTTTCTGGAATATTTCAGATCAGTGTCTAACAGGAACTGGAGCAAGCCTGGGCTGGGAAGCACGGGGAAGGGCAGCAGTGGCTGGAGGCTGCAAGGGAGGCATCACTTAGGGCATAGCAGAGGGGTTTGTAATTCTACCTGTTATCCCAGGTTTTTGATCAAACTCAGATAAGGAAGAGAATAATTCAGGTGAGGGCACAATGAAGTCCACATTAGATGAAGGAAATGTATTCATAGGTCTTCCTGAAACCTGTCCAGTGGAGAAGGATTTGGGAAGCCATCACAGGCTGAAAGAATTTAGGGGAAACACAGATCACCTTGATGATTTTAAGAGGGCATTAAGAATTCATTAGATATGCCGAAAAATGGAATATTTCTTTCTAGCAAAATTTACACAGTGCACAGGCTCCACGGTCATAATTCCTAGATACATGTATATGCTTAAACCTGATGAATATTTCCATTGAAGGGAATGAATGGCAGCACTGTTGATATGCAGAGTTAACAATGTCTCTGGTAAGCCAAAGAAGCATTTGGATGCAGCATTTGAAGGTCACTATGAAAGTGAACATAAACTAAAGGTTTTTTATGTTTAATAGCATCCAGTTTCTTGGGAGCAGCTTTGCTATTGCAGATTAGTAGATTTTATTTGATTATAGTCAAGTCAGTTCTTTGCAGAAAATAACCCAAAACACAACTAGACTAAGAATTGTAATCAAGGTCCACTTTGTTTGTAGTCAGAAATTCAGTTCTAGAATTAATAGCTCATTTTTGTCCTAATTTTTTAGGTACCAGAATTGTTATAATCTCTGGAACGTGTTTGATTTCAGTCTGTAGGTGTGAATTGAGGAATGAAAGGTGACCAAAGTGAAGGAATCCACCAAAGTGAAGGAAGCTTTGAGTTGCATGTGTTGATTTGCTCTGACTTCCTAAATTAATCAGTGTACAGACTGCACAGCTGAAACTTGGCATCTGCTGTTTGAGTGCTATTGAGATAGGATTTTGGAAGCAGAGAGGAAGCCTAATCCTTTAGTAATCTTCTGTACTTTACTGGGTCTATTCTATATCAACAGTCTTTGCTTCTGTTGAGATGTGTGTAAATCAGAAACTGGGATTATTATATAATCAATTATTATGACACCTAATGTCGTCCCATCTGCAGGAATAGAGGGATTTAATTAAAACTGCTTTCTTGGAGAGGAGGAGCAAAAAAACCTTGATTCATTTACCTTGCAAAATTCTGTGTATATATAACTAATTCAGTAACTTATGAATTCCACCCACAAGAGAAGAAGGAAGGTTGCAGGCAATTAAGTGAAATTAATTTTCCTAAGACACTTGTTCTTTTTCCAGGCCTTCAGTAGGCAGGCATAGTCTTTCATAAAAATACACTTTTGTGTAATGTGCACAGAAGTGTAATTTGGAATGGCATTGCTCAAACATTAATGAAAACATGATGATGTATTTCTGCCACAGGACTCCACTGGGGAGCAGATTGGTCTTTCATCAGAAATAGTCTGTGTAGCTCTGTAAACTTCCTTCTGTTTTGCTGGTAAATCAAGCTCTTGATCTAAAGGGAAGAAGTACACTAATGATGGCAGCATTTGGAACACCTGCATGCTAAATACTGGCTGTCAGATTTTCAAAATAATACGACAATTTGTTCCTGAATGCGTGTGGGTGTGCATATTTATATATCAGTATATGGAGACTGGGGCTTTGAGTACAGAAATAAGGAACTTTGTTAAGGACTTTGAGAGTAGCTCTGTCACCTGGAGTGACTGTAAAAGCCAGTAAGGAATTTTTATGGTATGAACCTCAAGCCTCTTTGATTTTTACTATCCTTTTGCTGCTTTTGGGTGGACTTGATGTCTCATTTTGGTTTCAGTCACACTTTCAGTATGAGTCTCTTGTTTCTGGTCATAGTTCTCTCTGTGCCATCCTGCTCCTTTATATTTGCTTCAGGTGACATGGGTTATTCTCAGGATTTCACTGCCCATGAAACAATATTTCTCATCTTTCCAGATGTCAGCCTTTTTTCCCAAAACTCCCCACAAAATCCACAGGCTGGGTAGGGAATTAAATGGAGTCTGAAAACCCTATTCTTTTCGGTCCCTGTCATAACCAATGGTTGTTTCCATGTTGCAGCAGCAGAATCTTCCTTGCTGTTCTGCTCAACTTCTGTTTCTCACCAAGCTGCTCCTCACCCACCACACAAGCTAAAGGGAGGAGCGTGTCCATGGCCTTGCATGTCACCAATGTCCCATTTGCTTGGATAGTGCTTTCTCTCCGTGGTGACTCTGTGGAGAAATCCACAGTTCCTCATGGTGTTTCAGGGAGTCTTCCAGGCCTGCTGTTGGTTCACCATCAATCTCTGTGTATGTGGCACAGATCATAAGACCAGAAGCATTGGTTGATGTTCTAGTTTGATTTCCTCTGTGGCACAGACCTAAGTCCAGGCTAACACATCAGACTTTTGTTTGCAGAAAGTCTTGGAATGAGAAAAGTATTTGATTTCTTGCAGTTTATCCTTAGAAAACCTTTCTTTCTAGATGTGGAAATCCTTTCATCAACAAAAACTAAAGAAAGACTAGGGTGTGTACTAAAACACACTGAAGGTTTGTAATAAAGCTGATTTCAGTTCCCTAACTTTGCATTTTTTTCTTGGCATCAAAAACTTTTTTGGGAAAAATTTTCAACCTTTTCACTCTGATATTTAAGATGAGAGTCTGGGTATTCAGCACTGCAGCATCCCATTGCCATGGTGGGCAGGTCAGTTTAAATGACAAACACAAGTGTTCAGTGCTCCTCACACACCTGGGGATTGTGACTGGCTGGTATCCTGCAGTGTTCAGTGAGCACTGCCAGCCTTTCCCACAGCTTTTCCATTCCACAGTCCCCGCATTGTGGGGAGGTGGGAATTGGTGATGTGCTGGCATTGTTTGCTTTTTAGCTAGTTGTAAATGTGTTACTTTGGAATAAATTAAGCTCAGCAAGCACTCGCTACATCTGACCTTTCTCCATCAGTTTTTCAGTTCTGTTTTTCTCTGAAGTTACCAAAGTACTAAAGTTAGGTCTGAAATTCACCTCCAGTGAATTCATGTGGGAATATTCATCTACTGTTAATTTTCTATTGACAAACAGCTCTTTGAGATGTAACACAGCCAGCTGTGCATCCCCTCATCATGCACTTTACACGTTTTGTGTTACTAATTTTAATGATATGAGGCTCTCTGTAGAAGTGTGTGGGTTACCTACGTAATTCTTTCCTTCACTATATCTTTTCAAGTTCCTCTGTGTCAAGTTTTGAGTGGGTCCTGGGTCTTCAAAGAGACAAGAGCAGTTGTTGGTTGCTGTAAAGTTGTTTATTGCATGAATATATCAGTCTCGAAGGCAAAGAGTTCAGAGGATTAAAGTCTGTGCTAAAAGCTTTATGGAATAGAGTCCCAATGTCCCGAGCAGAAGCAGCAGCAGCTCCCACACCTTTTTTATTTCCTTTTTTTCACCTCAGTACAGGGGGATTTTATTCATAAATCATCCAATCAGCTAAAAACACAGTTCTAAAACATTCTTCCTGCACCTATCCGAGCTTGATTCTAATGTGCAAAAGTCGTGTCAGTTCTTAGAAAAAAATCTATGCACATAATTCTGTCTGTTCTATCTAGAAATGCAAGTGGTGTTCTGCTATGTTTTCATTATGTCTAGAGCTAAGTTAATTTTGTGAAAGGTAACACTACTGGACTTTAAACTAGGCTTTAGGGCTTTTTACTAGCTAATACAGTTTCTTAAGGCACTTAAGATTTATTTCTACTTAAACTTACACTCTTACTTTATGCCTGTGTGGCTTAATATATTTCAGTTTCTCTAGAGGTTCCAATTCAATCCCTGCATTCCTTTCTCTCTCTGAGGAACTCAGAGACGCTTTTATTTCATTCATTCCAACACCTCTGAATTTGAGGAATTTCCTTGGAAGAGATACGCTGTAGGCAGGATTTCATGTTTGTGTGCTCCCTTCAGCCATTGCCTCACTGGGTAGATAGTCAAGTATGATCTCCTGCACGAGAAGTGTTCATCAGTTGTGTCAAAGGAACTCATGGGAAGGTGCTGAAGGGTGTCTGTGTTCTCTTTCCTTGTCTTCTCTCAATTGCTTTAGATGCACTTGGGTAGAGATTTATCTGGCTTGATTCAGTGTAATGGAAATGAATTGGTATGTGCAGCCTGCAATTTGAAAGCCTTTTTATGATGCCTTTTCTTCTCAGTCAAGTGTTTTGGTGGCTTTTTAGAAGGGACAGGCTTGTGCAGAAAGATGGAGAAGTGCTGCTAAGAATTACCTTGCAAAAAGCTGAAGAGCTGTCTGACCTAGTGTAGTTCCTGCTGTTCTTCCTCTCCCATCCTGCACATGGCTTGAACTGCTGAAAAATAACCAGACAGGGTCTCTGCAGAAGCTGCTGAGCCTGTGGTTTCCTGGGCTTCTCTCTAACCAAGGGACTGTACAGCCTTTCTGGGGCTGGAGGGCAAGGATTGGAAGTCCACCAGCATGTTACGCGTCACTGTTATTCAGGAGACGTTTGATGGAAAAGACACGTGTTTATGTAAACTATGTGGGTTTGAAAATCATAATTTTAGCTGTTTTTTAACACTTTTGCAAAACTTTGACAGAAACTGTGTTCTGATTGGGCCTGTCAGCAGGATACGGTGACCCTTGCCTGCAGAGCTTGACTTGTGATCTCTGTATTGGCTTCTAGAAGTCACAGATCACCTCTGGCCCCATGGCACTGTCAGTTATAGCCTGACACTACCCTTCTTCCCTGTATCTGAGCTCTCTGCTCCTTGCTGGCTCTGTCATCCATGAAAACAGCAGCTGTGAATTGAATGTGTCAGTGGTGCAGCAGGTTGGGGAACGGTGGCTGGAATGGGGCTTAAAGCAGATGAGAGCTCTAGTCTCTCTTCCTGCTCCTGGGTTTTTTCTTACCTCTTATACTGGCTGCCTTTTCCAGGGGTGAAAAGTTAGGCACTCCACTTTGCATGATTTGTCCTGTTAAAAAGGTCAGTGCACTGGCTTAACACTTCATAATCTCTGAGTTTTAATGCATTTAAATGCTGCTCCTTTCAGTTTCCTCTAGGCTGCATGTCTGGAGATAAAATCTCATGGGCTGATACATGGAGAGGGAAGTCTAAACCCGCACCCTCGGTTATTTGTATTCTCAAACAGTGTATGGAGGCACATTTGTGCAACTTTTGAATAGACAAATTGGTTAGAAAAGGGCTTTTGATGCAGAAATTGAAATTAATCCTGATCTCTATGACTCTTATTCACATGGCCAGTATCTTTTGTCTGCTTTCCTGAGGTAACAGTGTGCCTGTGTCATCACTAGATTCGTTCTGGCTTCTGACACTTTATTTTTTCGCTTCTCTTGTGATTTCAGGTATCTTGGAGTTTTTTCACCATCAGTTGAAGGACATTGTTGAATATGCAGAACTGAAGACTGTCTGCTTCCAGAATTTACGGGAAGTGGGAAATGCTGTCCTGTTTTGCCTCCTCATTGAACAGAGTCTGGTAGGTGCCTGCTGTGCTAGTTTAAAATCCATCTGTCTCTCAAAATGTACTCTCATATTTTTGTTACTAACGTCATCAATAACAAGGTTGAAATCTGTGAGTTTGCTGTTACTGATGGGCAGATGGGTAGGAACAGTTCCCTGTCTTCCCAGTTCACAGTCTTGCAGGGGCTTTCATGTCTGTTAGATACAGTGATGCCTGACTTTGCTGGGTGAGAGACGTTGCCTCTTGCGTGGTACCTGAGGATCTGACATTGCAATCTTCACCATAAATTGTAATCACATATGGCACTCCTGCAGCCAGTCACAGTGTGGCCACTCTTTATGTCAGCAAGCTGTGCATCTGGGACTGCTGTATTCCTTTCCTGCGTGTCATTCCTGTTGAGGTCTGAAACATCACAAGGTTAACATGGACATCCTTGGACATCCTCCTTGCTGCTTGGATGGCTGACAGTGGTGCAGAAATTCACTCATCTGTCCTAGCTTGAACAAAACTGTGAGAAGTGTCAGTCTTTCAGCTGCTTCTGATATATCTAGAGTTTACCTTACACTGTGTAAACCTGCCCACAGCTGATGGTACAGTGCTACAATTGATCTTTATCCCTACCTCCAGTTTTCCCACCCTTCTCCCGTGTTATTAGTATTTGCTGTTCAAACAAGATGCCCAGACCTGTAATTTCTTTGTTTTCAATGCTTTTGGGTGCTTACAGAGGAAAGGTGGGCATTGATAATGGATCAGAAAAGCAACAGGTGTGCTGGCTTCCCTTTCTTTACCTGCATGGTGTTGTTGAATGTTGGAGGAGCGGGTCTCTTCCTGCTGTGCACACAGGCACCCTGCCCAGGCTGTGCAATCTCACGATGCTGCTGAGGTTGGGCAGCATGCAGAGATCTTTGCTGACTGCAAACCAGCCACGTCATTTCCTCAGCAAGCTGGCTGGAGGCCTGCTGTTGGACAAAAATAAACCCTCACGGAAGGCTTCTCTAGGGTGTATTAAAGCTGTTGGTGTTAGATAAGGTAATGAAGACAGGCTGTTCCTCAGGGTTCCTGCTGATGATGTTAGAGGATCCCTCCCTCGTGGAGAGTAATTGTAGGGCCCAGGGACACACAGCAAACCTGCAGTCAATAATGGCACAGCTGAAACAGAATGAGAAACTGGATTCCTTTGGATTCAGGCTGAGTGGGTGCGTGGTGAAAGGCCAGGCAGGCAAGGGCCATCACTCCCTCCAGGGAGGATTGAAGGTGTACCAGAGTGACACCAGCATGGAGGTACCTTCTTTGGGACACCACCAAGGTTACCCTTTCCAGTCACACAACCGTGCTCGCTGCCTCTCCTCGTGTAAGAGTCCTAAGTCAGGACATGTCCCCATGTCCCGTCAATGTATTACAATATTTTTCCATTGTGGTCATCCCTCATAACTAATCTAGGTTTTAGCACAGTGCAAAGTGTAATTCTGAATATATCTGTGGTAGTGGGTGAGTCTCATGCATTTCCCTGGTTGACATCAAGGAATTAGAAAAGGAACTGGCAAAGGTGGCTGCATGAGCCCCAGCCCCCTAGCCTTGCTAAGAGTATGGATGATGACCAACTTTTCTAATATTAGAGTTGAGGGATTACAAATTAGTAGGGTTTCTGCTTCAAAAATGAGGAGAGGGTCATAGCAAAGTCACGGATCTGCTTCTGGTCATCCGCATGTTCCCTGTGTGTACACACAGGAGCAAAGAAACAGGAGACATCTGTCTTCCTTTCCCTGTCCCTAAAGATGTAAAATACTTCCTAAGACGTGATTCTGTGCTGTTGCCATAAGTCTCAGCCTGCCTGGCAGGGAGACGCTCCCACCACGATAAGCTCCCATTAGGATAATGGGCTGTGGCTCTGGTAAAAATAACCAAGCGGTGAGTCATCCTCTTCCCTCTTTTGTCTGTGCTGGAGCTGTCTGCCACTTTCCCACCGAAATTACTCATCCTCCATTAGTTTAGTTAATAAATACTCTGTCCTGTATGTACTGCCAGCTGAGGGTGGGAGTTGCTGGAGTGTGTTTGGGAGTGCAGAGTGAGCTGGTGAAATGGTCTTTGGGATGATCCGTGAGGAGGGGCAGGGCTCGCAGCGACTCCTGCCGTGGTGACAGAGGCCGGCTGCCCTCTGGTGTTCCCGCAGCGCCATCGGCCTGCTTTGGAATGCCGGTGTGTGCCTTGGGGATTGATGCTTCTGTCCTAAATGCCTCTCGTTTTCTTTCTGTCCCAGTCTCTGGAGGAAGTGTGTGACCTGTTGCACGCAGCGCCGTTCCAAAACATCCTGCCCAGGGTTCACGTCAAAGGTATGGGCAAAGTGAAAATACCTTCCTTGGGTAATGCTTTCCCCTTTCCCTTCCTGCCGCTGTGCCTTCAGTAACCACCTCCAGCCACCCTTTGCCACGGCGCTGCTAATTACAGGACACAGGTACCAGATCCAGGCCTGTTTGCCTGGCTGAAAAAACAAATGTTTCCTGGCAATGCTCTGGGCAAATGACAAGGGGAGAGGAGAAATGCCATGACAGGGAAAAGCAGGATGGATGCCCAGGGAAGTATTATCCTGCTTTGTGGATATAGTGAGAGGCTTTTGTGAAGCTTCTGTTTAACTTATAGAATTGTCATTTAAATGGGGGGTAGGGAGTCTGTCAGCAAGTAAGTAAATAAAAGTGGTCCCTGTAGATTTTTCACTTCCTTTTCACTAAACTAAGTATGCAGTAGTGAGTATTTGCAGGACTGCTTCCTATGGTATCTGCTCTCTTCATCTTTCATCATCAGAAAGTGAGCTGTCCCCCTTCCTCTTTTCCCTCTCTTCTTTCTGTGTTTCTTGTCTGTCTCCTTTCTTTTTCATTTCTCACTGCTGGAGCAGCTGATTTGTTCTGCTTGGAGAAATCCCATCAGCTGCAAAACTCTGAGAATATTTCCAAGCTCACAGTAGCTACTTGCATCTCTGCATACATGAAGATCCAGACCATTGTAAACAGTATTTTCCCATTTGCCAGAGAACATTTCCTACTTGCCAGTGTTGAGGAAGTTCCAGCTGGCTTTTAGCCTTGCTATACACAAGATTGCATCCTCACTTTACCTCACCTTCTAGAGACAAACATTTCATGCATAAAGACAACTTAGTTGTCTTAGTACAAGTGGGGATCAAGTATCTTGGCAGCAGCAACATAACAGAGCCTTGTATTCCTCCTTGAATTTAGGTAATTAGATGTACTCTATTACAAATCCTTCTTTCTGTTTGCACATGTAATGTAGCATTTTAAAATATGTGTGTATTTCTCTAAAAGTGCATAGGAGATTATCCAGCTATTTAATAGTTAAATTGCCTAAAAAGAACAGTTTTCTTTCTTGCTGGATAAAGATTGTATTAAATTAAAGATTGTATTAAATTAAGAATTCTCTTAGTTAATTGCAATTTATGATTGCTCACTTTTTAAAAATTTTCTTTCAGAGGGTGAAAGACTTGATGCTAAAATGAAGAGACTGGAATCAAAATATGCTTCACTACATTTGGTTCCTCTCATTGAAAGACTTGGCACACCCCAGGTAATCTTTCTCATTTGTGTCAGAGGCAATTCAAGAAATTTCTGAGCATCACAAAGCCTGTCCTGATAGCTCTGTCAGAACTTCAACCTGCACATCCAGCTTGTTCACACAAATTATTTTTATTTAGATCCATGAATTTGGTAAAGCTGTTAAAGCTTAGAAGTTTAAAACATTTGAAACAGGGGCAGAAGTGACACATTTGGGGTAAAATGCTAATTGGTATGTATGTTTACCATGGGATACCCTCCCAGTGTAAGGTCCAGCCTGGAAGCTCCTCCTGCAAATTCCATCAAAAGCAATCAGTTTTCTTGTGCACATGTATATATGTTTTTAAAACATTCATTCGGTCACTCTTTCAGCCATTTAACAACTCCTGGAAAATGAGCTGTCATTTGAGCTCCCCTGGAAACAATGACCAAAGAGAACATTCTTGAGCTGCCTTTGCAGCTTCTGCACTGTTCCCCTTTCTCAGGGGTGAGGGTGCATTAATACCCTGCTAATCTTAGTAGTTTACTGGTGATTGAGATGTGAATAGTAGAAAGTAAGAGCAGAATGCCCTGAAGCAGAGCTCAGACTACTTTTGTCATCGTAGGTGCTGCAGTTCAGTAGGTGCTGCTGCACTAGGAGAGAGCTCTCTGTGTGATGGCACAATCTGGGACAAGCACAAGCAGCATTCCTCTTTTGGATTTTGTCGGAGCCTGTTGGTGCTCCTCTTTGGAGCTTTGTCATCTCTAACAACAGCAGCTGAAGGAAATGTGCAGGAGAGTGCACACAGGAGCTACAGCAGAGCCCTGAACTCTTTGGTTTTGCTTTCTGCCTCCATTCAGACAAAGGATTCTTTAAACTTCCCTGAGATAAATCCAGGACTAGCATTACTGCAGTTAGTGTTACTCACTTTAAATCTGTCTGCTTAAAAAGGATTTTACAATTTTCTCCAAAGGATTGGACAATTCTACAATTCACAGTGAATGTTTGTCCACTGATCTGATCCCCAGGTTAGCAGTGTCTGACTTCACTTTAAGTCAGAAGACATTTCTTCTAGAATAAACCACGTGAAACTGAAAAATGTATTGCATTAATTTTGTAAAATGAAATTTTATGGTGAAGTGGCTTTTACCAGGATTTTACACTTTGTTTCTCTGCACTTCAGCAAATAGCAATCGCAAGGGAAGGGGACTTGCTGACCAAAGAACGCCTCTGCTGTGGCCTGTCCATGTTTGAGGTCATCCTGACGCGGATCCGCTCCTTCCTGGACGATCCCATCTGGCGCGGACCCCTGCCCAGCAATGGGGTGATGCACGTGGATGAGTGTGTGGAATTCCATCGCCTCTGGAGCGCAATGCAGTTCGTCTACTGCATCCCCGTGGGAACGCACGAGTTCACTGTGGAGTACGTGCTGCCACTGCCCACAGTGCCCCTGTGGGCAACACTGCTTGGCTTGTCCTGTTGTGGCAGCGGGGCTGGAACGGAGGCGTTTGTGTGCCTGCCTGCAGGAGCTTAGGGCAGAACCAGGGAGAAGTGCTGCCATCACCACTGAGGGGGGGCTCATCATCCACGAACACAGATACTGTTGTTATCTGTAGTGAAAATAACCCTCTATTTTAAGTATTGCCAGTGTATAGTGAATGATCCTGTGACAAACGGGCCCTAGCACATGTCTTTCAATAGGGGTCGTGCCCCAATAGACACCCAGCTTAAAATAGCAGAATATTCCTGCATCTAACTTTAACAAGCATTTATTATTTAAGAGCAGGAATGAGCACTTGGCATTTCACGTGATTAACGCGAATTAACCAGGAACCGTTGTTTGTTCTTGGTTTTGTTGGTTTTGAGAATATACTTATTTTGAAAAATTGTTGAGCTGTAACATGCTTTTTACTGGGCAATTAGAAAATGTCATAGGACATTTACTTTCTTTCATGTCTGCAGCCTAAAGGAGCAGAGTGGTGTTGAATTCCCACTTTGTTTTCTTTGCAAGTGTTGTTTCCACTGAAAATGAAATGTGATGCCACAGGAGTCTAATGGGGAGTAAATGTTTTTGGAGTAACTCTGTTATATGAAATTCAAGGAGGAGGGGGAGTTCTGTTTTTTTGTTAAGCATCAGTTTGAACAACTTGTGATATCTCCTAAGATAATTAATATACCAGAGCTTTTGCTTTCTAGATGAATGTCTAACATTAGTAAAATGGCTGCTTACTGAGTGTTTGCTGTGACTGTGTTTTGAAGATGTAGTTGAAGATGTGTGCTGTGTTTCCTGTTCCAGGCAGTGCTTTGGGGATGGCTTGCACTGGGCTGGATGTATGATCATCGTGCTTTTGGGACAGCAGCGGCGCTTTGACGTGTTGGATTTCTGCTACCACCTGTTGAAAGTCCAAAAGCATGATGGCAAAGATGAGGTTATCAAGAATGTGGTGAGTTGAAAATATCTGTATTTGCTTTAGTAATAAAGACAACAACTCCGAGCTGTTTGTATTCAGATGCAGCGTAGATGTGGCAATCTTTTTTTTTTAGAATGAATTGCTGAAAATGAGGGCACCAGGATTTTCAGAAACAAAAGATTAAGGCTGGAGTTAGAAGACTGATCAAGCAGAATTCTGATGTCACAAATATATGAGATTTTCTTAATGCCTTCCATCTTAAATATGTTCATTCTCAAAATGACGGCTGTAAATTGAGCTTCTTTGTACCCAAAGCAGCACTGTCAAAAACCAAAAGGCACCTTGTATTTCCACTGGCTTAGCAATGCAAGGGGAATATTTGTAGCATTGTCGGGAGAGATGAGATAACAGCATTTGCAGTTTTCTGGCTAAGGCCTTTCATATCCAAAGCTAATTCCTGTGTCCGTTCTTTTGATGTTTGCAGCCTTTGAAGAAAATGGTTGAGAGAATTCGCAAGTTCCAGATTCTGAATGATGAAATAATTGCTATTTTGGACAAGTATTTGAAGTCTGGCGATGGAGAGAGCACACCCGTGGAACACGTGCGCTGCTTCCAGCCACCAATTCATCAGTCCCTTGCCAGCAACTAGATTCTCACCTAACAATACTTTTTGCACCTCTTTAGGCTAAAAGTGTGAGAAACAAAACAAGAAACAAAACCCACACCAACAGTTTTGAAGAATACTCTCAACTGCATTTTTCAGTATGCTTGTGCCATTTGAGTGGCACACTGTTCTCTCCAGTCTCCAAGCACAGTAACTGTATACAATCCATACTTATTTTTCTAGACTAAAATTTTATACACTTTGATTAAAAGCCTGTAAGATTTTTGAAACCTCTTTGCATTCCTGTCCGAGGTGGCCATTTTAGACTGGACTGGTATAATTTTCCCCTGAAGCTATAGAAATAATGGCTGTGGAGGGTAAAAAACGGTTCTGTAGAAAAAATTTTTAGAAATCAATGCATAATTGTTTGTATTAGAGCCTTAATTGCTTAATTTGCCTTTATTAAAAAAAAAAAAAGAGAAAAAACAACAAAACAAACTCTCCTGGTGCTTTGTGAATAATTTTCTAGTCAGTTGATTCTTTTTCCTCTTTGTAAATCTATTCTCAGAGATCAGTAATTATGGAAATGAACATTATTTAAAGTGTTTCAAAGTTATTTAACATGGAGGTGATTGATAGGATTCTAATCTTTTTAAAATGTGGAAGTTTGATTGATTAGAATGGGGACTGTTTGCTTTTTCCCAATGAGAGCTTCTAACACAATTTATATTTTGGTTTGCAATATGTACCTGTGTACCCAAACACGTTTACAAGTGATGAGAAATTCTTGTTTATGAGAATCTTGACTACAGTGATCAGGTGTAATCTATCCCAGTACATAAACTCTAATGATGCTAATCATAATTTATTATGGAAAATATTTGTTAAATTACACTTGCTGTATAATGCAAACACTGCATCAGTAAAATTGTAAAACTTTGCTACTAAAGAAGTTGAATTTTAAAGCAAACCATTCAGCCAGAAGTAAACTCCTGCTTGCTTACTCCAGGATCCTGTCAGCTGGCTTTAGGATCAGCCCTAACCAAGATGTTAAGATGGCCAAAACAGACAGATAATTACATGTTTTACCCAGGATATGGATTTGTGGAGATGATACTTGGTCAGTGTTTCTAACCTGTAGTGTGAAACCAAGAATGCATCCCTTTGAGAACCTGTTTTTCATCCTTCCCTCTTAGTTCATGGCTAGGTTACAGGAATTGACTCCAATTGTGGGTAGAAATAAGCATCTGACAGAAGAGGTACACAGGAAGTGAGAAACATGTAGGTATTGGAGTGGCAGAGAACTCAATTTTGAGGAAAGAAATTAAGTGAAATTTCCTCACCAAAACAGGATGGAGATTTTCCAGGCAATCTATCAGCAAGTTTCCACAATCACAGGTTTCCCTAGGACATCTGTGCTCGAGAGCTGCCATTCTGGAGCAGTGTCTGTTGTGGTGAGAGTGCACACAAGGCTGCGCGGTGCATGGGAGACAGAAGTCAGAAGCGCTCGTGCTTTGTTACCCCAGCTTGTTGCAGGATTTCTTTTACAAGGTGTTTTACAGATGATTTTCTTTAAGAAACAGTCTTCTAGTTCGCAGAAGGTTTTTGGTCAGCCAGATGCTTCCCTGTGCTTCCAGCTTCAGTTAAGCAAATGAACAACTTTCCTAATTTGCTGACATCATCATTGGTTAAAAGATGTCTTATATGCCTGAGATTTTGGCTCAGCACTGGTACAGAAATAGTTAATTAATAAAACCTGATTTTGTTTAGGAACTATTTAAAAATAACTAATCATGATGTGAATAATTTCTATTTCTTACCAGAGAATTGGTCCTTTAACGTCTTAAAACTGCTCTTAAATACATTTTATGATACTGAGGGGGAAAAAAGTTTAAGACAATTCAGACGTTAGTCCTAGGAAATGTTTGTTTCCCATTTTTATAATGTAAATTTTTATTATTTTTCAAAAAGGATTATAGACTTGATAGGAGCTAAATATTCTTTGCTTATTATAACCTTTCCCATCTAAAAGGAAAAATGCAGCAAGGTGCACAAAAGGTGTTAACTTTTTCATCTCCAATTAGTTCTTAGCAAAAACGTTTGTCTTGTTTGACACCTTCACCCCTCCTGTATGTTATGACACCCAAGAAAGGAAGGCAGCAGAATTTTGTTTCACAGGTGGTAACTTGGGCTTTTTTCTGTCCTAGGAAAAATCTTAATTTCTCTTAAACAGTAAACGCTAAACCTGACAACATCGAGCACTTGTTAGTCTCTGTCCCAAGTATTTCCAACTTTCACATGCATAGTAGAAAGTTCTTATAAAACCTTGTTCCCTAATTTTTATTTTCTGCCTTTACTAAAATGAATTACCACCTACCTGCCTCACCCCTCCCCCCCTTTTTTTTAAGCAATGTCATTAATGTTTCTTTTTCTGGTCCTTTTTGAAAATCGCAGTGTCACAGCAAACAAAACAGCAATTCTGCGAGTTCAAGCTGTAACATCAGGAACACAGAACAAATCTGCAGAGCCAGGGCAGCATGGTGCAGCACAGACAGAACCTGACCTCTGTTAAAGAGGGAGCAGCTTCTTTGGCTACTAGTAATGATTCAGATCCTTCCTTCTGCATAAATTGTCATAGCAGGACCTACCATGGATGCAGAACACAAGCTCCTGCGTTCCTGTTTCTGCCAGCCTGTTACTCTGATGTAGTAAAGTTGAGGTTTTTTTGATGCAAATCCAGCAACTTTTGCATACAGCTTTACCTATCCAGTATTTTCAAAGGATCAGTTGTGCTTGGTTGTAGCCTTCCCTTTTCTCTTGTACAAACTAGGTCAGGAAGAGTTGCTGCAGCTCCTGTTTCAATATGGTTACGGTCACTCCATGGTCAGTCAGGGCACAAGTACAAAGGATTCAGGTTTGCTGCAACCTTTTTACCACCAATGCAGAAATAAAGCCATTTATTTTTGATAAAATTGTAATTAGTGCAATACATCTTAAAAACAGAAGAATGAAATGAAAGTATTTACACATAACTTAAGCAACAAAACCAATTGTGGTCTGAGGTCATTTTAGTACTTTTTAAAGTAAAAGTAAGGCAAATAAAAAACATCTCAGTTTTCTTTTTCCAAACGAATCAAACTCAAAAATCAACGATTGTCTACACATACTGTTAAAAAGTACATGACTTTCCAGACAAGCTCAGACATTTCACAGCAGGAAATAAAAAAAATCCAGGGTTACAGAATTGTTCTTTTCTTAAGTAACATGTAGATATTTTCAGAAGGCTGACAGGCTTCCATTTCTTCTGGCCGAGAGACTCTCAGTGGATTGCATTTCACCTAGGCAGGCAGAACTTTCTTCATCATCATTAAAGCTGTCATATGTGCTCAGCAAAGTGCCATTTGCTGCTCTATCATCCTTCCGCAGAGAGAGGGGCAGGTTTGCTAGGGTGAAGTTAACATCTTTGAAGGCATGCAATAAAAAGATCCCCACAATAATAGTCAGGAAGCCACTGAAGGTGCCAATAATGTCATCAGCCGCCATGTGTTGCCATTCCTTGAAAAGGATGGCAGAACAAGTTAAAACAGATGTTGTGAAGATTACATAATATATTGGAGTCACTATTGAAGTGTTGAATATATCCAAAGCCCTGTTTAAATAGTTGATCTGCGTACTCACACAGACAGTAAGGCTTAGCAGCAGAATCCAAGACAATGGATGTTTCAGCACTGGTTTTCCTGCAAAAAGTTCCTTTATAGCAATGCCCAGACCTTTGACACAGGAGACTGATAAGGCTCCAATTACAGAGCAAATTGTTATGTACACGAGAATGTTGGTCTGTCCATGGCGAGGTCCCACCACACATATTAGAATTAAAGACACAATGACCACGAGCGTCGCGAACACCACAAAACCTGTGGTTGGAGGAAAAAAAATTAATTGTTATTTATAAACACTAATGGACACACTTGTTACTTATGGACTCTATCAGAAGCAGGGGTATTTATCTTAGGGGTGTAGAAAAAACACTCAATAACAATGGGACCGACTCAGCTTAAACAGAAGAGCTCAGGATGTTTCTCATTATTTCTCCAGCACCACAGTTTAGATGATTTCAGAGTGAGCAAGCCAAAACAAAGGCTGAAGCTCAGGCATGCTGTATTACCTTTATCAGTCTATTGGCAAGACTACTACAGGATTAGATTGCTGAACTGCCTTACATACAGACTCACTGAGGTGTAGATGCCTCTGGACACAGGCCTGAGTCTGAACTGAGTCTTTTAGTAGATATATTTTGGTAGGTGGCTGAATTCATCAGCAGGTTTCCAATGATCAGGTCATTCCTTAAGAACAACTTTTTCATCTCTGTGCTGGCTATTTCCTCCTGTTTAAGATGAGAATTGCCTTTGTATAAACAGTATTTTGCAGATAGTGCAAAATTAGTGTCTCATCTTCCACGTAGGCAGAGCAGCTCATCTGTAGGACTTTACCTCTCAGCAGACACCACAACACCTATCTTTTCACTTTAAGGACAGCTCAAAGTTGGGCTTAGAGATGACACACTTCAATCAAAATTTATAGAAATTTTGTTTATCCACCTGTGCTGCTGCATTTGTTTAAACCATCATGTCAGTGGCTGCCATCAAGGCACTTTATTCAAGGCCAGATAAGTTCATCTTGCCATCATGAAAAGCTCCCTATGGAATTATGTTACAGAATTCAAATCTCTACTTCATTTGGACATGTCTACATGAAGCAGACACAGGCCATCTTCCTGGAACTTGAAAGCAGCAGTAATGAAACTATAAAACGAAGAAATGATGGGTTGTGTACAGCTCAAGCCAGCATTTTTCTTACCTGGATCACCTAGTTTGTGGGACATTTCATCCAAAGTTTCTACTTCTTCCTCTTGTGGAGCATGAATTACCATCACAGTTGATCCCAGTATACTTAACAAACATCCTATTTTTCCATGTAAATTAAGTTTTTCATTTAAAAAGAAGGATGACAGAATGGCACTAAGAAATAAAAAAGACACCAACAAACAGGGGATTAGTAATATTCATTTCCTCATAAAGTTACAGGTTGTTTTGACTGTACAAGTCACTTGCATACACAATCTGCAGCTTAAAAATAGCTATTTTCTATCTTGAGATACTTACCATGGACAGAACTATCTGTTAGTATTCAGCATCTCTGCCTAGTACCTTTTTTTATGCTGCCTGCCAAAAAAATGCTGTATCTAAGAACTTGCAAAAATAATTTTAGAAAGACAAAAATCTTTACTTGGGAATGAAAATACTGCTCTGCTGTGATCACCACGTTTTTAAAATGCAGAAGACAATAGCTTTTTCCAGAGATTGACATGTATATGCATTGCTAGAGCCCTTTTTTATCATAGCCACTATGTATTTGGAGAAACTTTTAAGTTACTCCTGATGTTTGTAAGCACTCTATTGTGAAGAGTGCATTTATTACAGCATAGTTCAATGACATATTTCTAAAGAAATATTTTACTTTTCTCTCTCAAGTCACCCTGCTTTCTGTTAGTGTTTCTTACCTTACAAGAACACTGAGAGCTCCTAGAGGAGTCACTAACGTAGCTGGTGCAAAAGCATAGGCAGCAAAGTTCGCTACTTCGCCAGCTCCCACTGCAGAGGAACAGCAATTAAAACCCAGGAGTTAGGCTGTCTCATGCAACAAACCCCTGATCAGGGCAAGTGTCTACAGTGTTCATGTAGACACAAACATGCAGCAAGGGAACAATGCAAAATTCTAATGACAGCATTCAGCTAACAGTACTAGCAGAACACACCCCTTCCCCTCATCCCCACTATTAAATTTTAAAAGCAGGCTGTGGAACGACATGCAACAGGTATTAGAATTAATTCTACCAAATTAAAAGGTGTTTATTTTAGTGTCTGTGCTGTAGTTCCCCAGCCTGCCAGCTTGACTCATGAAGTTCTGCATGGAGAAATCTGCAATAGCAGGATATAGCACAGCACATACAATAGGCTATAGTTACCTGAATACAGACAGTGAGTTGAGAGTTCAAGCAATGAAAAAAATTAAG
The DNA here is from genome assembly GCF_015832195.1 of Motacilla alba alba. NCBI lineage: Eukaryota > Metazoa > Chordata > Aves > Passeriformes > Motacillidae > Motacilla > Motacilla alba. Next base: position 91,611,005 of record NC_052016.1, read on the forward strand.
AAAACAGGCATAATCCCAAAATATGCTTCCCTTCAAGAAATCCTATATATCTAAGCACTTCTCTGCTAAGACAAAAACCAGAATGCATATGGGTAGCAGAGACATACAAAACCAATGTCTGCCTAATTCCACTGCACAAAGAGGGCAGTTACATTAAAAGAAGAGCTGCTGGTGTAAGAGAAGTTACATTAAAATCTGAACTGCATCCATCAAATCACCAGGTAACATTACCATGTATTGTAGAAGCCCAATCTCGCTCCCTTTTTTGTAACCATGCTGCCATCTGTGGCTTAGTTATTTATTATATAATGCAGATTGTATTTTTGACACTTAGATGAATAATTTTTAATACTTACTTGAAAGAAGTCCAGCCCACCACAGCCATTCCTTAAGGTATGCATGACCACCCTGACCTAAAATTGAAAGAATGTTGGCTAGTCCACTAAAACCATTGACACCTTGTCACTTATAACACTGCCATGACATAAAATAATTTTTGCAACCCATGCCCTTAAAAACACGAGCAGCCTTTTGGTACCTGGGCTTTCTAGGTAAAAGGGTTGAAATCAAAGTATCTTCAGTTTCTGATGTACCTGTGCCTCCTACAACCAGTTATTTTACGTCTTTTGTGTTGAAAATGGCACTGATGATCATATCTGCATTACCCTGAGAAACACCATTCTTTCAAATCACTGAAATTATATGAAAAGCCAAGTTATGTGTCTATTACTAAGACTGCTGCTCTGCAGAAATTTTACACGGTTTATATGTAGTTGATTACATGTGCAGCCATCACATTTTCTCATTCCAAACCAGGGTGTATGAATTATGTATCTCAAGATCAACCATCTTTTAGAAGCAAAGATGACAGGTACTGAATAAAAATATTCAGAGACAACCTTCTGAATCATCTGAGGATGCTGCAAGTATCCTACCTAAATTTATCTTCTTTCAATTTAAAACCATCACTCCTTGTCCTGCCAATACAGACCCTGGTCAAAACCAAACCAAAAAGAAATCCAAAACCAAATCTCATCTCCATGTCATTTTTATAAGCCCCCTTTAGTAACTGGAAGGTGCTATAAGGTGTCCAAAAACCCTTTTCTTCTTTAAGCTTGACAATCCCAACCTATCCTCACAAGTCTTCTGTCCCTTTGATCATTCTCATGGCCCTTCTCTGGACTTGCTACAACAAGTCCATGTCCTTCCCACGCTGGGGATCCTGGAGCTGATGCAGCACTGCAGGTGGGGTCTCACCAGAGGAGAGCAGAGGGGCAGAATCCCCTCCTTTGCCCTGCTGGTCACACTTGATTTGGACACGTTTGGCTTTCTGGGCTGTGAGTGCACATTGCTGGGTCATGTCCAGCATCTCCAAACCCTTCTGGCCAGGGCTGCTCTCCATCTGTCCCTCTCCCAGCCTGTGTTGTTACTGGAGCTTGGCCTGACCCAGGTGCAGCACCTTGCTCTAGTTTTGTTGAACCTCATGAGGTTTGCACAGACCCACTCCCCAAGCCCATCCAGGTCCCTCTGGATGCCACTTCCTTCGCTCTAGAGCATCAGCTGTCCCCCTCAGCTCGGTGTGATCCATGACCCTGCTGCCAGCACACTCAGTCAATGCCACTGCCTGTATCACTGATGAGGATATTTAATAGCATTGCTTCCAGTATGAACCCTTGAGGTGCACTACTCATCACACTCAGTTACTACATGTGACTTTTAGTTTTCTGAAACAATCTTCTGACACACAAACGTGGTTAAAACTCTCTTAAATTCACTCATTCAGGAGCACAGACATAGCTAAGCGTGCTGCTCGCAATTTGCAAGTACAATTTAGACTTAACTGACATACAAAGGACTCCTTTGACAAGTGTCCCCAGAGGGCATTACATATGCATTAAATAGCATGCGTCATGCACAGAGTTGAGGGTATCTGACACCACAGAGAAAAAACATACCAGCTCTATGTTTTAGGTTTCATACACATGTAACAAAAAGCTAAGGAAGTCAAAACAAGATCATTAGTTTGATGAACTAATGAACAGAAGTAGTCTTCTGTTAAACAGCAAAATCTAAAACATCAGCAATTTATTAAAAGATGTAGGTATTTACCTGCTCTCATGGAGCCTTTCCTGGCTAACCGGAGGAGACCTTTCTTTTTCAGGATGAAACTTCCTCCAATGAAAATGCTGGAACTCATAGCCAACACCAGACCAATACAGAAGTCATACTTCCCACGAGTTTGGCTCATCTCGTAAACTACTGAACACTGTCACATTGATCAATGAGGAGTAGAACTTCTGACACTCAACAAAAAATGATGCAACACTGAAACATGAGCAAAATAATCACATTAGAATTAAGCTGGTAGAAAAAGGTGCTGTATAGGAAAATCCTCAACAGCTCATGTGACTGGTTCTCCTGCAAGTGGCTTCTGCAAAGAGAGGTTAACAAAAAAAAAAGGCCATCTGAAGCATGTATAAGCTTGCACTAAGGATGAGTAACTAACAAGTCCGAACACAGAGAAGGAAGGGTTTCTGACCTGGCATACAAAAACTGAAACCCAAACAAGCAAAAATTCTTTGAGAAACTTCAGGGGAATTTTACAAATAAGTAATTTATTTTTCTTTTCATTGAGTATGCAAATCTGTGTCTGGCACACCATGATACTGACCAAAAAATTACTTACATTGAAATCAGTCTGTAATAGAGTTTGAGAACAGTCGCAGCATTTCTTCCATATAAACTCCCTAGAAAAATGAAAGAGAGCATTAGAAGGATGTTTAATCATATAGCCATTTTCATAATAAAAACAAACCTCACATGCATGCGCATGCAATTACTCTTTAACAGGAAAATCTGGCAAGAAATAAGTCTTTTGTTAAATTATTTTACACAGTTTCCCATACTTGTATGAAGCACCTTTCAGTATTACTTTCTCCTGCACTTTTATGCTTTCAACTTGGATTAATTTGCTATACCTCAAATCTACTTCCCTTAATCCTTGCACAATAATTTTTAATATCTTACTTTGTAGCAGAAACTAAGTAAATTATCTACAAGAGAGTACTTTCTATAACTTTTAAAAATAAACTAGATTCTTGCATGACACAAAACCACCTAACAAATGAAACCAAGAAAGACAAACCATCAGTGCATGAAACAGACCAAACCCAGCCACTTCACCAACTGCACAAAATATCATCCCGGTTTTAAATTCAAACAAGATTTTCAGTCCCTTGAAGAAGTTTTTAAATACAAGGAAAAGACATAAGACTTTTGTGGCTGTTCTCTCCACCATCTGTTGTACCAGGTGTAAGGCACACTGTTCAGGTAATCAAGCTAAGCATGTTCTTCCAACTCCAGCTGGTGCAAAATGTGACAGTGGTATAGCATCACCTGGGGGAGGAGGGGCTGGTTTTGCCAAGCTTTATCCTTCAGCAGTTTTTTCAACAGTTGCTACTTTAGCTATATTATTAATGGGATTACTTTTACTGGTGTAGCTTTTTACTAAAAGAGAACTCTCCATATTGGCAAAGCCACTTTGTTTTCTTTTTTTTTTTCTTTTCTTCTCTCCCTGGCTTGCATACCTTCACCTACACTGACAGAGGAAAAGAGCATCAGTTAGTCCCATCCTGACACCTTCCACCCACTGCATTCCAGAAACAAGGGAGAAGCACAGGCTGCTTTTCTTAGCAGCACAGGAAGAATATGATTGCAGAAGAATGAAGAAACTTGTGTGCTCACAGGTACTTTTATGAATTTAGACTTGAAAAGGATGCTACACTTCAAAATTAGTATTTCTACTTTCCCCCATGTCTCAAATATGCTAAAGTGCCCTGTGAACCACTTTGTTAACCTGGTAAACTACTCAAACCTCAACAACTTAAATTACATAAATTCAGATAAATTACTGCTAGCTCTTCCCATCACATTTATTTGTCCTCACAGACATAGCCAGTCCCATTTCTGCTTTGGCTGGACTGCCTTATTTTCACCTAAGGTTTTTTCAGATGTCTATAGTTGCAGACACATGTCACACAGTCATGGTGGACCCAGCTTCCCTCTGAAGAGATCTGGTTCCCTCTATATACAGCACAAATATAATCTGCATGTGCAGAACTGACATGTGGAAGGTCAAAGCAGTACCAGGCACCGGAAGTTTTACACTTTAGGAAATAAGGACTTTAATTCTAACCCAAAGACTTACTAAAAGAAGAACTAATGCATGCTTATAAATATGAGAAAATGCCATGAAATGAGCAGTTAAAAACACCTCTCATGCTTTGGCCTTGGGACATGCCAAAGCTGTTGCATTCCAGCAGCCTGGGCCACTATTAGGTTATAAACAGATAAAAGCCAGAAAATGTAGGAGTTAAATAAAGCTGGTAGTTGTGCAGTGCTGCAAAGGTTCTCTAATCAAGTTCACAGCTGATTTTAACACATAGAACACTTCATCCACTCAAGACCAGCAGTGTATGGAGGCGTACTGGCTTCCTGCTCTGACTTCAGAGATGTAAAGAAAGGCTGAGACTCTCCTATTCACAGAAGCTACAACATCTACCATGCCTCCAAGAGAGCCACTCATTAATGAATTGCCCGTGGATCTGCTGGTATCATGAGTCATAATTCTCAGTGCACCACAGTGCAATGACAGACCACCCAGGGAACCGGGTTTGAAGGTTATCAGACACGAATCGATGGAGAAATTCGGAATGTGAAAAAAAAACAAACTGTGGGAGATAAGCAAATCCAGATTAGCCACAAAGTTTTTTTGCTTATTTTCAAGATGTAGCCAAATGTATCATAAATGCTAGCAAGATACAGACTCTCTGGTCTAAAACACAGGATAACACTTCTTTGCCTCTTTGCTCAGAAGTCATTTTCTCTCGAAAGCAGCACAAACACAGTGCTCTAAAGATGTTACATTTATTGCAGCAAGTGACCTCTCTAAATATTCAGAAACATTAAAAGTGGTCTAATGAGAAGAAGGAATATTTTACATTTAAAAGCAGGTAAGCATAAGTAAGAATATGGGAGTTACCAGCCAAAGAAAATTAGTATCACTTCCACAAGCTGTACATTGTATGGAAGCAATAATTAGAGCTGGGAAAGGCAGACATGGTGCATTGTTCCAACTTTGCTTACTTGGCCACAAGCCCTTTAGAGTTAATAAAAGACTTACAAGAAATGATCTAAATATACACTACATTATTTAAATTCAAGAATCTTTTTTAAAAATCTACTCTTTTCAACTATGATCAGGATGATGCCATTAAACAAAAAAAATGACCTTAATAGGCCATTTACTTCAACCCTTTGCCATGTACTACATAATTCACTGCTGCTCCTCATTATAGATAATTCAGCCAAGCTTCTCCCACAAAATTCTTGCAAAGGAAACTTCACAAATGTGGCAGCCATGCTTTGATGCCATTAGGAACTCTCGTTATCTGATCATCTTCACTTTTACTATCAAATCCCACTGCTGGAAAAAGATACAAGTCCCTTTATCTTTGAATCCACATATCAACATTACCCTACAGGTGTCTCCTGCTGTGCCACCCTCTGGGTCTTTTCCCAAAAGCTCTTTTAAGTGCAATTTCCAAAGCTGTATATAGTACTTTAGCTTGAGTTATTATCACTTCTGCAATAAGTGGTAGACTGTATTTCTTTTTAAACATCCAAACCAGGTGGGTTTTTTAGCCCTTTTTCTTCAGTCACCTACTTTTGACTCATTTTCAACTTCTCTATTGGTATAACCTCCTGCACTTGTATAGCAAATTACTCCTGCCTGGGTATAATATCTTCCATTTACTCCTATTAAAAACATCTCTTTTTTTAGAAATGTTTCCTGAAAGCATTCAACCAAGGTTACACACTGGCAATCTTTCCCTGCCCAATGTTATTGATTATTTCTTTGTCTTTTCCACCAGGTCAATAACATTAAACAGCCAAAGATTCAGACGTGATGGAAGATTTTTGAACAAAAGCCTGCTTTGACTAGACAATAATACTCTAGGTACAGCCATTCTGCATCTTTTGAACTGTTCTATGGTATTTTACTGTCAATTCTGCTAAAGTTTTATGTTTCTAACATCAGAATTAAGCACCTATTTAATGCCCTTCTAGCCATAAAGCTTGTCAGGGAAGAAAAGGTAGTTGAATCAACAAGTTGCTTTAACAAACACACATTGACTATTATGTGTCATGTTGGCTATTATGTGCTCCCTTCTTTCCTTCCACAAGCATAAAACTACATGAAACAAACATTCCCTAACAAAACAGAAATCCAAATGTTTGGTGATGAGCCCGCAGACAGCTAATTATACATACCAATTTTGTTCCAATTTTGTTTTCAGTTTCATTCTGTAACTAAAGTACTAAGGCACTTTTATTGCAAGTTAAGTAATATCAGGTTTTAATTATTGGTTTTGATACGGTGAGTTTCCAGAGGATGTTTATATAGAATCATAGAACACACTGAGTTGAAAGGAACCCACGAGGATCATCAAGTCCAGCTCCTGGCCCTGCACAGGAGAGTCCCAAGAAACCCACCATGTGCCTGAACACACACAGGTTTAAACACAGGCTGGTGCTGTGATCACTGCCCTGGGGAGCTGTTCTAGTGCCAGCCACCCTCTGGGTGAGGATCATTTTCCTAATTTCCAACCCAAACCTTCCCTGACACAGCTTCAGGCCATTGCCTTGGGTCCTAGCACTGGTCACCAGAGAGAAGAGACCAGTGTCCACCCCTCTGCTACCCTTCACCAGGAAGCTGTAGACCCTGACGAGGTCTGCCCTCAGTCTCCTCTTCTTCAGCTGAAAAACCAAGCGGCCTCAGCTGCTCCTTATACAGCTCCCCCTCTACCCCCTTCACCACCTTTGCAGCCCTCCTTTGGATACACAGAATGCTGGGGCAGTGGGGAGTGCGAACACAGAAATGTTCTTAGTAAAGATTACTAAAACCCCCCAAATATACCTAATTATTAAATCCAAGCCTTCCTCAGTCATGTTCCATCCACTCACAAACATATCTTTTAAACAGAGGTACAGAGAGAACATTGAAGGACAGACACAACAGAGTATTAGCATAAAAGAGTTCAAACTTTAGTCATGTGCACCTTTAAAAGGCCAAGATGGATGCACACAGTACCTACAGATTCTGTATGCATGGTTTAGGAAACAATACGTTCAGTTTTGTACTGCACATTTGCCCCAGTACAGCTCTGCCAAAGTTAAAGACTGCCTAAACTTACACACTTAATTTTTTACATATTACACACAGGCAAGTAAAAATCATATTTATGCTATATATATGCATATATATAATGTTAGAGGCACTATCATATGCTCAGAAAGCAAAACATACCTTAACTATCCTATAGTTGTCTATTTTAAAAGGTTTAGATAAACTATGGGGGAAATTAATACTTTACAGCTGATTTATAAAGCAAAAGCAACAAGCACTTCATCTTATGAACCCAGGAGGAAACAAAAAAAAAATCCACATTAAAAACCTATTCTTTGCAAGTGCTACTTGTAGATATTCTATAAAAAACTGACCTTTAATTAAAGCACTTTCACATAAAGCTAAAAAGTATCTTCACTATAATAGTGTTATTCATTAACTGAATACAAACTAACAAACTACAGGCAGTGCTTTATAGCTGATACCGCACTGACTGTTTTCGCGGAAAGCTATCAAAATAGACTCAAGATAAGACTTGCCTCATCTTTGCTGTACCTGGCACATGAGTTCCACTCTTGTGGGAGGAATAACCAGCACAGGGTCACTGAAGTCCCACCTTTGGTATTTTATATGGGCAGTTTCAAATTTAAGATAATCCAGGAAGTTAAAGTCCCAATCTATAAATTAGTCACAGCTACTCTTTTGACACGACTGATAACCTGTTATAACCTGCTTTCTTGTTTGCCAGGATTTTATCATCAGAATTCAGTATTTTAACAAAAGCAGAACTAGTGTGACACTGAATTCTAAATACAATGATACCAGTGAAACCTTATGGAATAATTTTCTATCGATGAAGCTTCCAGGGGAAAAGCCCTAACTGAATACAAGGAGGCACATCAAAGGCATTAACATAGAACCACAGTGACTTACATTTATCACGTTTTCAGTACAAACAATGTTAAAGACATTGTAGTGAAAGAGAGAAAGTTGACTGCTTGAAAAAGACTGGGGGAAAAAACAGGGATGAAGGACTTGGATCCAGGCAATATCTTCACAGAGTATCAATGAACAAAAATCTTCACTCTGAATCACAGAATCAACTAGGCTGGAAAAGACATGTCAGACGGAGTCACACCTATAACCCAACCACCACTAAGTAAACAGACCTTGGCACCAAGTGCCATGTCCAGTCTTTTCTTACACAGCTCCGAGGACAGTGACTCCACCAGGTACCTCCCTGGTCAACCACTCCAACATCTCATCACCATGCCTATGAAGAAATTCCTCCTAATGTCTAAACCTAATCTAAACCTCCTCACATCAGCTTAAGACTACAATGAACTACAGTGCAAAGCTACGACTACTTTTTCCACGTCAGAATGATGCACCAGGGCTCTGAAGTTCTGAAGGTGCTCTGGAACCAGGCTGCACAAGACTCAACCTGGGACAATTCAACCCTGGTCCAAACCGAAGACTAATCAGTTTAGCTCCCTGGTTAACCAAAGGCACACGGCAGTACGGGGCACAGCGGCTCCGGAGCACGGGCAGACCCAGCACCCCGGACCGGGATACCTCTGCTCGGCGGGAGAACCCCGCAAACAGCCCGATTTGGAGCTTTTAATCTCGGCCTTCTCAGACCAAAGCACAAGTTTCCCACCACGGAGAAACCACCCTCGGGCTTGTACAGCCAGACTGAAGGCCCGGAGCCCCGCGCCCCCGGCCCGCTCGCTCTCACCCGGCACCGAGGGCCTTGCGCCGAGAGCCCCGCGGGGAAGCAGCCCCGCCTCCCCCCGCCCCCGCGGGGCCGGCCGGGCCCCCTCCCCGCCTCCCCGCGCCGTTACCTGCGGTCACGGCCCCTCTCACATGCCCGCCGGGAGCGGCGAACCAAGAGGAGACGGGGGCGGGGGAGGTCGGAGCGGGCGGCGGGAGGGGCCGGGGCCCGTCCGCTCCAGCGCCATGAGGGGACGGGACGGGGCGGGAGGGACCGGCAGCGCAAGGCGAGGCGGTGTCCCGGGCCCGTCCGCCCCCTCCGCTCCGCGGTTCCGGCAGCGGCCGCCGGAAGGGGCGCGGCCCGGCCCCGAGCCCCGCCCGCCGCGGATCACATTGCCCTTCCCGCAGCCCCGCCTGCCCCCGGGCTGGCGGCGGGTCCCCGCTCCGGGCTGAGTGCCGGCGCGCTCGCCGCGGCCGCCCTGCAGCCGGGGTAGGTCATGCCCGCGACCCGCCCCTGCCAGCATCCGCGCTGCGCGGATTTTACACTCACAGGAAATCGGAAAATCACAGAATGGTTTGGGTCGGAAGGGGACCTTGAAGATCATTCAGTTTCAGTCCACCCTGCCGCGGACAGTGGACAGGGACACACCTTCGACTAGACCAGCTCGCTCAAAGCCCCATCCAACCTGGCCTTTACCACTTCCAGAGAAGAGACATCCACAACTTCTCTGGACAACCTGTTTCGGCTCCTCTTCACCCTCACAGTATGGATTTTTTTCTCATATCTAATCTAAAACATACGTTTTGTCACTTTGATACCATTCCCTCCTGCACTGTCACTACATAAATAGTTTTGCCCCATCTTTCCTGTCAGTTTTCTTCAGGTACTGGAAGGCTGCAGTTAGGTCACCCCGAAGCCTTCTCTTTTGCAGGCTGAAATAAACACAAGCTGTTTGCTGTAAGGGAGAGAGACATCTCACTGGGCCAGGTAAAGGGAACAGTTAATGAATCAATTTAATCCAGGTCATCCACTCTCAGCACGTGCTTTACCCAAACTGCTTTAATCCCATACAAAGTAAATGGATAAATACAGTAAGACAAATGTTTGTCCTCACACACAAGAAGTCTTTGAAAGTCCTAACAAGCATCAGGCTCAGAAGGTTCTTTGGTTTCTTCATGACTATCTCTGAGTACGCTTTACACAGCTGCCTTATAACATTAAGTCTACTGCCAAAATACCTGTGGTATCTCCATATGAAAGACGCAGCTCTTCAAACTCAAGACAGCTTTGTGACGGTGACAACTTTGTCACATCCCTTAGTGACAGCAGTTCCTATTTTTTCAGTCTTCTCAGGATTTGTGTTGACATTATCCCAGTCTGCACATGCAGCTGCTTCATTTTTGCAACACCTGGAAAGACCTGGAAACAAAACCAGTCTTGGCTTTCCCTTGCGGGATACCCATGACAAAGCCACTCATCACATTACCCACTGTATTATAGCTCATTAAAAATGGTCCCTCGCTCTAACACAAAAATTACATTTCTACACCACCCAAAGCACATGGATAAATGTTAGGCCTATTTTATTCTCTAAGGCAACATTCCATTCCCCAATATAAAACTAATCTAGTATTCTTGGCATGAACTAACTTTGCACTTACAAAATAGTAAGTGCAAAGTATATCTGTGTGTATATATATATCTTTATATATATATAAATGTATATATCTGTATATATATATAAATATATATCTGTATATATATATAAATATCCTCTAAGATAAAAAAGCTGCTAAGCAATTTACAGTAATTACCTTCGTACTGACACAGTAAGACACTGGCTTTTCTGTGTTTTACCAAAAGAGATCAAAACTGTGAAGTCTTTGAAAAAGTTAACAGCTGGTGAAAATGACTTCTCAAATGGATTAAAAGACTAAAACCTGTGCCACCTAAACCAGTACAGTATAAACAGAAGCAACTAAGTACTGATAGCTAGGTTCAAAGCTTAAGGGAGGTAAAGAACTTCATGTGCCTGTGATCATGCCAAATGCTGATAATGTGTGTGTACATATTCCTGAGTTAAGAATTAAGCAAATCAATTTAGTCTTCCACTCATTTCCCTCTGCTCTCCTCCCTTCAAAAACACCTCTCAACCAAGCCAAAACAATAATGAACAAATATCTGAAAAATATTAAGTCTAATATTAACCTCTAAGCAGTTTAGACGTTTGTGGAACTTTAGTTGTTCTGTTAATCCCCTCTCTTGTGTTTTTTCAGCTGCTAGTTCTGCTTAACATACATGCAACTGTTCAAAGTACGAATTCAATGCATTCCATTTGGCACAAAATTTGGCACATTAAATATTTATTTCAAAGCCAGGGGTTGTGCTCAGTAACAGAACATACTCAAACTATCTCTGAGTAATTTACAACAGCACAGTATTTCAGGCATGTTTGCTGAGTATCTGGCAAGAACTCCAAGCATGAGAATGGTGGTAACCTGCCTAATTTAGCCTGTTCTCATAGGGCAATTCAGGTGCACAAGCCATCCTTGTGCCCATGGAATTCAATGAGAGCAGTCAATGTAGGTCCTTTTGCGTGGCTGTGGACAGATTTTTTAGGGCTTAGTATCTACTATGTGTGTAAATATCTTGTAAAATTTAAAAGGGCAAAGAGCAAAAATACACCTGTACAACCTCAGGAAGCTTTAACAGGGTCTCTGGTGACCACTTCCCTGCTGTGTTTTGTGAAGACAGCTGAGGAGAACAAAGAAACCACATCTGTAAGTCTACTTGTGCAACATCTTCAGCGTCACAAGGAACTTAAGGGACTCTGCTTAAGACTTAAATTTGTAGAACAAACCTCACAAAAATCAAAAGAATTTTTTTTTTCTTTTGACACAATGAGATTTTTATCTTTAATGCTCTTCCAATATGAACTGCATTGCTGAGATAAATATGCTTAGGATTGATTATGTCCCAGATTTTCAACACCACCAGTGGTGTAAATGGCACATTTGCCTTTACCACAATGCTGCTGCCTTAGAGGCCTAGCTCCTGACATGCACAAGACAAGGATAGCTGAATTTTATTGCTAACAACATACAGACTCCTTATCCTACCTACTTAAAAATCAGAGATGCTGCATGCAGAAGTGAAAGCCTTTTAAGGTTTCTGGTCTATCTTTGTACATTGCATTAATATCACAAATACCTTTAAAAATAAAATTGCAATAAAAAATCCATACCCATCTTTTCCACCGCATGCATTTAATATTATTCAAGAGCTACTTTCCATGTTTAAAGATAACTTTGAATTTGACTGACAGTAATATCAATGCATCCCCTAAAACACAAATGCACAGAATGGAGCAGTTCTTAATCATAAATCCCACCATTAAAATACCCCAGCCAAGCAAAATCTAAGAGACACACACACACACAGACTCTAAGCTATGTATTGGCCAGTACCTGACATGAGGGGCTAGGAATTTCAGATGAAGAATAAGATGGGCAATCACTGCAGTTTTCCAAGCAATTCTTTCTCCAGAGAGCTGTTATGGCAGAGAGTAAATTAGACTGGTGACACAGACTTCTTTACAGCTGTTGCCACTTGATGCACACCCAACTGTGCGGCAGTAAATCTTGAAATAGAAGCTCTAGCAAGTAACTAATGTACAGCAATGCAGGAACAGAGCACATGTTAACGCTGAATACAGTGACTCAAGCCCCAGCAAACATTTTTGCCACAGAAGTCTTTATTCTACCTGTGAGCAAACTTCAGTCCAATGAAGACATTAAGACTGCAGCCTGCTGGTAGGTACCAGTATGGGGCAACTGAGCCCTCTGTAGGCCAACTGATCTGTACTCATGCAAGAATCTGCTATTCTGATGAAAAGCAAAGCTGCTATTTTATGAAAGGGTAATGAAAATAGTTTAGGCTTATGAATTGGAATTAGCCTGTAAAGCAGTGTGTGGGAAACTTGATTTTTCCCCGAGCCCAACTGCTAAAAACAAGTAACAAAACAAGCATTGAGCTAGAAATAAATCATTTATTTTAAAACAATACAGGTTAATAAATAGATTAGTTATCAGAAAACTTAATAAATAGCCTTTTTTAATTTACACAAGGCAAATACAACATGCCTATAACTATTTTTTTAAAAAGCAAAGAGAGTAAGCTTGACTTGTAAGCAATTAACAAATCTATATATACATTATTTGGAAGCTAATAAAATAAACCGTTTTAATGTAATCTGTAGTAGCTATATTGCAAGAGCATTGAAGCAACCAAACCTGACATTGTATTTTTGTTGCCAACTACCTTTTCCCTATATCCCATTAGAACTACTTTTTACATTCTGGGGAAAAAAAAAAAAGGAAATTAAAAAAAAAAAAAAAAGAAAAAAAGAGAAAGTTCCACAGTTTAAAAAAATTGACTTAAAAATACTCTTTTTGTGCAATCTTTTCCAATATTTTCCACTCTACAGAGCAACTGTCTGGGGAGGGATGTGGACATGGAAGGACCCAACACAATCACAAACAATAAAGAAACCCCAAACTTATTTGCAGCTTTTAAAAAGAAATTTCTTAATCCATAACATTTCAACATTGCTGTCTGATACACTTGGGTACTAGTAATGATAACTGTTGACAACATTGGTGCCTAACACAGTACACATTAAAAATCTGCATTCTGTAAGCCCACAGACAGCACCAAAGAATTGTTACAAAGATAACAGGTAAGAGATAAACATTTGATAATGCTTGATTTAACAGTAAAACTTCAGTAGTTACACCATCTCAAGACAACCAGGGAACATCTGCAGAATCCTTGATGTCTTATATTTATGAAACAAGAATGTGAGGGGGTGTACAATGTGCAAAGAACTTCCCATTTAAAGCACCCCCTAATTATTAACCCCAAATTTCTTCAAATACAAACCTTGTATTTTTTAAAAATTAAATGAAAGCTAAACCTTACTTTCTACTGTTTCAACAACTTAATCCAGTGTTTCGATTTTTCAGTGCTAGTTACTTCAGAAAAATACATATGTTCCAATAAAATCAGTATTAATAATAGGAAGCCTCACTTTTCAAACTGTGATATGACAGATTCTTATTAATGTTAGTTGCAGCTCACTAATAAATAGGCTCTATTTACACATACAGAGTCCTGGAAAGTCAATACAGCAGATAACTTGTTTAGATATTTTTCTTTTTTTACAGAAGTACTTGAAGTGTAACAAATGTGGGGTTTTGGTTGTATCAAAAAGGTTTCTGTTCTCCTACTGAACATTTGAGGGATTTTTGTGTTTGACACCTATTAGAGATTGTGACTGACAAATGCAAATCCTCCATACACTGAAGGGATGATGATCAAAGAGCTATCCTCAAGTGAGTACCAAGTAAATATGTTTGACAAGTATAATAGAAGTCAGACATACGGAGTGAAACACCTTTCCTATGGATCTGAACATAATTCAAATGCATTCCTCCACTGTAATGAATCCACTTTTTCTATGTGTAGCCTCTCCCACTTCTACTTTGGAATCAGAACTGAAGTCATCTGGCTTGCAGCTATCAATGCATATAACACAATGAGAAAGTGAAAGGGCAGACCCATGAGGGATGCCAGAGCTCAGGAGACAACTATGCACATTTGCTCCCTGAGATGATGGAACTCGAATATCTGTCTTATTCAAAGTGCTTACTTGTCAAAGGGGTGGAAAAAAAATGAGGGAACAGCTAAAATTCAACTTCAACAGTGCCTCCTTTTAAATCAGAAAAGCAATGGGACTAAAAAAGGTAGGACACCTGGAAAGAGGAGGGCGTGGGATGGAGGGGGAAAGAATCATATCAACAGTGACAACAGAAAATGCTAATACATTTCTAAAGTTAGAACTGAACCAGATCCAGGTACAGCAGAACTTGAAAGAACACTGCTACACACTGAACAAAGTAGCAAAAATAAAGCTTTCAGTTACTTAGCATTCAAGAAGTAAAAGGCTGCAGATACAAAGGATGTGCAAGGCCACGAGAATTTCTTTCACCTTATGTGCTGGCTTTTGACGTCTTTGTTTTAAACATCAAGGTTAATTAGACATTTCTAGAAAGCTCATCAGAGATGAGGAGCAGCAGGGGAGAAGAGAAGAAAACTGTGCTGATATATATCAGTGGTTACAATGGTCAGAGGACCACAGATCATGGTTGCTACTTTATTCTTCCTCTGCATAGTGAGCACTTACCAAGTAAACTTTGTGTGGTGCAGAAAATGTCAAGGTTTAGACAGGGCAATCAAGTTATTCTGAATCTAACATTTACTACTAATTTGCATATGCATCTAACATACTAGGACAGGCACTTTATAAATAATTAAGAATTAATTTTAAAACCAAGACAAACAAATATGGCCAAAGAAAGAGTAAGATGAGACCACACTCATTTCCATTCTACCTAAAGATTTTCAGAGAAGTCTTCAGAGATTAAAGGCTAATACAAAACCAACATACAACTCATGAACTCTGACGCTGAATTTTGAAAAGACAACTTGACTGCTTCAGAAAAGAGATAACATTGTTTTAAAAAGTAGGTTAGTACAGGTCTCGTAACCTATGTGCAATTCCAGCTTCAATCAAAAAAGAAAAGGGGAACTAATATGAGAAAATATGAATGTTTGCTGAGAACCAAGATACCATTTTCCAATCAAGAATGGACAGAGGCTAGTTTAACCAGATTTCATAGCCCAATTACCCCCATCTACAATTCTCAGACTTTCTAAAAACCTTGCACAATATTTGAAAATCCATGAAGATAGTCTTTTCTCTGCTGGAGCTACTCTATTTCATTATGATACTCAGTTACTGTGTGTTGGCCTGTAACAATGCACATTTCTGCCAACTCAGAGCCATTCCCTGCAAAATGGAGTTTTAAAACAACCTTGCAAATAACATAGTAGGGCTCTTACTCCCTCAGAACAGTCCCTTCAGAAGACTAAATCTTTTGGATTCACTTTTACAATTATTGCTGCCATTAGTAGGGCTTACAGCATTCACTTTAAATAAAAATGGAGGCTGATTTTTAAGGAAACCTCAATTCAGGTCAACAAAAAACATCACAAGAGCAGACAATATTACTCCCCACTAATCAACATCCATGGTCCTGTCAGGCAGCTACAAAGCTACATCCAGGATTTCTTGATAAAATGTTGTGAATTTTCTCAAATACTGTCTTGTAATCACATTGGGATTTTCTGTTTTCTCGGGAGATGTTCTCATCTAGAGGTGTTGAGTTCCACTGTCCTCTTCCATTTTTGTACTTTGATGGAAACAAACATTCATTGCTTTTCAAGCTTTCAACTTTTTGACCCATGATGCTTTTGCTACCAAATGTAGGTAGAACATGAAATTAACTATTTCATTCTTTAACATATCAATATTCTCTAAATGGTTTAAACTGAGCTGTTCGGAGTCATCCTCATCGTAGCTTAAGCTGTCTGTACTACTTGTCAAAATATTACAACTGAAGTGTTCACACAAGCCTATGAATTACTGATCTGAATGGATGTCCCTGTCCGTTACCTAAAACTGAGCTCTCTGAATGCTTTAGTTTTTTCAGTCTTTAACTACCTTTTCCCACATTACAGGAACATCAGACCATCTTTTTTGAGCTGTGAGAAACCTCATGCTCCTCCCTCTCTTAAATTACTTTTTTTTTTTTTTTGTGGTACCTATTTATTAGCTGTTCAACAAAACAGTCTCCTGCATTTAGTCACTAAACTAAAATAAAGGTATGCTGGACTGATTTCAACACTCCTCTTCCCATTAGGACTATGAGTTTTTCAGAAGCTGTCAAGGCATCCAGGGGTTTCAGTTCGGGTTTGTAAATTCTTCCAAAAACATATGGTCATTCTAGATGCTTTATGTGTTTACAATTTGAATATAGTCCAATAGTGTAGATAGTGAAATTGAATTATTAAACCAGTATAGGCCATCTGAAACAAAATACATTCAAAATTATGCAGTATTTTTTGATTGCAAAGGCACTGAAACAGTTCTGAGCTGCTTACAAATAAGCCCCAATGTAGGCAGTAAGCCTGTGCATCATTGCCACATCCTTCACAGTCTTTCTACCTGCTCTCAATTAAACACTCTCAAATGAATGCAGTATGTCTTAATGTATGTAAGTTACAAAGAAAAATGCATACCTGGACACTACCATGAGCTTATAAGTAATTAGAGAAAGATACTTAAGGGTCCACTGCTCTGTATAGAGAACTCAATTTACAACTCCCTTGTGTCTTCACCGCATGGCAGACACCGCAGTTGCCAAGACAGTCACTAAAAAGAAAAAAATCTACAATCCATGATCCAACCAACATTCGTCTGAGAATTCACTGCCTTGATGGTGAAGACATTGCTATACTGAGATTCACAAATCATTCCACTTTCTTTTCCCCCCCTTATTTTAAGGTATACATCACTTATGATGAAAGGTATCAGATTGAGTGCATTAGAAACTGATGTCCTCTGCCCACAGAAATGGTACCTCAGAAGTCACAACATAACCCTTCACACAGGTCTGTCAGAATATTCACAGAGCTTTTCTGATGGACTACCTTTTACAGTGAGGAAATACATCAGTCTCTATGTTGACTCAATTAGTAGTTCAAATTAAGGTCGTTTATTGTGTTGACTGGGTTACATGGACAGCTGTTCCTTTGAAACTGGATGGAGGCCTCCAGTTCATTTCACATAGGCCACCAAATTCTCAGAGGGTAGTTACCAACCTGGATCCTATTTGAAATAGTGACCTAGAAATGAACAGCTCTGCATCCTTCCCTGAGCCATCCAGTTTCCCCTCAAAAATATTTTAATCTGTCTTCATGTTAGGTTTGTTTAAATCTCCAATATTGAAGTTGAATTCCTTGAAGACTTGTATAAGAACAATTCCAATAGACACTGTGGTGAATCCACAAGCCATGCCCAAAAAATCTACGACTCCTACATTACTCCATTCCCTGAAAAGGATGGCTGAAGCCAGCAGGACTAGGGTGGTAAACACAACATAGTAGATGGCACCAAACACAGAGGAGTCAAAACACTCCAGTGCCTTATTGATGTATCTGAACTGAATGATAATGCTACATCCTAATACTGCCAGAAGTACCAGACAGAGGTACAGAGCCCTTTGACTTGATGGGTTATTGTGAAAGATATCTTGAGCAGCCAGCCCAATGCCTTTTGTGCTGGGAACAGTGAAACTGCCCAACAGAGAGCAAATACTGATGTAAACCATAATATTAGTAGGTCCATGAGCTGGAGCTATCCAGAAGATAAGCAGGAGAAGCATTAGCAGCACTATGCAGAGATAACCCACGAAAACTGGAAAACAAAAAGAAAACAAGAAAATATCAAGATGAGAACTCGTGGTCTTCTTAAGATTTTAGCAGGCAAATCATGTCCTAACAGTGACTTTCAGGTATACATCACAATTAAGATCTGCTATTGAAGATAGACCCAAATCACTGAGCTTCCAGAAATACTGGCATCAACAACTGATGATGCTGTCATGTTCTTTGGGAAAAACAAATAACCATGAAGCAAATTACACACTGTGGCACATTTGAAATGGATTTTAGATGGCCTTTTAAAATCTTATTCTCCTTTCCATTAGAACTATACTCCCTAAAGTCTCCTATGACAGACAGAAGGATAACACCTCATTCATAAACAGTTCAATAATTCACAGTGTGTGGATCCAGCAAAGAGCTTAAACATAAAGTTAGATCCCACAAAGGTGAGCACATGAGTAGGGGCAGTTAGAACAAACTGAGGTCATATTATTTACATTATACAATCAGTACACACATAAGAGCAGTGAAAAACATTTCAAGCTTTAGAGTTTTGAAAAAAATACATAGCCAATGCACTTTGTTCAGATTTAAATAGTAAACTGAGACCAAGGTATTTGTTTTCTTTTCTTTGTTTGCAAACTTTTTGAATAGCTGATGTTATTAGGCTTGAGTTTCTCTCACTTCAAGCAAATACAAGAAAAACAATAGTTGGCAGTTTAGTGCTTAAGCAAGAAAAATAAAAATGGGTCTGGAACATATTAGTACCAGTATGTGTCCTCCAGCAGCTGGTGAGAAAGACCAGGCATTTCAGCATATGTCTCAACAGCCTATTTCTACATACCTTTATTGTGCAAATAAATCTGGGAACATAACTGGTATTTAGTATAAACTTTTAATTAAAAAACCACGAAGAAATAAAGGAGAGAAGAAAGACAGTATTTTTTTTTGTTTTGTATAAAACAAATTGAGGTACCAGATTTATACTTTTCATCTCTAAATAGCAAGATACAGTCTTTCATAATGTTATAAAATTACAAGTTCAACTGGCCATTTTTCTGAGCTTGCTGTGCAGGAAAATGTTTTCAGAAGTCTCCATGTTTTCCTTTCTGCACACACATCTCAGTAAATATGACAAGTTCTAAGAAGAGCAGGGCATAGTTTTCTTACACAAAACCTGTACTGATTTGCCTCTGTCACATCACAATTTCTTCATAAGTCAATTTCCCTACCTGGTAAAAGTGGTAAGCGTCTTCCTCAAGTGTGCTCCTGCTCAACCTCAGAAAGTCATTATGAATTCATGAAAAAACAAACTACCTGGATTTGTAAGCTTCTCTTCAAGCTCAGCCTGAGTCGTTACACTCTCGGACTTCGGGGAATGGATAATGAGAACGACAGACCCAGCACAGCTCAGTAAACATCCCAGCTTGCCAAGAATATTCAGTTTCTCTTTCAGCAGGTAAGAAGCTAAGATGGACCTTTGAAAAGAGGAAGAAAAACAGAAGTTTGACTACATCCTTTTAATAATGTTCAATGCTGCTGTGCCATACAAATTTCCCTTTTAAAGGAATATTATCAAATGTTGATGAATTCTCAAAATTTATTTCTGACTTATCTGAGGAAAGATTCATCCATTTGCAGTTTTGCTCCATCATTGACATCTCACCTTAGGAAAAAAACCCAAAACAACCCAACAAAACTAGCCACAACACCCCAAAATGCAAAACCACATCACCCCCTCAACCTTCCCCCCAAACAGCTGAAACCCCCCCAACCAGACATCTGACCCCCGAGGCAGACATCTACTCACTACCAATTTGGTGAGCTGTCACAAAATCCCATTTTATAGGTGCTAAGCAGTCACAAGATAAAAGTGACCTTTGGTTACAAAGATCCTAGGGCTGGGCTCAGACATGTAGCTGGCCAAAGTGAGCAAAAATATGTGGCCTAGGATAACATAATAGGTGGTACTTAAAGCACCATCAGTGTGCTTCATAGTAATAGAGCTAAAGACAGACATAAAGCAATGCCATCTACACTCTGAAGCAGATGACCAGTGCAGGCAAAAGAAAAATCTCAAGGTAATAGACAGCTTTGTTTTCAAAGAGTTGTGCTTTTTCACTGCAGTAGTTCCACAACTGTAGTTCATCTATTCACAAAACATTAGTTACATATTAAACTCCTTAAACTCGCTGCCTTTTCTGTGCCTCCCACAAACATAACTTCTAAGAAGCTGGGGGCATGCATGTGCTAGGAACTCCCTTGAGTTTTCCTCTTTGGAAAGAGGCCAGATCCAATGAAATGAAATCAGCATCAATAAACACACGTGGGCAGTGGATAGCTGGGAAGAGAAAGACTGTGAGACAAAAGGAAAGATCTACATAGGAAGGGAACTGTAAACAAGAGAATAGGCAGAAAAGCCCAGAACAACTACAGAAAAGGGAGGAAAAATAAAAGTTTATCTGTTCCAAATCATGGTGAGAGCTAAAAGCAGAAGATACTCAGGAAAACACTTCACTACCTTCCCCCAGCCATGCTTTCCTGGGGAAAACAGGAACAGGTAACATTATAACACATCATGAACAGCCATAAGCCTAACATTTCTCAGTGGACCTCCAGTGAACACTCAGTCCATCTGACATAAGTAGCAATGATATCCAGATAAGAAGAAGAAAAGCAAACTCTTACCCAAATGGAACGCCAAGAGCTCCCAAGGGCGTCACTAGCACAGTTGGGACTGCAGTGTAGGCCAAGAAATTCCCTATTTGACCCAGTGCCACTGTAAAGAGAACCAGAAATAAGCCTTTAAACCCCTGGTAAAAATAAGTAATCAAAACTTGCCCAATACTGTTTGGGAAAGACTGACCTAACTGGAAAACAGATGTTACAATTTGCTTAGTTATGTTAATTTTGCACGTAAACAAAATGGCTGGAAATTTTCTATAGTTTTGTATTTGTTAATACAGGATTTATATTTGCCACACAAGAGTATCCAAGTGGGCACAGTAAATAATCTCGTTTGTAACTTCTCTTAGTTAAATATAAATAAGACTATGAATTAGAAACACTCATGGATTATAATCTCAGTATTACACTCAAATATTTGTATGAGGAGGGGTAAAAGTATATATAATTCATGGTTTCATCTTTAGAATGTGCATTCACATAAAACAAATGTACTTGATTATAGTTCCTAACAGCAGTGTTAGTTTTTGGGGGAGAAATAAAGACAGTGCTGAGGAATCTACTACTGAAACACGGAGCACATGCACAAGCGTTCTTCAATATACATCAACTTTTCACTATGTAACATCCAAAGTAATTCCTGACAAATGTAAAAAGAACATGCCTGACAAGACAGAGTAACAGTCTCAACCTTATTTTTCTTTCCTCCAGTAAAAGCAAATTCCAAGATATACCACAGTATTGCACATCACAGCTGTGATAACAGTTCATGTGTTCAAGTTTTCAGTTAAAAAATAAAAGCTAGATGGTTTTGCAAGTGCTGGCAAGTTTATAATAGGTCAACATACTTGCATAGTTACAGGGTCTGTGGTAACTGGCAAGAAGCTTGAGATTGAGCACAAATTACATACAGCTCAAATTTCCAGTTGCTGTTAAAAGCCATTATCAGCATTTAAAAACATTTCAAGAATCCAAGATGTCTTTATGCTCAGGCTGGCACTGCCCTCAACTATCAAATATCATTACTACCATCCGATTTTTTACATCTGCAGAGCACTCTGCAAACAATAATTAATTTACCAATTTAGCTCACATTATCAGTAGAGCTGAAGACCTGTGTAACCTACAGGAAATATGAAGGAGACAAAAAGCTTGCAAAATTGCAGAGTGTGGAAAAATTATACTAATTAAATTCAGTGAGGCTTTCTCTATGTGCAGGAGTGAGACAGAGAAACTGATGAGCAGCAGCATTTCTAAGGCACAAGAGACAGTGGTGGTCTCCCTGTCCCTGGGAACAGAGTAACTCTGTTATCAGCCTCAGGCTGTTTGGAGATCTATGTAGCAACTCTGGCATTATCTTCAAGGCATCTGAAGGCATTGGGGCAGATCTTGGATGGAGAATGGTGCACAGCTGGCACTCTACATTTCTGCAGATTACATGCATTTCCAAATGACTTGGACAAAAGGTTGCTTTTTTTGGAGGTCAAGTGTTTTAACTTTCTGTTGAAAGAACTCTTAGCAGATGGCAGCAACATCAATCCATAAAGTAGATTTCCAAAGCTTCAGTCAAATGGAACATATTGTAAGGCAACTGAACTTACTGGAGATTTTCCACATCACCATGTAGCAGTAACCAGTAGTAGTAACAGTCTCTTACCACCACAAATGACAGACCAGGACTAGTTAACACCAATTACAAAAAGAATCTCAGCGATTGTTACCATCTACCTGATGTTGAGGACCTTTGCTGCCAACCTATCCAGTCCTCTCTGAACAGAAATTCCTCATCAGACACATCAGTGCTGGAAGTCAAGACATGACTTCAGTTCTTGAAGGCACACCAAGCTTTTAATATGATAAACAAGTACCAGTACCCTCAAAGTTACTGCAACACAAAACCTGATGCACACTGACATGTCTCCATCAGCAAGGAGACCAGGAGTAGACCTGTACAGCAAAATATATCTATTCTAGGCATGCCAGGGAGTTTATTTCAGACTAACTTCAGCCTGCTCCACTAACTTAAAGTCTATTTGCAGCTCACATGCATCAAGTACATTAAGCATCTTTCTAGAAATCATCTTCCAAGCTAGTTTCATTTTAAAGACCAGGTCAGGAGCCCCAGCTCTGCTATGAAATGTGAAATACAGCCCAATCTGTGGTGACAAACAGGAGATGCACTTCACAAGTGTACTCCCCATCTGTAATACAACACTAATGCAGATGTTTTCACTGTAAGAACCAGCCACATCTCTGCTGCTATCAAAACCTGCACTGAAACTAAATAATTAGCAAATTAATTAGTTTAATGCTTATTGAAATACCTGTACACAGGCTGCAATCATTCTTTTGACTACAGAGTAAGGAAAAGTCCCTTAGCAGAACGTGCAGCCCTTCCTCTGAAGTCTTCAGTAATCCGGTGGATTCCAGGGCCCCCAAATGGTTGGGCAGCATTATGCTGAGTCAGCATGCCAACACAGAAACACTTATCCACCATCTGAACAAATACCATGAGAACAAGTTGATAGGAGTTCATGTGGTTTTTGTTAGTCATTCAAACTCCAAATTCTCTGCTTGAGAAAACGATGTCAGCTGCCCCCATTTCACCCAGATAACTGGGGGTATTGCTAATTCCACAAGTAACACCTTTCCCCAAATAACACCTTTCTCTGCATCCTATAGGTGCCTACCTGGCCCTTGCTATTGCAGTTTGTGACTGTGCTGCCATTCTGAGTCTATAACATCCACAAGCAACTCTTCTTGCTCAGCTCCTTGGTAAAGCTACTGAGGTTTTGTAATACCTGCATCTAGCTACTGGGAAAAAGCCAACTGATACCATTCCCTTCAGCTGTTTTGCCTTCATTCAATTCAGTCAGCTCTTTTAAGCATGAAATTGTTTTCTCTGATTCACCAAGATAAGTCCTGTAATAAACCCTCCCTTTTTTAACTCCTTCTGCTTAGAGATTACAGATGGGAGCCTCAGGAGTGATAAACAGTGACGGATGCACAGATTTACTTTTACTTAGGCAGTAGTGATCCTGTCAGAGGAGGAAGCTGCCAAAGAATTACTTAAGCTGAGCTTAAATCAGCTGAGGACTTTTCTTCTGAAGCTCTGTTGGCTTCTACACTTACTGGGAACTTTGTCCTTCAAAGGGATCTATTGGTTTTCATTCCTTTTGCATAGCTTTAAGACAACAAAACCAAAAATCAGAGACTTACCTTGCTGCCACAAAACCAGGGGCACAACTGGACTCATATACTTCTCAGAAACAGCATCAGAACTTTCCAAATAATTCACAAAAGGCTGGATTAGAATGTAAAAGTGGGGTATGACTCTAAGCTTGTGGGTAGAACTAGGGCTCATATAAGAGGAGAAAGCTAGTTGTTCCCCATGCTCCAGATTCACATCAGAGAATGAACCTGGTGTTAGCAGAGTTACAAAGATACTAAGGGTAAAATTACACTGCTCTCATATCAGCACCACAGAAGGCTTTGCATTAATCTTGCAGATTAAAAGCAAAACTGAAACTGTATCTGTTGAACAAGAAACCAAAAGAATCTTGGTGGTTTTTGTTGGTTTTTTTTTTTTTAATTGAGGCTGGTTACATGCTTTCTGATCTGAAACATAACATGTGCTCAATGAGCCCTTTTGTGCAGAGCGACAATTTTTAATTCAGCTTTGACTTTTATTAAAAACTGAGCTGGCCAGTGCAATACAGAGACACAAACCATGCAGGAACCCAGAGTCAGAGCAGTGTGTGGCAGCCAAGGGCTGCAAGTACTGAATGGTTTGGAAACGTGGAAAGATGGCTGACTTATGTTTGTCCCAGCTCTTTGCCTCTGCAAACTCCACCAGGCATGGCAGCCATGGTAAGAGTTTCCTAAAAGCGGAATATTTCTAGGGATGGAAATTTCATGACAAGGAAGCGTGAGATTAAAGATGAAAACCCAGATTTCCTGATGTCTCCTATCACCGTCTAAGCAAAGTTCTCTTTAAAAAAAAATTAAAAATTTTAAGATACTTACTTGCAATAGTGCCAGACCACCATACTATATCAGTTAAGTATGAAGTACCTGGAAGTATAGGAAAATGTATTAGAAAAATATGAAATCACAATATTGGAACTATGAAACAGTCTCAGTTATTAAAGACCTTCATCTTAAATCTATTCTTCAAGGCAACTGAATCTGAGATTAAAAAAAAAAAAAAAAGAGAACAGTTTTGGATTTGACTTATATTTCCAAGTAAGACCTTCTTAAGAAAATGTGTTAGTCAGAAGTTCTGGTTTCCAGTTTGAAGTACCTATGTGACACTAATGCAGTATTGTGTAGAAAAGCATCCAAAATGTAACCAAATGTTTCTGAGCGTGACATTTAAGCATACAAATTAGAACCACTTCTAGGAGAACTGTAAACCTATGGAAACAGAACATGAATTGGCTCAGTTAGTTTGCTAATACAACCTCAGTGAAATTGTATTGGAAAAATTGCAGCTGAGAAGTTGTTCTGGCAGTTTCGGCACACGGGTTTGGCAGGACCATTGTGTCGCCCGATCCTGATCCTCCTGCATTTAAGCATTGGGAAGTGCTACAACTGAAGCCTCTGAATTCCTAACATAGTTCGCTGTTTCAGTGAGAAGTAAAAACTCTGCATTGTCCTTAGTGCTTCCCAAACTGGAGGGTGATTATTTTCACTGTCAGATTATAAACTCTTGCCTTGGGATGTGCCCAGGTGGAGCACACTGCAGCTTCTACAGAACATCAAGGTTCATGACCACTTCCTAAACTAAAGCATGGCCTTCTCTGAGCACAAACTTGGCATCAAGTCATGCTTCCATGTTTTGCTCCTCTTTCTAGCAATACAGCTCTGCATTCATTTGGGAAGATGCCCTCTCAAAAGCTGCTGGAGTAGTAGGCAATATAGTACCTACTCTGAAATCCCAAATGGAAGAAAAACACAGCCATCACTAACTCTGGAGACATATAAAGTATTAAGCACTTGGAAGTCACACTATACAATTGAAAATAGATGAAATATGACTAATGAAAATGGCCAGCTTTAGAGTGGGTGTAGCAATTTTTTAGACTTTTGTTATTGCATATAAAATAAAAACACTGTTGGGGGCAGAAATTATAGAAAATATTGACTCAAGTAAGGTAACTTTGCAAAATATTTGTCACCCACTGCTGTTTCTAACTAGACAAGGATTGCTAATTACATCAATACTATATTATTGATTCAAGAGAGAAGACAGAAGAGGCTTGAAGTGCCTCCTTGTTAATTATACAACACCTGCTGAAGACAATGGAAAGAAGACATCATTTGACACTGGCCATCTCAGACTCACAGCTCCAACTGCTAGATTCAAGGCAGATCCCTACGGCTTCATAACACGAAATAGAGAGAAAATTGGGGTATTTTCCTGGATGCCTCCTCACTGAGCATGCCAATAGAAAGAACTACAAAATGCTCAGCAAGATGTACAAACACCAGCAATATCTTCAAAACAGGAAGTTTTACAGCTGCTAGTACAGAGAAACCAGGCACACACCCATCACTCACTTAACCCAGTACTCCACTGAAAGCTCTTCAGGAGTAAGTACACTCAAAATTGAAACTTCCTCCAGCTGCCTTGGGATGCAAAATTGTTTTTCTCTTGTGTTTTCTTATTGTTTCTTTTACCAAAAAAAAAAAAAAAAAAAAGGTTTGTATTTATGATGCAAACATCATCTCTCTGTGGACAACCAAAATGGGTTACAGCCATATTGGAGGGAAAGGTGAAAGGTTGCAAAACAAAAAGGTTGTCTGATGCCTTTAGATGTAAGGTCATTGCAGAAAAAAGAACCAAAACTTTTTAGATCAGGCTGCCAGATTGTAGTAACATAGTACCAAGCTTGCTTTGCTCCACTGCATTCACCCTGAACATGCTAGATGCAGCAGGCAATGGAAATGCAAATATAAATAAATATATATATATATTTGTATATTATTTGTATGTGTAGATATATGTACATATTTACATACATGCAATGTATACAGAGAAAATACCTTGTCCTGGAACTAAAAAGGATTTTTCATCAAAAAGAGTTCCTAGAACTTATGGACACATGCTCATACACAGACACCATCACCTACAAAAACAAATGGCTATTGACCACAGTAATACAATTCAAAGGCATGATGCAACCTGTGTTTACAGTCTTCCCCCCTTACATAAAAGCAGGATACTAAAAACAAACAAACAAACGTTTTAAAATTGCATTTTCCTATGTTCAAAGCATGAAGATGCAAGTAGCAAATGCTGTTCAGCTGCATGCTTTGGGGAGCTCAAATTTCAAAATAAAATTCAGAAGATCTTCACACTTGTGAATTTACAGCTTTGTTTTGGCTAAACTGTCTAGACAGCACAGTCAGTTCCTGAATACGTTCACCTCAGGAAATAATAATGAGGCATGGGATTTCAATATGAAAAATATAAGAAATAAATTATTTTATGTTACTGATCTGTCTCTTCTCAAAAAGTGGAAACCACCACATGACTGATACAACTTGCGTGTGTCTGTGGAAGTGCTGGAATAAACAAGCAACAAGATGTGGTTCATTGTGCTGTTCACGGCAAGAAACTATCTAAGCCACAGAAACTGGTGGTAAAGTCCCACAAGTACATGGAAAAGAAGAACCTGTGTATGGACAGGAGTGCAGACAACATACAAGCCCCCAGTGCTGTGTTTCAGAGTGACAGACCAGCGCTCTGACCATACATCAGGAAGCTGTTGCTGATGCGCAGCTGACAACCGCCCGCTGCTCTCCGGCGCTGATACACCCTGAGTGACCCCCACCTGCCGCCTCTCCGCTCATTTATCACCTCCCTTGCGCTTCGATCCAGCCACGGACCTCTGATGTCAAACACGCTTAAGGTGACAAACTGAAGCCGGCTCCCCGGTCCAGACGCCGGGAAGATGTCCCGCACACCAGGCGACACGGCCA
This sequence comes from Motacilla alba alba, assembly GCF_015832195.1. Lineage (NCBI taxonomy): Eukaryota > Metazoa > Chordata > Aves > Passeriformes > Motacillidae > Motacilla > Motacilla alba. The sequence continues at coordinate 91,638,928 of NC_052016.1, forward strand.
CCCCCCGACACAGGCTGACACAGCCGAGGGTGCCCGTCCTCCTTGCCCCGCAGGGCCGGGTCCCCGGGCAGCCCAGCCGCCTCCCGCCCTCCGCTCGGGGCCGGCCGCCGCCGCAGCGCGGGGAAGGGCTGCGGGGCGAGGAGGGAGCGGCCCCGCGGGTGGCCGGGGCGGCCCGGGCCGGGGCAGCCGTCCCGCACGGGCCGGGTCCGAGGCTCCGCGCACCTGGGAGGTTACCGGGGGTCGCGGGGTGCGGAGGGAAGCCCCGGGAGCGGCGCTCCCACCCGCGGCCACCGCAGCGCCGGGCCCCTACCTCTCCCGCGGGCCCGCACGATCCCCTTCTTCTGCAGGACGAAGGTGGAGCCGTTCACCAGGCTGGAGACCACGGCCACGCTCAAGCCCAGCGACACGGCGGCCGGGCCGGGGCTCTGCGCCGCCCCCTCGCCCGCCGCCGCACCGACCGCCATCCGCATGGCCCCGCCGAGAGCTGCAGGCGCGGCGGCTGCCCGGGCCCAGCGCTCCCGGCAGCGGCTCTGCGCCGGGACCCGCCCTGCGCTGCGCTGCGCTGCGCCGGGGGCGGCTCCGGGCGGGAGCGGCGGCACCGCGGCTCCTGGCGCGCGTCCCGCGCGGGGACGGCAGCAGGGTGACGTCATGGCCGTGGCAGCTCTGCCCCGACGGGCGGCCCGGCACCGGGGCTCCGTGCGGCCCGGCACCGGGGCTCCGTGCGGCCCGGCACCGCGGCTCCGTGCGGCCCGGCACCACGCTGGCACCGCGGCTCTGCGCCGCCCGGCACCGGGGCTCTGCGCCGCCCGGCACCGCGGCTCTGCGCCGCCCGGCACCGGGGCTCTGTACGGTCCGGCACCGCGGCTCTGCGCCGCCCGGCACCGCGCTGGCACCGCGGCGAGCCGGGCCGCCCCGCTGCCGCTGCTGTCGGGGGTCCCCGGCGTGGGCAGATACCGGGCAGAAGCTCGGAGCTGCGAGCGTTCATGGGCAGGGAGTGCGGGACGACGTGTAGGGGGATACGGAGAAATGTGCACAGGGAAGGAGAGGAGGATGACAGCAGGGCGAAAGGATGCGGAAAGACAGAGGGATGCTGAAGACGTGCAGAGGGATATGTTATGCAGGACAGACGAGTCCCGCCAGGCCGGAGTTTCTGGTGTGGGAGCAGCGCTTCTTTCCAGCGCTCTCGCTTTCCCGTGGGGTTTCTAAAATTCACGTTGGCTTCGTAGTGCGCCCGACAGCGTGAGATGTTGCGACGGCAGGGCCAGGCGGGGGTCCAGGCTGCCATTACAGCCGCCACCGTGCCCTGGAGCTGCTGCTCCATCCACCCTGCCAGGTCAATGTGAGGGGCAGAGCTGGACAATCTGCCAGGCACTGTGTGGCTACACACTGGGAAAGCTTGGCCTCTGCCGGGAGTCACGCACATTGCCTGAAAACCGGGGGATCCGAAATCACTCCTGCAGTAAATCTAAGAATCTGCTTTTACTTCCAGGAAAAGTTCACTCTCTTCTAATGGCACAGAGCAACGTCAGACGCTGACATTTATGAACTCCTCTCTCAGCTATCATTCAGCATCTTCCAGGCCCTGGGAGGGCAAGAACAGAAGCCATCCTGCCATTGCAGAGAAGGGCTGGAGATCCCTTTGGCAGCAATACAGCTGGGCTATCACAGGGCCACTTCTCTTTGAGAGAACTCAGTCTTTCAAAGATGAAATGCTGAGCTGAAAGTAATCTTCCTTGCTCAGCAAAATATTTTGTAGCAGGTATCTCACTGCGGTTCATACTATTTCCAGATATATGTTGAAATAAATCAATCTGTAATGGATTCCTGTGGCAACATCTGTCTAAGGAAATGAGCTATGGTGTCTTGGCTTAATATAAATGCAAGTGGACGTTTTTGTAATTTTTAGCAATTGGGCATGGTTCTTTGCGCATATTTTGGCATTCTCAGGAAATATGAGTTTAGAAAAGAGGCACACTCCTGGAAATATTTCTCTTGCCTGCATATTTCTTAGTTTGACTCCACTGCGTAAGGCAGCTGTCCTAGGAAGGCATAGGAACACTGTGATGATTTTTTAAGGTTTAATGGCACGATATGTAATGCTTACTGCAGTAGTGCCCATATTTTCACCTAGGTTGTTTCATCAGGTCATTGTATCAATACTTAATGTGATGGAAGAGAGGATTCATCCTTGTGAGACTCACAAGACCTGCAAAATGAGTACACAGGAGGTGGAAGAACAGTTATCCATAGCAACCCTTGGAAACAAAGATAGAGGTGAAGACAAATACAGGCTAATTATAAATATCCATTTCTGATCTATATACAGCCTAGTAACATCTACAGAAAAATTTATTACAGGAAATAATTTATGCTTGAACAGTGGAAAAATTAAATATATTTAACAGCCTTTGCATCTAATTATCAGGCAAGTTTCTAAACCCAGATCAAACTTGGCCAGTTTTATACTTAAAATCTCTCTCTGGTGTGGTTGAACCAAGACAAAAGCAGGTACCAGAGATCTCAAGTTCATTTCACTCCAGCCCACTCCAACCATGTCCTTTTAATATCTTACTTATAAATCTAATATCCTACTTATAAATCTTATATATGCCTTTCCAAAGTATGTATTTGGATAGGTAATTCTAGCATACTTAATCTGCCTTATCCAGTAGTTACTCTTGCACTTGCCATATAATAGGTATAGTGTTCCTACAGATTAGTCATGGACTAAAATAATGTGTGCAGCAGTGAAAAATATTAAATTTTCAAATATCTTGAAAAACAGCCTGAATTCACCCAATACCTGCATTATTATGTTTACAAGCAATTTGGACCAAGACCAAAAAGTACCTCAATGAAAACAGCTGTTATTAATTGAATGGAAATAAGATGACCTTTTTTTAACTATTACATATATGGCACATAAAAACTCCTTAGGTCCATCTAGTCTTCTGGGGCTTAGTTTCATTGTGATAGCATCGTTCCTCCTGCCCAAGCTGTGTCATCACGTGTTGCAAAATAACAGGCTTTGAGTTAGTTTGGCTTTGACCTTGCAATGCTCAGCATTACTGATGTCATATCAGCCTGATGTCTCCTGGACACACAAATTGCATAGGAGGAACCTCAGATTTATGTGGCATTTCCTCCAAAAAGCTCTTCTCCCCTCCATTAGCATGGGTATTTAGGGTCAGCCAAGAGGCAGGAGGAGTATTTGTTAGACTTTCTTCTGTCCAAAGGAAGGGATGAGTGATTGAGGTAAGCTGGAGTTCGGAGTGAGTGAACAAAGTTGGTAGATGTTACACCATTTTTTTTGCAGGGTCAATGGACTTTTTCTGATTAGAATGTTTTTGCCCTGATTTTAGGGGGAAGAAGAATGCTTGTGCCTGATCTAAAGGAATTGATTTCTTCCTCTGTAATGCCTTGGATTCCTCTGTTCTGTTTGGTTTATGTACAAAAAAGATTTTTTTAAAAATTAAATCAGTTGTTGGGCTGTTTTATCAAGGCTAGAGGAAAATCAGATAATTCTGTATCTGGCATAGAATGAAAATACAGTAACTGAGGCGAGAAGATAATCTGAAACTCTTTATAAAATAGCTGGGAGAGCAGGGTGGAAGTTTACCAACAGCTCAATCAGACCCTGAAGCAACAGCAGTAAATCTCTTTGGCAGAAGCACTATAAAGATCCACCGTGCCAGCAACTGAAGCAGTAAGAACTGAGATTGCAAACTAAACAGCAAGGAGACAGCAGCAATCCTACTTTTGTAGCTCTTGAGAACCAAAGACCAAAGTAAGGGCAGTTATATGAAGACTTGTGCAATGATCCACTGAACCTAGGCCAGAAAAAAAACCCCTAAAAATCCCTTATAGACAGTCTTGATCAGTTGCTAGGAGTATAAAAAGTGGCTTTGGGATAAGTGGCACATCACTGGTACAGGTGGTCCTACTTTTGGAAAAGAAGGGAAGGGACTTGAACCTTTGTTGCAGTCCAGGCCTTGATTTGCTGTGGGCATCCATATGTATGGATGGGAGAATGAATGGAAGCCTGCTGAAAGGTACTGCTCTGCAAAGATGGGTCCTGTCAGCTTTTTGGCTCTCTATTTCATTAACAAGGACTTCATTGAGTCTTTGGGCCCAGATTTGGGCTTTTAAAGTCCAGTGATCTTTGTGAAATGAAATTGTAATGCTGAGTTCTACTGCACTGTTGACAATGGCCACAAGACTGGCTCCTCTGTGTTTGGAACTGAAAATTAAGCTCAGCCTTGATGTCTGAATTTGACTGTCTAGACCTGCAACAAAATGTTGCTTTCCATGTGCAATACTGAGCTCACACAAGTTTCTGTGGTGTCTCTGTCCTAAGGGTTACAGGAGGAAGGGTAGCCCTTGGTGTACACCAGCTCTCTTCAATGACAGAACATGCTGCAAATCAAGGCAACTCAGTGCAGTCTTAAGCAGAAAAGTGAGGGGTAGTTTAATTTTTGAAAGGGTCCAAGGCTGGAGCAAGGAAGCTTGTTAGTGATGGGCAAGTCTGGTCTGAATGAGTAATGAAGGCCTGCTGCCACTTTTGCCCATGAAAAACAACTTCTCTGCTAAATGACAGTGGCCACACGTAGTTCTGGGGGTTTGGAGAACTTCAGCATCCTGAAGAGGGGGTGCAAGATGGATTTTAAGTTATTGACACAGGAAGTATGGACTACTCCAAACAGACCATACAATTTCAGCTTTTCTGCAAGAAAACAGATCTCTTCAGAGAGAACCTGTCCTTCGTGCAGCAGGCAGAAGTGAGATAGCAAGTTCTGATAAGCGTGCATGATCATGCTGCAGAGAATCCACGCTAATTAACATCATGTCTGCTCACATTTGCTCTGCAGAATGACTAAGGAACACAGAAGAAAGCAGAGATTTCCCAGTTAATCCTGTAGCAGATGTTATAGTTCACCTACATTAATTGCAAACTCTGACCAGGACATTCTTTTCTATGCTGATTTCCAAAAGATGATTACAAAATCTTCATGTGATGAGTATAGCATATGTAGATCCAGCTCCATTTCCTCCTGCATTAGCAGTGTGGTAAAAGCCCAGCACAGTATTTTAGCATGAACCTTTAGAACAGGGCTTCCAAGGCATGGCCATCACAATCATCTTAATGTCCACCCTCCCCTGGCTTTATTGCTATCTCTCATGTGAAGAATTTGCCTGTTTTTCTCATACCTTGTCTGTTAAATAGACATAATAATATTATATTTGAGATAAAAGGAGTTCTGGCTTGTGATTCAGACTTACAGATATTGTCTGCATGTTATCTTAAGGTTTGACGTGGTGATTTTTTTGCTTCATAAGCTGCATACCTAAATAAAGTGTAGTAATCATTGACTTACCTGTGGTCTACCTGTGGTTACAGGAAGTCTCTTCCTGTTAAGCTGGCCAGCTACATTTTAGGGTATACCTTGGATTTTTAAAGAATTTTAATTTTCTCAAGTGAGGAACATTGGAGGCACACTTATTAATCAAGTAAACTTACTCGTCAGACTTGCTGGGTAGTTCCAACAATGTATGTATGGATTTTCTACAACATTGATCTTCAGCAAAACATCTTTTCTAGCAAACACCTCAAGGAATATTGCAACCAGCTGGCTGTTCAGAGATCAATCTTTGTACCCTTGAGCGCATATTCTACTCTGAAGCTGGAATGTCATGATAAATTTTATTTTTATGTGGGTGCTTTTGAATGGAGTTTCACTGTTCAATATTGTTGCAAAACTGAAAATGCATTGCAATGTATCTGAACTGGAATTTTTTTTCCTTCAAACCAAACAATAGGATACCATGAAAATGGCCCCTATTTAACTACTTTCCTCTCGAAACTTCCCTTTCAACTGACAATGCATTTGCAAACTGTAAAGCCATTGTGCTCCTGGGACCCAGTTATTTAGTTCCAGGTGTTTATGATATGCCACCATAGCAATATGTTCCATTTACTAAATATGTACCTTCCCAGCAGCAAAGCTACATTTGCAACCTCACTCATCATTACCTCTGAGAGCACAAAGAAGCAGTCTGTCTGCTCTGGGAGAACCATGCTGAGATGCTGGGATTCCCAACTAATGGCCTAAACAGAGCTGAAGAAATCATGATAGGCTGATGCAAACTGTTTCTAGGGAGAGTCTACCAGACAGTGCATGATGGAAGAAGGCTTTCTATGATCAGGGCAGCTACTGCAGTAATTAATATTTGTTGTGGTTTAACCCCATCCAGCAACAAAGAACCACATAGCCAGGGTAGGAAAGGGAATCAGAAGAGTAAAAGTGAGAAAACTCATTGGTTGAGATAAGCACAGTTTACTGGGATAGAAAAGGAAGAAAATTGATGATGATGATGATGATGATGATGATGATGATGGTGATAATGATGATGTCTAGAAGAGGTGTTGCAATTGCTCGCCCCTCGCTGATGAATACCGAGTCATATTCTGAGCAGGGACCCTGGGCCAGCTCTCCCCAGCAGTTTATATGCTGAGCATGTTGCCCTGTGGTATGGGATATCCCTTGGGCCAGTTTTTAGAGCAGCTGTCCCAGCTGTATCCCCACACAACTTCTTATGCCCCTCCAGCCTTCTTGCTGTCAGTGCATGAGAAGCTGAAAATTCCTTGACTTAGCATCAACAATACTCAGCAAGAACGAAAAACTTGTGTGTTATCAACATTTCTTTCCTACTAAATTCAAAGCACAATACTTTACCAGCTACTTGAAAGACGATTAATTCTATCCCAGCAGAAACCTGGATAGTATTTAATATTTAAAATAGAGTTTAATATATAAAACATCTGGTTAAAGAGTTGTAATGAAAGCCAGCTGTTGTAGTTATTGACCTACGCTGGAAGGAAACCATTTGGCATGAGGTTAATCTCACTGTGCTCAGCAGATGTTCAGTGTTGTGCCACAATCATTGCACATGCTGATCTGCACCTTTTAATAAGATGAGGCTGTATTCATTTGTATTTAATGTAGCATCAAGATCTCAGTCAAGGTCAGAATGGTATTGTCACCTTCTAGGGAAATTTATTTCTCTTCTCTAAACCCTGTCAGTGTCCGTGCTGAAAAGTCATTTTTTGTAGTAGTTAAAGGACCTGGTATGTGAGAGGTCAATAATAATGCCTTGTTGTTCATCATAGATCCAAACATAATTTGTGTTTTAATGATGACTAAAATGTTTGGGTTGAGTTTGCTCTGACTTCATGCAAAGCAGCTGACAGGAATGCTGACTACTTAGGTGAAATTGGAAGTCATGTTTCCTGTCCTCAGCTGATGAGGAACAAGGGACATGGGACAACTGAGTTTCTTCTTATTTGAGCTCTTTCACTTACATATTTGAGGCTCTCTTTGACATACATCTGTCTTATGGATTCATTTGATAATGTTTTTTTCCTCAAATACTTACTCCAAAGGGTTTGGTCCCTCTCACAGTTCTACTGATAGTTGTCACAGTGCTATATTTATCCAGGCTATATGGAGGTTGTGATTACTGGCACCCTGAGAGCAACTGACTTTTGCACAAAAAGTATTAGGTGCTAAACTGTCAGAATGAGCCTGGAGAACAGGAATCCTTGTGCTTAGCTGTCACTAACTTTGAAGTGCTGAGAAATGTTTACTGGCTATGTGAGATGTCCAGCAAATATTGCAGGAACCTTCAGGGCAAGTCTTCCTGTGTATAGACTGCAGAGAGATAAAGTGGTCTTTGATATACATCATACTGTCTCCAGTTTTACTGATTAAGAGTATTTTAATTATGATTTTAATGATGACCACTGCTGAAATGAGATCTCATGGTAGAGAATCATGGATGACCATAACAAACAATAGTGTCTCAGGTTTAATGATCTAATCTTAAATTCAATGAAATAATGAGGCTTCTTTGTCAAATAAAAGTCACTTAAAAAAGGAAACAGAACAAACCAACGCTTTTTAAAAGGAACCTGTGAACAAAAGAGTATTTTTAAATCTTTTATTTCAGGACATCTTTCCTTCAAATGAGACTGCCTGCATAATAGCACTGTGAAAGGGAGATAAGATAATTGCTACTTCAGCATCAGAACAGCAGGAGTGCCTGAAGCTCCCTCCTGTCTGAGATTTAGACAGTAGCTGGAACAGAATAATTCTCTACCTTAATGTTTCTTTTGGACTCTGTTTGGTTGACTTCAGTTTTGCCAACCCCCAAAATTGATATTTGGGAGACTTCCTTCTTTGGGACCTTAAATAAATCATTGTTTGTCTGTTTGTTTTGTTTGTTTTGCCCCCCTCCCCCTCCCGCCATTCCTTTCAACATCTTCTGTTGTACCCAGGGACAATGACAGGTGCTGAAACATCTGCCATGTTAGAGCAGGGGAGGTTTTCAGCCATGACTGTTAGAATTTCCTCAAAAAGCAAAAAACTACCAACTAATCCAAATGAGAAAACAATAATAGCAGAATCAGAGCCATAGCTTGCCTTGCTGCTGCAAGGTGGGCTACCACCTCACAGTGGCTCAAGGAAATGATCCTCTTGCTGAAGTGCTGAGAAAAAGTGGATGGAAATGTTTTTCTCTAGCAAGTAAGAAACAAACAGCCAGCTATTTGCAGTGGTGCTTAAAGCAAATAAATGTGAACACTTGCTGATCTGAACTGTGAAATGAATGCATTAGAGTTAGGCTCTGAGATTCAGAACGGAGTTCTTCTCAGTATTTAAGTTTCGGCAAGTGGACCTACCAATAGGTGTGGTGAGAAGAAAGTGGCATACAGGTGCCACCTGAGCATCTGGACTGTGAGCCTTCTTTTCCACTGGTTCACTAATGTTTGGGCATCTTTTTCCATGCACAGGGGATTGCAAGCAGGAGCATACAGGTTTTTGAGTACCCAGCGATTATTCCTTGGTGGATGCACACAGAAAGGAGCTGGGTCTAACCCATGGGGATAAATAGCCTAACACGTCTGGCATGCAAGCCTCAGCACCCCAGGGCAACCTGTTCTTCTTGGTCACACCATTGTCAGTTATGTGAGAAAACATCAGTGTTTGTCACTCCTTGGAGCAGGATAATCCTCTGTCTTGATGAGCTGTTGTCTTCTACCTGCCTTCTGAGGTTTTTTCCTCAGTTTTCTAACTTTCATATCAGCACTGTTCTCTTGTGGCCTTGAGTTAATAATGAATATGAGTCAACACTTTCACTTCATTTTTTTTTTCTTGGTGTGTGTATTTTGCTTTGTTTTATGTGTGCTTTTCTTATCCTTCCTGGTTTTCTCATTGCCTGACAACAATTTTCTTCAGTAAAGCTACACATATTAATTAATTAATTGGATCCTGGGCTGTGGGCTACTGTTTATGATCTTTGGAGAGGACATGGCATTTTAGCAGAGCTATTCTAAAACTGATAATGGATGCTTCATTAGGGATCTGGGGAATACATCTTCTGGTGAGGGAAGATGGCCTGTCCCTGGGGAGCTGCTGTAAGATGAGCAGGGGAGGCAGGAAAGCAAGAAAATTACCTGGGAGCAAAGTGCTTAAAAGGCTCCCTTTGGGTGAGAGGCAGGCTTCACCAAAAAAGCGTGGCTGAGGCAATCTGTGGATTTTGAGAGCTGCAGGGAAAAGCCTTCTTCTTCTATTGTCCCCTTGTCCTGCTCAGGGGTGCTGGTTTGGCTCTGTGGCTTGCAGCAGTTACAGCCTTCTCCCGAGTCCTTTCCCAGCCTGGCAGGGGCTGCTTTGTCCCCTTCTCCCTCTGCCCTCTGCTTGCCATCTTCCCTGCTATGCTCCAGCCAGCCTTCACCCTGCATCCATCCAAACCAAAAGCAGCTCTTACGTGGGAGGAGCATCCAAAATGCAGAGCACACTTATGGTGAGGGGGATGTAGAAAAGCAATCTGAGGACTGCTGGCTCAGTGTGTCTTCTTCCACACTGCTGAGGAAAAAGCAGCACTTCTCAGCATTCCAAAATAGCATGGCAGCATTTGAATGCCCAAATGCCACTGTGTGCATATGTGACAGGGGTTCTCCTTTGCCACAGGAAATACCTCTATAGGGGCCAAATTGTGCTAGTGCCTGTCTGGCTCCCAGGGAAAAAGCCAGGGAACCTGGGAGAACAGATGTCCACTCTGAAGAAATTACAGGTGTCACCTCCCCACCCTCTCTGTCCCCTCCTGGCAGTTGTCCAGCCTGTCAGACTTGCCCAGCAGTCACCTGGGTGTAAATATTACAGTGCACTGCTGTTGTTAAGCTCCCGCTGTCCTTTGGGGTGGTGCTCGGCGGTGCTCCCTCCAACAGAGGGAGCCTTAGGTCTGTCTCCTGTCCCCACATGACAAGAACTACAATCTGCATCATTCATGCAGAACATAACAGCCAGGAAGACTGTGATTTTGGCTGCTGGTTTTCGCTTGTTATTCAAATTTTGACAGAGCCCCTCTTCTTGTATGAGCTTTCAGAGCTCCCTCTCTGCTGTTTTTTTAGTGGATTTTTTTCCTAGGATTTGTTTTCAAACTTCAAACTCTTCTTTTTTACTCCTCTAACTATTTTTGGTTGCTTACCTGTGTTCCAATGACTAAGGTTTTTGAAAGGGTGAAACTTTGTGTTTTCTATCTCCTTTCCAGTCAGACACTTAAATATTACTGCAATAGGTTTCGTACAGTGAAATGTAGAGAAAATGGGAGATCAATATAGATTATTGAACTTTTATGCAACAGAAGTCATTATCTTTGACCCCATACCTATATGCTAGAATTAAATGAATAATGTCCTTGCTGTGAAATTCTTTTTCTTTAGTTTAAGAAATACTTACAAAGTGAATCAGCAACTTAACAGTAGCCTGTGTATTTTTATAGTCTGTTTGAAAGTCTGGACAGTTCAGATGGCCCATGTGGGTTAAACATAAATTATGTTTAAAATGGTATTTCAGACAAAAATGCCCAAGAAAAAAGTGCCCAAATTTAGCCTTTCCACGCAATTTTAATTTGATCCTCTAGCGAAAGTGTGTGCTGATATAGCAATATTGCATCATAAACCTATGAAGCACTGAACCTGTACAAGAAGGAGTCAGGAAGGAGACTGCTATGAGGCAGAGATCTTCTCTTCTCGGAGAAGTTGAAAGATGTCAGATGGCTTAGGGGTGCAGATGGACAGGACTGTCATTTTCTTCAACACATGTGAGGTGGTTGAACTGTCCTGTATTGCTGTCATGGCCTATGAGCCATTTCACAGCAGTGTGTGCTCCCAGCCAGCTCCCTGACATGCCTGAACTGTCTGTACCTCCAAGACTGAGACCTGAATTGTCACCCTGCCTTTGCCAGTCACCACCGTGCCCTGCTTGCCCAGCTCAAGGACTGTGCCCTGCTGGAGAAGGCACTGCCTGCCCTGTGGTCACCCTCAGCTCCTGGCTTGCCTCCCCTGAAAGAGCAGCTCTGCTGCTGCTGCTGCTCCCTGGCAATCAGTGCAGGTCTTCCAGAGCCATGGAGCCTGCTCCCCAGCAAGAAAATGTGCCAGCAATTGTGGTGAAAGGGGGTAATTCTGACAGTAAAAACTGCTTGCCACCTGGTGGGGGGCAGAATTTGGCCTCATGAGAAAAAATTATTACAGAGAATAGGCTGACCACTGTCACTAACAGCCTGGAAGAATAGTTTTTTAATTGAAGTTTTTGCCAAGTACAAAATTGGCACAACAAAATGTCACCCAGTCATGGCATACAAACAAAATTTTATGGTACTGAGCAACTTCATTTCTAAAGGTCATTGCATTCTGATTCTCATATCCTGCATTTTAGATAACTAACAGGCAGCACCTTCTTTATTAACTTTTCTTAAAAATAATAGAGGTAAACATGCAGTTTACATTTTAAAGTCTAAAATTCATTGAGGAACTAAACAGGTATGAAATGACAGAATAGAAAATTCTAATACATGCACTTTCTGAGTAAATCATTGCTTCAGCAAGATGAACACATTTACTAGCTTCAGATTTAGCTGTTTCTGGATGCTGATCTGTGCCTGTGGTTCCAAGACATCTAAACTTACCATCAGTTTAGCTGGGTCTGTATTTAAATAGTTGGTTTGCCTTGGATGGCTCTCTACTTCCCCATTTCTGTGCTGCATCTAACATGCTTGGGAAGACTAGGATAAAACAATGTTGTTATCAGAAGTCTACTGTCTTTGAAAAGATTGAAGCTTTTGCCTGACATTATTACTGTGAAAAACTGATTAGTGAAATAGCAGAGTAAATTTTGGATAATGTTTTCTCTTCTCAGCATCCCTTGTTTTTGTTGCTCCTGTGCATGTTCCTCCCACAACGTGGAGCTCTGTCACAAGGGAAATAGGTGGATGGGTTGGTAAATCCTAAACTTGCACTGAAGAGCAGCCCTATGTTGAATTCTTGGGCAGTAGGAGGGAACATTTTGGAGGGAAAGATGGATCTTAAATAGGAAAGAATCAGTGCCATATTAAAAACCTTGTTGTAATGTCTTAAATAATTTTCTATACACTTAGGGAAGGAAATGCAGTGTTTAAGGTAAGCCATCAGTTGCAAACCATCAGCCAAATATATTCAGCTCTCAGGGCTGCAGCCCTTGGTTCCCAGGGTTCTCATCCTTTTCTTGCCCAGCATGAATCTGAATTTTTATAAATTATGGCTCACTCAGGGGCAAGATACTGGAAAGCTCAAATACACAGGCAGCTCTTGTGAAATAGGCAAAAAAAAAATAGGTTCTTGAATGCATACATGAAAGGAATACTTTATGTTCCTTCCAGAGCGATAATTCACTTAATCCTTCAGAACAAAGGCAAGAGCTGGCCCCAAACCCTGGCAAATCTCATTTTAAGTCATTTCAGAATAGCTTCCTTAGGCCAGCAGCTGTACCTGTACCACATGGTTTGCTGTACCTGTATAGGCTGATTACACCAGTGTGTAGGTTTCCTCCCATCCTTTATGGCAAGGGCGGGCTACGGTGTCTGGAACATGCTTGATCATTGTACAGGTCTTGATATATTTTAATCTTGTGCTATGTGACTATGAAAATGGAGAATGCCACTGAGTATGAAGTAGTATCCCCATAGTGTGTCGGGTCTTCTGCCCACCCAGGGACGCCAGATGTGGGGTTTTCACGTCCCGGATTGTAGGTGACCCCGAAAGATGGAAAAGTCTCTCCTCCAACCCGTGCCTTTAAAGAAAGACTCAGTAGTCTTCTGTTGTCTGTTCTCAAGGTTGTTTATTGTTGGTTATCTAAAAGATTCTTCTCCCTGAACTGCTGTGGCCCGTTCAGCAGCTCAGACAAAGGCACACTGCCCTCCCAGGGGGCTGGTGCCATCTTTTATATCATATATTGCGTACTACATGTTTATGCTTTTTCCCCAATACCTACTATCTATATTGAATGGTGACTTTCTACTCTTGACCAATCTGTGAGTGCCAACATCACCAAAGACATGGAGGCTAGGAAGGAGAAAGAAAGAGGACAGGGCACACCCAGATCCCTCCATCTTAGAATCCCTGACCCCCATGTATAAAACTTGGACCCCTGCGTACAAGGCTTAAAACCCCCCTGTACAGCACTCAGAAATCCTACCCTTCACTTCATGACTACTTCTACTATGCTATCTAAACTTTTGTGTGTGTGGCTTGTAATTCTTCATACAGAGTTAGTAACTTGCTCCATGGGCTAAGATCAAAACCCCATGTGTGTCTTTGGCTGCATGCCAGGGTCTCAGAGCCCCCTGCCAGTGGCTCTGGCCATCCAGGGCACCCAGAGGGATGTTCTGGGTTCCGACAATAGTGGAATTATTTTTAACTTGCCTGTGCTTCAACATATATAACTGCATGTTATACACCTAAGAGAAAGTCATGCCAGTGGGCAGCGGGGAGAAAAGCTGCCTGCTTACCTCCTCCCCAGCTGCTGAGTTTTGATCACACTCGTCCTTGTGGCAGCTAGGCAGAAGGGACTGGCTCCTGTTCTGTACCAGCAGAACAAACTGGCAGGCAAAGTGGGCAGAAAGGGAGTCAAGGCTGAAAGAAGTATGGAGAGGGGCAAAAAACCCTGGTTGAAATGGGGAGTCTGTCTCCACAGAAGGTAGTCCCATAACCATGCTTCAGAGGTCATGGGTGTGAGTTGCCTTACACTCTTTCTTGGGTGCTCTTGCATTTGCTTAAGGAAAATCCTGACTGTGAGGCACTTTTAGACTTCAGGGATATGGGAGAGACCCCACAGCTCAAAGGACACCTCTTCAAGTCTTTTTAATGTGGTTTACCTGGCAGATCTGAGGCTGGGTGATCACACAGGATTCACACAGAAGCCGTTTGGCATGTTTGTTTCAGGAATGCTCAGCCACTGGAATTGTAACTGGTGAAATTATAGTGTTGAAAAACATCATTGAGGTTCAGGTGGGATAAAGCCTTAGATGTATCTGTGAGAAGAGATACAGCGGGAGAAGAACAAAGGATTTACTTGTTCCTCTACTGAAAGAGCTTCAGGGCTTCACAGTGCTTGATGCCTCTGGGGCTTTTTCTCTGTTTCAAAGGATAGGCCGGGTAAGTTGTTGCTCTTAACTGGTAATTTTTGGTACTGTGTGTAAGTGCTCAGTAATGTGCAAGATGTTTATGGTCTAGTCTGTGCTGAAAAAATAATCAGCTATGCAATCTTTCATACAACTGTTTCACTTTCTTGTAACTTTGAATGATACACTTCAGCTCAAACTTCTCAGTCTCAACCCAAGGGAGACTGAGTTAAAATTAGAGGATCTTATTTTTTGATACAGTTTCCTGTACTGAGGATGTAACTGTAAGCAATATTACAGTTATTATTATTATTATTCTGCCTTAACAGAAACTTAACAGAAGACCTGTGTGGTTAACAAAGCTAAAGCTTAAGAAAATGTTGTGTCAAACACTGAGACAGAATCAAATATAGATGATTCCTTACACTATTAACCTATGTGAAAATATATGTGTCGCCTGTTACTCCTAAAGTCTAAGGGGAAAAGATCTAAAGAAAGGAAGTGTCAACTGGGAATTTCCATTTGTCCAGGTTTCCTTCAGGTCCTTCCCTGAAACCTAAAGCACAGGCTAGCAGGAAGGAGATTGGAGGCTGAAGACAGGCAGGATTAGATGACAGTTAATTATCCTCTTGCTGCTCAAGGACTCTTTGCTGTCCATAAATGTTGAAGCTGAATTCTCTCCTGAAGCACTCACTTGCCCTTGAGGAGCAGGATTTGCAGGAGGTTTGCTGTTAGTAAATGAGTGGATGGTGCAGAGGGGAATGGATGTGCCTTTGAGAGGCTGGGTCTATGATAGCGGAAGCCAAAACCAGCACAGGCAGGTGAGTCCCTGGTAGCACAATGTGGGAGGACAAGGGTGCCTAGAAGGGCAGCCAGGTATAGCCCTTGCTGCTTCTTTCTCATAGGTAAACACATGTCTCCAATAGCCTCTTCCTCCCTTGGAAAAATAAAACTTGAGGATAATTGCTATTAACACAGACAAGCATTCTTTCCCTGTTCCTCACAAACAGTCTTTCCACTCCAAAATTCAGTTCCTGTAAAATTATTATCTGAGTAAATGACATGGAAATGAGACCTATTTGAAGGAAAAATGCTTTTTCCATTTGCATAATTCCTTTTTTTTCCCCCTTTTTCTCCTCAAATTTCAAGTACAAAGTGAAGTTGATTTTTTTCCAACTAGAGTAATTCTCTCCTTTTTGGACTAGAAAAGAATCTGGTTATCTCCACAGGATGGAGGTAAAAAATTAACTCATGCCACAATTTTAGTAAGACTGATGCTGGCAGAGGCACTGAATCATTTGTTTTCCTGGTCACAATGGTATCTTACATATAAATCAATAATTACATTTCTTGGCTCAATCTTTACTGTGATGAAGCAGGAGCAATATCTGAGGCTGCTGAAAATGTGCTGCAGTACAACTGTAGAGTGAAGGAGCAGGAACTGTGCATGAGAGGTGCCCAGAGCAGCAGCTGGGCTGGGACTAATGCAGGCCATGTGCTAAATCTAGCATAAAATTTTAGGTTGAGACTACTAGAATAATGTTCAATGTGAATTTTGCAATTATAAATGGCTGTTTTTTTCTATTAACTCTTAAACGCTGTTGCAGGAACAGCTGCAGTTTCAAGACTAGTGAAAGATGATATCCTGGTGTAGGGCAAATTTGGGAGGAAACTCCAAAAGGGGTCCCTCTAGAAAGCAGATTCAGGTGGCCCCTCTCCCTACTGGTTTGGGAGAAAATTTTCTTGGAGAAAAGTGGAAAAAACCTGTTTATTTAACAATCAAAATATTCACAAGCATAAAAAAATAATAATATTAAACAATGTAACCTCTTGCTGTTATGAAGAGATGGCAAATTCAGAAAGTCCTTGTCGTGGGGCTTGGCTTCCTCAGTCTCTTCTCAGTCCCTCCTATGCTGGAAAATGTCCAGTCCCGGGCCCTGGTGGGCTGCAGGTGTGAGCTCCTGGTGCTTTTCTGGGTTTTCAGCCCAGAGCAGGTTTGAACAGTTCCAAGAAAAAGAAAAACCAGAGTCCAGGGAACTTCTCTGCTTCAGCTATCTAAAAATAAAACTAACTAAAAACCAAAGGAGAGTTCTCTCCCACATGTCCATACTGCAGACAACACAGGCTGTGAGAAGGAAAACTGTTATCTCTAATGTTTTTGAATACAACTGCCTCAGACATTCCACCACCTCTCCTTCTTCCCCCCTTCACTCTCAGATCTAGTTTTAAAGGTGCAAAACTTATTTCTGGGCCAAACAGACAAATGGGGATGCAATTCAGCATCATAAAGTCACCCCAGGACAGATGAGCAATAGCTAGATTTAAATTAAGAGAGAACTGAGCTCTCAAAACAGTCACAAACAAATATATATCTCTGAAAAGCATGATAGAGAAATAAAATCTGGAGGCCAAGATATGATGTGACACAAATTCATTTCCTTAGAAAGACAGCTACTACGGGCATTGATCCAGAAATGTCGCTTAAAGAGGCTGAAAGAAATATAAAGAAATAGACCAGTCTGAAGCATAATTGTGTGGATGTTTTGATAAAGTGGAAGGGATTGTGGAAAGATGATGGTTGAGGGAAATAGGCTGAGCTTCTTTATTTTAAAGAAGAATTTCAACCTGTTTTTCATTATGATTGAAACCAAAAAATCTAAGTCTTATTGGGCAGTGGGTTTAGATAACTCTATTAGCCCTGTCTCTATCCAGTAGGTAAGGTACTTTCCTGCTATGCCGTGGATAAGGGGCGAGGGCAGCAGCACTATTTCCATCTTCTCTGGCAAAAAGAAGAAACTCTTAAGATATCTGCTGTGTAGCATACTACACAAGCCAGTTATCCTTGTGTAAAAAGGCCATAATTTGTGTAGGAAAGGGAGGACATGCTCTGAAGTCGCCTGCCTATAACTTTTGAAGACTTTGTGCCCAAGCCTTGTAGTGTCAACCTGTTAGTGGTGCAGACCTAGGTGTATAATGGTTATCTGAATTGTCTTACAGGCTTTATAAGGTCAGCCCTTTGGGGCTGCAGACTTAAATTCCAGTTTGTCAATTCCATAGAACCTATGTGAGCAGTTCCATCCAACAGCTGTGTATATCCCATTGTGCTGGCTGCCTTCTCCAGTGCTCCTCTGACCTCATGGTATCATTAAAATCTCTGTTCTTTTCTTCCAGGAGTCAAAAGATGTGAAATTAGGATTCCTTCAGAATCACCTTTCCACGAATGCTCTGGAATCAGCAGGTCTAATTAATTCTCACAAAGTTATTTGAAACAATCTCTGCATTGGTTATACAAATACATCTGGAAACACTTTGGAAATTATAGGAAGAATGAGATGTTAACGTTTGTCTGGCCTTAGGACATCTTATCTATCCTTTTTGGATAACTAGGTGTGTTGGATTTACATTGACGCTTGGCAAATTACAGGGTAAAAAATGCTATAACATTACTGAAGGTCTGATCAATTCAGTAAGGACTAGGAACATTCCAGATTCATGAATTTATTGAAGTATCAGGCAAGCAAGTTCAGGATTGTGGGTGGTAAATGCACCAATTACAAAGTGTTCACATAGAAAGATTAATAAGATCTAATCATGCTATATATTTATAAATTAATATTCCCAGCTGTGTTTCAATGAAGATGGAGGTGCAAAGCTCATACAAAGGCTTCCCTCTGGGAGAAGAGGAGAGACATGGTCTGTTGACTGACCTTGAGCAGGCAAAGGTGTTTTTCCCCTTCAACCCTTTCTGCCTGAAGCCCCCCTTTTATAAGAAAATTTTCGGTCTGTCCCAGTAGGATAGAACAATCATGTGTTATTTGGTCATAGGTGCATTACACATCCCATGTTCTCTTTCATTTGCATCTCAAGGGGTGAGTAACTTAATATGTTAATGAAGTTTAATGAGAGTCTCAGTTACTTTTGGTCAAAATTTATCATTAACAAAAGAGATAGAATAAACACTTTGATCCTCTTCCTCCACGTACTGAGGCAGTGGTAGGGCCCTCTGACCTTTATCAGAGTGTCTTTGTGTGCATCTTTATCTCCTCAACAAACCAAATTTATAACAAGGCTTGTTTTCCTAACCAGCCTCATCAATTCTTCACCACCTTAAAGCAACACTGCTGTTCTGACCATTTGCCAAACAGGACAGCACAAGTGCCCTGCTCTCATGGGGCAGAGAAACTCACACTGTTGCATAACTGGGGTTTCACCAAGAACAAAAAAGGCAGTGAAGGGAGTGGGAGCTGAGAAAGAAGAGGAAGGCTAAGTGCATTGTCAAAAGCAGTTTGCTGTGAGTAGGATGGAGCACCTCAGTGAACAAGCATCTGAATGTGCAATCTTGATACAGCAGAGCTAAGAGGACTTCCAGAAATAGGCAATGTGACACAGAACAGGATCTCTATATGATGTGCTCTATGTAACATAAAGAAATAGGAGATGCTGCTCATATTGTTTCATAAGCATGTTGAAAAGCCAATGATGTAGAAAAGGACTTGTAAATTATTTGAGACATAAAAGGAAATGTCTGAGAGTGAACAACTTCAAGAACTTCCTTTACATCCCTACAGGAAATCAAACAGCGATTTGATCAAAACATGAAATCCCTTCCTTATGATGAGGAGGCATTGATGTTCTTCAGTTCTGTGGGAAAACCAGCAAGAACAAGTAGTTACTAGTTAAAAAAGATATATTTCTTTGATTTTGTTTTGCAGAGATGATGACCTGCTGGAGTGAACTCCCAAGGGAAGTAATGGAAGATCTGGTCCAACCATGAGCTGCCCAACAAAGGAAGGGAGATAGCTGTGGCAGCAGGGCAGGTAGGGGCAGTGATCTCACTGACAAGGGGTGAGGGTAACCAGGCTCATCCAACAGTCCAGATCGCTGTACAAGACTGAAATGATGAATCAAGTCTGAGGTCAAGCTTGGAAATCAAGACAGCAAGTCAAGGTCTGCGTCACTGGTAAACACTAGGCATGGCAGAGCTGCCATGTAGCTTAGGCAGAGACCAAGGACAGGAGTCTCATCTTGAAAGCATCTCTAGAGAGAAGAATGGTCCCACCAATGAGACTTCTTACAGTTCTGGTTCAAGGCTGGACAGCTGCATAGCCTGGGGCCCAAGCAGTCAAACCCCTGGGAAATGGAGGAGGATATGCTCAGCCCCTGATACATCTTTGGTTCTAGATGGCTTCATATCTAGACTGGGTACATATTTTATGCCAACTGCTTTTGCTTCTGAAAGCATAAAATTTTACAATCCATGCTATATTGAAAAAAATGGACTAGATGATGTAATAATTCTGAAATTAAGGTTTACAGTTGTATGCATGATACAATCAGAAATTAGGTTCATTTAAGATGTGGAAGGTAATAGTGTTACACTGTGGGAATTGATCAGAAAATATTCAGTGAAGAGGAACCCTTGTATCTTGCCAGCTTTTTCTTGTTCACCTCTGCAAATGGGTAGTACAGTTATTACAGCCCCAGTCTCCTGATCCTTTGTTGCCCTGAAGTGTTTTATTAATGTAGTTTCAGAATCTGCAGCACTAGGCTTTTCTGTAGAACCTTTGTAGTTCTACAGTCTGTAGCTCATTGCCATTTCTTGGTTCATGATGTTCCTTCCCACTCCACTGTTTTCAGTAGCTTTGCTCTCATGAACTGGAGCACCTGAGTCACTTGATCTCAGCTCCCAGTATTCTGGCCTGAAAAGCTGGCAAGTGTCTCCCTTCTGCCCTGGCTGCAGAGCAGGCCACTGCCCCCAAGCCTCTCCCACTGTGTGAATGAGCACTCAGCCCCCTAGTGTCTCCCAGGCTGCCTTCAGGTGACATTTATTCAGCCTGCTGGTAGTGCTCCAGGCCATTGGACACATTCACATGCATCATGGGACAGTCTCTGAGCCAGGACTTGGGCTAGTCCAGCCTCCTTTAAATTGTGTAAACAGGCCTTGGATGGAGAGGCAAAAATGGCCATACTTGAACTCCAGGAAATTTATGCTATGATCCTTTCTAATAAAAAAACACAAGGTGAGCACTTCAGCTGCTCTGTTTTCATGGAGAGGCAGGAGGCCTCTTGTAAAGGCAGACACTGAATTATTAACCACTTACATGGGGTTCTAGTCACCATACCTCTTACCTTCTTGATGTTAAGGAATGTAGTTCCTTGGTAATTATAGAAGGAATTTCCTTGTTTCATTCAAAGTATTCCAGAAATTAACAGGTGTTTTGCAATGTGTATTTATTCAGTGCAATTTTTAAAAAACTGATGCAGTATAATTCCACCTCTAAATATAAGGGCAGAGTACTGACAATAAAAATCTGTTTTTCTGTAAGGCATGCAGCCAGTGTTGTGGCTCCTGAAATATTTCTTCTCTCCAATAATGGTAGGGTGGGTAAAAACCACCTTCTCCTGTCCTTGATCTCTACAATGTCACCATTGTGAAGTGGATGAGATCCAAAATACGCAAAACTGGTAAACCTAATTGTTGTACAGTTTCAAATGCAACGGCTGCATAAATATCTGGCTCTTCTCCCAGACATTGATTCTGAACTCAAATAAACCTGTTCTAGAACCAAACAGGATGGGATTTTCAAGTTCATTGAGATAATCTGAGATTTTTCTTGCAATGTTTTTACATACTACGATTATAGGCTTTGCTTAAAATTTTGGCAGTCTAGAGGTGGTCTCAGCATCAGCCATTTGGGTGCTGCCACTCAGAAATTTGAAGCTGTTTTCTTGCAAAGTGCTCTGGAGGTCATTCACCTGCTTGTGCAGCATACTGTAAATCCTGGTGAATATTTTTAGCAAACTAAGTAATTTATGAGAAGTTCTAATCAAAAGATGCAACAATAAAATTTTTCCAGACTTATCCATGACATAGCAGTACAGTAGGACAGAAAATGTTTGCAGAGTTTGAATGATATGACTTTTGAAGGCAGAGACTATAACATCTCATCCAAGTACTTTCTCTTCTGTGCAATCTCTTCTGTACTTAGTCTTGTTGGTGCTCTCTGGTAATACACTGGCTTTTGAATATATTTCAAAAATATATTTCAAAATTGGAGAACTCTGAGAATAAAATGTTAGTCCAGAATTGTGCCAAATAAAAAAAAATCAAACATAAATTGATTGATATATTTTATTGAAGCCCATAACAAATTACTATACATTACAGTGATAAAAATAGAAGTTATGTGGTCTGTATGGTTTTTCAATAGTCTTGTGGAAAATCAGGACTGCTCAAGGGTTGCAATCTTTACTTAGATGATGAATTTTTTTAAGTACTAAAGATGGCTCTGCAAGATGCCTTCATTACAAAAGGCACTGACCAGTAAAAAGAAGAGATTGTTACTTTAGTTACCAGTTGGGTTGTTAATGGAGACTAACTGGACACCATTTAAAATTTCTTCTCAAGTCCAGGATGGATGTGTCAAGAAAATACGTGGGATGCTTCTGAGAGCTAAATTTGAATGTAATATTTGCATGACAGGCAAAAATGTCTTACAGTGCAAAATCATATTTACTTTGTATTACCAGCACAGTATTGAAACAAGACTCTGAAAAGCTGAACAGCAAAGCTGAAATAATACATGCAAAGTAATTTTCATTTGCAGGGTTATTTACTTTGCGCTTTTACCATTATTATAATTCTTTACTTCGTTGCAGTAATATTTTGGATGTACTAGAATTAGTGACATGTTAATTGCCACTGTCAATTTTGATGGACATTAATGCTTTCAGGTTCAAACTCTAACTTAATTTAGCCCAGTAGCAGCTCTTTCCAGCTGAACTGAGCTAACAAGACTGCCAGGTACTCTATACCAGTTAAGTTAGGGAAAGCATCACTTAAAGTCAGTCTATCAAAATAGTGTGTCTATGTGGTGATTAATATACAAAACATCCAATGTACCAAGCAGCTGTAAAAGCACTGGGACTGATTTAGTTTTTGAATTAGAGTAGTGAAATATTAAAGCCATATTGGATGTCCTCATTGCTACTGAAATGCCACTTGACCAGAGTCAGCAGCCAGCAAGCCTTTGTTACATGCAGAGGAGTTATGCCGTGTTAGCTACTGAAATGAGAGCTGTTTGCATAAATGCAAAACTTCTGTCCATATGTAGTTTTGACCACTCAAAGCATCACCCACAAAGCCACTTATGACAGTAATGTAAAGTAGTTGGAGGGCTGTTTATTGCTCATCTTATAAAGAACCAAGGCATTGTCTACTTTTGCCCTGCTGGACTTTGTCAGGGAAGATAATTTACAGCTAAGACTTTGTGAGACTCTTCCACAGACCAGCAAAAGATGCTAAAATCAGATGTAACATATGTTTTCCAAAATGTTGAAGATAATTAAAACTTACACTAATTTCTTAGTATATAGAAAATCTTCCAGAATACATACAGCCATGTATGTTTCAGCATCTCCTACATTACTACAGTTGTTGGCAGGGGATTGACATAGTGGTGAGGATGCTACCTCAGCATTGTCTCTAATACTCTGGACAATTGGTGAAAAGTGAAAAATTAGGGTATGAGTGGCTTGATGTGCAGTAATATTTGTAGGGGCAGGCCCTTTTAGCTCCTCCCTTTTGTTTCCAGTTCAGTTTGCCTTCACTCTATGATAGCAGAGTGTTCTCTCATCTAATCTGTGAGGTGTTCTTGTGACATAACTGCATTAAATGGTGGAACAACTCCCTGAACTTCGTCTGGACTGTGTTCTGAATAACTCCTGTATCTGGTACCCAAAAGGAAGGATACTAGCAAATTACTATTAATTAACCAGTTAGTGAACAATGAAAATAGACAATACAGCCTAAATTACTATTCTAAAGTAATTTAAAAAAAAAAAAGATTTTCTGGAGCCATTCCTCCAGAACACAGGACTGGAGCATTAGAGAAAAATCTCTCTGTAGAAGAGTCTTCAATAAAAAGCATCTCCTAGTGAAACTAGGCTTGCAGGTCTCAGAAAAGAGATGACATTGGGGCAGCAGAGGGATGGGTGATGACCCCTGTCTGGTGACCAGTGACAGCTCATATGGAAATGGAATGAAGCGCTGTCAGGTGAGGTTTAGGTTGGATACCAGGAAAATACCAAAAACTAAAAATCACTCTTGTCTTTAATGGATTATGGTGAAAGATAGAGCCCCTGTGGAAAGAAGCAGGAGTAGGAATCAGACTCTTCAGGTGGTGGAAGATGAGTATTTGGTGTTTTGAAATGCATGTGTATACAGAGCCAGAAGTGTGCACAATGACATTTGTGTGAGTGGCAGGGAAGCTGCAGAGGAAGGGCTCTGAGATTTGTGATAAATCAGGACTACTCCCACAGCATGGCTGTCACAGCTTTCTATCACAGAGGAGCAGTCAGTCAACCTTAAAGCAAAGTTTTCATAAATATTTGTTGAAATCTTCTGTACTGTCTGCCAATACAGCAGTAATTTGAAATTGATACAGATGAGAAGATTCATAGCAGAGGTTTCCCAGGCTCTAATTTTCTTCAAAGGACTATGAATAAGGTGGAAAAATGTTGGAGGTCTGATTTTTTAAAAACACTGATAACTGGTATGTTGAGTCTGATTTTTCAAAAACCTGGCATGTTGAAATGATGTGTCAGAGACAAATCTGGTGATCTGGTTGAAAGGGCATGGAAGACTATGGCTCTGAAGAAAGCATTAAGTGATGGGCCCGGATCCTGTGCAGTGTTCAGAGGTGTTAATACTTCTGTACTGAAAGCAGAAAAGACAACAGGTGCAAATGCTGTTGGCTGCAACAGTTTATTGTGCTTGTAGCCAACATAACACAAAGCAACAGAAGACCTAGTGCTGGAACAAGCTGAAGCACACATTGTCCCAGTAGATTGTTTTCCTTCCTGTTTGAGCTCATTTAATTTTAGATCACTAACATTGTTGGCGTCCCAACCCCAAACTTTATGGCGCAATATACGTTATTAGCATATCTGAAATATCATGCCATTCTCCCTTGAGGATAAAACAAGTTCCCAAAATTGTAATACGTGGGGTTGGCAAAACAGAAGAGCTGCAAAAAACTTTGTTTATGAAAGGGCGTGCTGGAGAAGCCCAGCACTGACTCTCCACAACAGTTTTTACACCTCTTTGTAAACAGAGCTGTGGACAGTTGCCTGATTCATTAAGACAAGTAGCCCGATGTTATTTTGGGCTTGGATTTATTTAAAATATTAAAGGACAGACCTAACAATTCCCTTCCCTCTTTCCCCACCCTGGCCATTATACCTGGGATTGTGCTTTGACCCAACTGCCCCTGACCTTTCTATTCCACTGCTAATGGCCCTCCCAACATCCTGTAGCCAGGACAATCCATGGCAAAAGATGAACTTGTCCTAAGTTTTTCTTGTTTTAAAGTAAATTTGTTCTTTTTTCCTTATGAAGCACTTTGGTATGAAAGGATACCATATGGCTCTAGGTTAACAAATCCTTTATAGAAATACAGCTTCCTTTCCTGCTTAAATGAGTAAAGGTTCCCTATCAACATTCACAAAGGATTTCCCTATATACTGAGCAATGTATAAAAGCTAAAGTAGTTTTGGCCACCTTCCAGGCATAAGGAGAAATACAATACTTGATAGCTTCTAAATGGAAAGAAGTAAAATTAGCATCCCACTTCCTTCTCATATACTGGGAGATTTTCTCTGATTATTGGCTAAAGGTTACTGTTCTCATCTCTATCTAGTAAAATTTCCTTCTGCTGCAGCCACCCACCCTAACTAAAGGGCATGAGACTTTTTTATTTTTGAGATCAAATAGATTTAATGCTTTTCTCATTTTGGCAAATCACTTTCATTTTGGTTCTAAGTTTTCTGCAGTGACCTAGCTATGCATAATAAATTAGGAAAAAGTTGCAACATTCGTGTTTAAATTCAAAATGTCTTGCTGCTGAAAGTGCCTACTGAACATCCCTCCATCATTTTAAATGATTGTGAAGCACTTCTGTTGTATTGCCCATTAAAGGATTAATTTGCAAATTTGAATACTGATATTTGAATACTGATAATCTATTTCCATGGTATTAGGACAATTCTGCCCTCAAGAGATAGGTTAGTATAACAATGATGATACGTTTCAATTTCCAGTGTAATACCATGTTGATTTTTACCACCCTTAGAATTTCCTTGTTATTTGGGTGGATTTATAAATTACATCTTGACCAGTTTGCAAATCTAGTATTTGTAGGTGAACAGTTTTATGAATATACTTTAGCACTGTAATAAGTCTTTAGATGGTATTATTAGCTAACCGTATACAGAAAGTTCTTGTTATCGAAAAGGCCTTTTAAATGCAAGCATTTTCTTCTTGGCTCTCAGTTGAGAATTGTATTTAATTTGAAAGTGATAGACAGCCTATGGAAGTTGCTATTTTCTAGTATATGGAGATGCTATTTTTTAGTATATGGAATATATATTTTTTTTTCCATCTGAATTGCTGACATATCCATTACTGTATGCCAGATTTTTTAATTTCAACAGGTCTGTAACGGATATCTAAATATCTGTGTGATGTATGCTTCCAAAGCCTCATGAAGATCTGTCTAGTGGGCATACTCAAGCTGGCATTTCCAAAGCTACTTTGCAAGTCAGAGAACAATATGCAACTCAAATATTTTATGAAGTGATTATTTTGAATTGATAATTTGAAGAAATAACACGAAGAGCCATAGGGAATTCATTACTGTTGTGTTTAGAGATGTAGGATGAAATCTGATCAGACTGGTTTGGGCTGTAAAGCAAGAGACTCTCTGGATAGAAACACTGGGTCTGGCCTGGGGAAAGAAAAACAACTGTTCTTCTCTAATGGAAGACATCACCTGGAAAGCAAGCTTCTGGGCCTGTGTTTTTCTGTAAGACTGAAAACTAGCATGGTTAGCATTGCGTGAGCGAGGCTATATGTATGAGTAAGGTTATACCAGGCTGAATTTCTGAGCTTAATGAAGCTGATGAAAATGTTACTGCATGCTTTAACAAGGACAGGATTCACTAGAATATTAAAAATAATTAACTATGCAAAATGTAATTAACAATGAATTCCAATTAGCTACCTGTGGAAATTGTGCCTTTATTGTCACAGTTTTTCTTTTTTTTTTTCCACTTCTTTGTACTCTGAATTGCTTTTCCAACACCACCTCTGCAACTGAGCTGTGTCAGCTGTGCAATATACTGTGATTCACACAACACTATTTTCACAAAGAAAAAATGTCACAGGAGAAGAACTTGTTAAAATTTTGACTGTGAGCAATATTTGTCATTTTGAACTGGAGTAATAAAAGACAGGGAGGGGTTAACCTAATTCTGTTTAATGGAGAAACAACACAGTTTCCACACTGGAACTTACATGACTGCCCAGTAAAGGTAGGAGTGAAATCACCTTGGAAGTGCAGAATAATGCGAAGGATATAGGTTGGAAGGGAGATCCGTTAGAGAAATGGAAGAGATGTAGCAGGCCTGTTACCACTGAAAATGAGAAAGGAACAGAAAGCCATGCACACAGATGGAAGATCTTGTTTCATTGTTCTGAGGAGTGTGAGGACAGACAGTTTGCTGATTGCAAGAGGCTTGGGTTTTTGAACATGGAAGCTGCTTCCTTTGTTTGCTTATTCTTCTCCTTATGTAAATAATATTTATTCAGTTGTGAAAATGGTTAGTAGAAAGTGCTATTGTGACTCTTTAGAAATATTAGTGAATATGGGAAAGGAGGAGAATCCTTTTGTGTCCTTACTGTCCTGTTTTCCCCCTGCAGAAAGCACTGGTGTGGCATAATAATATGTATTGACCAATTTGAACTGATGCATTCTTTGTAAATAACACAGTAAAGAAATAATGGGCCTTACCATGAGCTTTTAATTGTATAAAACTGAAATTTAGGCCAATTGCTCAGTTCAGAGAGTACTGAAATAATAAAGCCTAATTGTAGAAATTTCTCACTTTCTTTGGGAAAGCCTCCATCCTTCAGAAGTAAGCCAGGGGAATTCTTTGAGACTTGTTTTAAGCCTGAAGTGGACTGGATTTTGTGTTTTGTGTATAATAATACACAAAGGCTTCCAAACTCAGTGGGACAGCTCAACACAAATGGCTCTTGACAAAAAAAAAGTACAAACAAAACAGGCATTGTCTGGCAGTGAGCAGCTAGGCACTGCTCTTACAGAGATGGTTTTGTGTCCCATTCACATGCATAACACTTCTTGAGATTCACTAATGAGAGACAAAAACGCCCTACATTCCATTGCTGTTATAACTAGAACGGATTCCCTAGAGTGCATACATTTAAAACAATTATTAATTAGTAAAGATTTCGTGCTGACACTGAGAAGACCTGAAGGTAGGACTAGATGCTATTTTTATGTAAACATATACTTGCTTATTTTTGTCCCTTTTTCATTAAAAAAAGGTAAAAATTGTTCTCACCATTTGTTCATTGGCTCTTGTGGTTTTGCATCTAGTTACTTGAGAATGCAATTGCCTCAATTTTTGAGACTGATCTTATCAATACTTATGAACTCATTTTCACAACTGAAATAGAAAGAAATATGGCACTGCTCAGATTTTCCAAAGATACTTCTCTTTCTTCTGCCTGTTCTGCTTCAGATACTTATGATAGATTTGCTTTATTCAATTAACGTCCCTCCCACCTCCTTAGGCTGGCCTGACAGTGTTACAAATTGGAGGTGAGTGTACTAACTGCAGGGAGGTGAGGGCACCATTCATGCTACCAGCCCTACCTTCTTCAGCCTTCCGTGCTTTTCACAGATCCCATGTGCACCACCAGCCATTTTAACTCTACATCCTGCACCTCTACACTACCTTGCCTCTTGTCGAAGGCAATGTGGTTCCTCTACCACATGTACAAAAAAAGAAAGGTCTCCTGCCCACAGCCTAGCATTTTTAAAGTATTCTGTATTGTTTGCAGGTATTCTAAGAGGTAGACCTTACTTGGTTTTAGTATGCCTTTCATTTTGATGTCTTTAATTTTTGCTTTAATCTATAATAAGAATTAATTGATTTAGAATATGCCTTGAAGTGGATACAAGTAAGTGAGTGACTGTTTCTGAGCATGGAATCTAGATTTTTCCATGTCCAACAATTTCTTTGGAGGAAGTAAGAAAGATGGGGACAGATTTTGACAGACTTGTAGTGAATGCAGAGGGCTGCACCTAGCTCGCTAGCTCTCTGCCCTGCACCTCCTGAGGATGTTGGTGGCTCTAAGGCAAGGCTATCATAGAATCACAGAATGGTTTGGGCTGGAACAGATCTTAGAGGTCATCTCATTCTAAACCCCTTGCAAGGGGCAGGGGCACCTTCCACTAGACGAGGTTGCTCAGAGCCCCATGCAACCTGGTCTTGAACCCCCGTCCAGTGATGGGGCATCCACTGCTTCTCTGGGCCACCTGTGCTGGTGCCTCAATAGCCTCACAGGGAAGAATTTCTTCCTAATATCTAACTGGGGTGTGCATTTGACAATCCGTCAGATCCATTTAATGATTATCTGGGGTGTAAAGCAGGTTGCTTGAGCAAGCTGCAGCACTAAGAATGATGCCTGGAGAACTGATTTACAGGATCATATAACCCTGCTTTAAGATGGAAATATGCATCAGGAGAGCGAAACACAAGGCTTAGAGTGGTAACATTTCAACAGTTTCTTTTGAACTTGCCTTCTGAAGTCTGTCTGATCTTCACTATGTTGGTCAGCCTAGAGTGATACAGCTCACCATCGTTATGTAAACAACATCAGAATAACAGCTATTGGTGGACTCAATACTGCAAATGCTCTGTAGAAAGACAAACTTCAGGTTCCTGAGACTTCAAATTTTCTGATTATTTGAAAAATAAAATTGTTTTTAGTAATCTTATCAAATAAATTATTCATGTAGTTGTACCAGACATACTTACTCTCTGGAAACTGTGGCGGGTGCATATTTTTATAATTGGGAATGCTATTTGATATTGTCCCATGCTATTATAGTGCATTTCAAATGGAAAAAAAAATGTTCATCAGAAGTGAAATCTAAATCTGGATATACAAAATAACTCATAAATTCTTCATAAGTATCTCTGGCTTTGAATTTCCATGGTTACTGCACCCAAATACAATTTTTGTTGAAGTGAGTGTATACCTGTTAATTGGACCAGTGATTCAAATCTAACGAGTTGGATCATTGAGCACTTTTCAAATTCTTCACATCAAGAGTTCTAGCAAAGGCTAATGACATTTTTTATTTAATGAAAGAAAACTTCTGGACATTAATGTAGACTGATGATAATCTTGAAAAGCCAAACCAGAACTAGCAGTGAATGTTGCATATACAAATTATGTTATTTAGATATGACTTGCAAATTGTTTAAACAAGCAGTAGGCACAACCAGTAGGCACTGTGGTTTACAGCAAGTTTTCATAATTCCTTTCAGATTGGGCTCCATACATAAAATATAGAATCCTAAAATAAATATCCTGACTTGGAAGGAACCCACATGCATCATTGAGTCCATCTCCTGGTCCTGCACAGGACACTCCCAAGAGTCAGACCATGCGCCTGAGAATGTTCAAATGCTTCTTGAACTCTGTCAGGTTGGTGCTGTGACGACTTTCTTGGGAAGCCTGGTCTGTTGCCCAACCCCCCTCTGGGTGAAAATCACTTTCTTAATACCCAGCAAAAGCCTACCCTGGCAACTTCAGGCCATTTCCTTGGGTCTTGTCACTAACCAACACAATGAACTGTGTCTGCCCCTCCTCTTTTCCTCATGAGGAAGTTGTAGACTGCAATGAGGTCTCCCCTCAGTCTCCTCATCTCCTGGCTGAAGAGACAAAGTGACCTCAGGGCCTACTCATACAACTTCCCTTCAAGTCCTTCACCATCGTTGTGTCCCTCCTTTGGACACTCTCTAAGAGCTTGATATACTTTCTATATTGCAGTGCCCAAAACTGCCCACAATATTCAAGGTGAGGCTGCCCCAGTGCAGGGCAGAGTGGGACAATCCCCTCCCTTGCCCAGCTGGCCATGCTGTGCCTGATGCACCCCAGGGCATGGTTGGCCTCCCTGGCTGCCAGGGCACTTCTGATTCATGTTCAGCTTGCCATCAGCCAGGACCCCCAGATGTCCTGCTGCTGTCCAGCATCTTGTTCCCCAGTTGGGATTGCACATCCAGGGATGCCCCGTCTCAGGTGTAGAATCTGGCACTTGTCCTTGTTGAAATTCATTGCCCAGCCCTCTGATTTGGGGGAGTCCACAACTCCTTCCAATTTAGTATCACTGGCAAACTTACTTAGTATCCAAAGTCATTAATGAAAATTTTGAAGAGCACTGACCCTAAAATGGAGCCCTGCCAAACTGCACTAGTGACAGGTGACCAGCCCAATATAACCCCAAGTTACTGTAACCCTTTGTGTGTGACCCATGAGCCAGTTGCTCACCCATTGAATGTGTTTATCCATCCGAATGACGAGCAGGCACGGCAATGAAACTGATGGGCCTGTAGTTTCCAGGGCTATCCATCTTGCCCTTCTTGAAAACTGGGACAACACTGATGGACTCCAGCACCTTTAAAAGCATTTTCACAGGGGACCATGCTAATTCCCTGAGCAGCCTGAAGTCTGCTCTCCTCATATCCAGAGGTGAAGTTTTGATGACGCTTTTCCTCCTGCCAACAGAGAATTTAAACTGGGTTGCTTTGGGATTATTGTGGCCAAGACAGCCACCAACCACCACGTCACTCATGACACCCTCTCAATTAGCAAACTGAAAAATCAAGGAGGGCACCTTTCCTAGGCAGCTGCCTTAACACCTGCATCAAGAAGCTATTGTCTGGGTGTTTTAGGAAACTTCTGGACCTGTTTGTACCAGTTGTGTTAACCCAGTTAACATCTGGCGAGTTGAAATCTGCCATAAGGACAAGGGTGGTTGATTTAGAGGTGTCCCTTAGTTCCTTAAATAATTCATCAGTGTTGCCATCCTGACTGGGTGACCTATATTAAACTCCCATGACAACATCCGCTTTATTTGTCCCTTAATCCTTATGTTTCAAAGCAGTTTTTATCCCTATCTGGATTATGTCAATATGACCATTTTCTTACATTGTCAATCTGCCAGGTAAGACAAGAGTAAAGTATTTCCCATCCTGGTACACTAACATGGCATTTGGGAAGATTATTCAAAGGAAACTACTTTTGGTTTTGCAAGCTCATATTTTAAAATTTCTATTAGTAACTTGAGGAAATTGAGTATTTCTATATTTTTATATAAATTTTGAGACATTTCAGATGTTTTGTAGAGTGTTTTACTTCAAATGCCTACTGTATTCAAGAGAGGTCTGTGATAAATGACAGACTAACCAGTTAGGTCATGGTTGCATTTTTTATTTTGAAAATGAAGCCAGGAGAATCAAATTCCCTGCTTTATTACAATGCTTCTTACATAATAACAACAACTAAATGTTGTGTACCTTTGCCTAAATGCCAGCAAATGGTCTCAGTTCTGTTTGCATTTCATTGACATTCAGTCTGTGGCTTCACGTTGGCCAAAGCCAATAATAGTCCCATCTGCCAAGTTTTGCTCTACATTCCTAATTCCTTAGCTGCCAGGGAACAGGAGTCTAAGTATTGTGAGAAACTTGACTTTTGGTTAATTTGAATTTCAAACTACTAATATACATCCCAAACAAACTTATGCTGAAGGATGATTATTTGCCTCAGAGCAGTTTCGCCCTTGAGCAATCAGTCAATATTTGCCTCCAGATTCCTGTCATTGCCTGCCATTAGCAAGTTCACACTTTATTCCCCAGCATCCTTATTCCTTTATGTGTAGCGGCATCACTTTACTGTTCCCAGCCTCTGTTCCTTCCCTGGTTACAGAAGATGCAGACGAGGCAGAGTTACTGATGTCTTCTTTGCATTGGTCTTTACTTTCAGGACCAGCAATGGGCAGAAACTGATGCACAGGAAGGTCCACCTGAATGAGTTTCTTCACCATGTGGATGACCTCGCACTGGAACAGACTGTGCAGAGGGGTTGTGGAATCCCCTTCATTGGAGGTATTCAGGAAGCATCAGGACAATCAGAGTCACAGTATTATTAGGGTTGGCAAAGACTTTGGTTGGCAAAGACTCCATCCCTCTGCCAAGGCAGTGTCACCTAGAGCAGGTTATGCAGGAATGCAGCAAGGTGGGCTCTGAATGTATCCAGAGAGAGACACACCGTGCTGCGCTAGGATGACCCTGCTTGAGCAGGGAGGCTGGACCAGATGTCCCAGTGTGATCCCTTCCAACCTTTCCCACTCTGTGATTCTGTTTGCCTCCGAGCTCGTTACTGATCTTTTTCGTCTGAAACATTTAAAAGCTACTTTATTTAAGAAATCAACAGTACAGTTTGGAGATGGCCCTTCAATGACTTAAACAACCCTTTTTGGTTTTTTTTTTTAATCTCTGCACGCCGGCTGTAAGGATGCTCTGATCTCCGTTATTACCGGCGCGGCTCCGCCCGCCTGCCCGCGGCCCCGCGGCGCTCCCCGCCCCGCTGCGGGACAGGATGTCCCGCCTCCCGCCGCTCTCCCGATTGGCAGAGAGCTCCGCTGGCGTACGGGGGGCCGAGCTCTCCCCGTCTCCAGTAGCGGAGGAGCGAGGGAGGGATCGGCCGGCGGCTCCGCCGGCGGAGGGGTGGGGGGTGGGCGGGCGAGGGAAGGAGGGGCGAGGATTACCCGGGGCCGAGCGGGCGGCGGTGGAGCGAGAGCAGGAGCCGCCGCCGTCGCTGCCGCGGCCGCTCGGTGAGTGCGAGAGCCCCGGCAGCCCCGGCGGGCTCGGGGGCAGCGGGGAGGCGGGGGCGGGAGCGCGGCGGAGCGGCGGTGGGCGGCGGGGGGAGCGCGGCCTCCGCTCCGCATCCCGGGAGCGCCGCGGGAGGGGCGGGCAGCGCAGGGGCGGCCCCCGCGCCGTGCGCGGCGACCCCTGCCCGGGCGGGGCTCTGCCTCCGCGCCCCCCGGCCCGTCCCCGCGCTGGCCCGGGCGGGTGGGAGCCGTCAGGGGCGGTGACAGCGGGACGTGAGCGCGGGGGTGGGATGCTCCCGGGAGAGGGGGAGCCCCCGGCCGCCGGGAGGAGGGGGTGCGGGTGACCCTGATAATCGCTTTATGTTGGCCTGAGGCTTGCGTAATCTGCGATCAATTATTTATTTCATGCACCACTTACGGAGCTGAGGGGCAGCGTTAAGGCCTTTGGTGTGGCTCAGTGCAGCAGAAGGGAGGCTTCCTTCCCACGGGTGTGATAGGGAAGGGATGTGGAGGCTTTTTTCTAGGTTCAGGTAGTATTCCTAATGCGTGTTCCTCTGCCCGTGCAAATTCAGGGGATGTGAACGAGGGAGGTCCTTCTTCATGATACATTTTGAAAGATCAAGTGGAAGCCGTCCTAGTCTGAACGAAAATAACCTTGTGTGGTTTACTTCATGTGCTAGATTGCCCTTTTTTTTATTTTTTTCTTTCTCTCTGCTTATTCTGTAGCAGGTTGGGCTGCTCAGCCAGCCTGGAGAGAAAGCTGAAGAAGGAAACATGTCTTCTGATTCTTTTTGTCTGTCTGCTCAAGCAAGGTTTGACTCCAAATGGTTGAAGACAGACTTGCAGGTAAGGACTTTGATGGTCATACTGCATTGTGACCTTTCAGATGCAGTTCAAGGATGCTTTCAGTCCAGAAAGCTGACAAGTAGAAGATTGCAGCTCTTGAGATAGTGTATAGGTTTTTCCAGGTATGCTGATTTAGAAGTGGTTTTGAGGAAACACCGAGTTATTTTGATCTGCAAATAGATCTGCATTTTCAGTCCAGCCCCTTCTGCTTTGAAACAAGCTGGGCTACATATGCGTGTATCTTTGCTGAGTGTCAAAGCTCCTAGCAGAGTATGTGGCATTTCTGCTAGAACTATCAATTCTTATTTAGGCTGTTGCTAAATGTCTTGCCTGCATATGAGCTGGCAGTTTTAATGCATGGGAGAACTGAAGCGAAAGACGATGGAAATGTAATTTATGTTTTGAAGAGTTCCAATTAGATTTTGCTGTAGTTGTTTGCATTATGAATAGAGGGTTCCTTTAAATTTTGTCCTTTTTGAGTTTTTTGTCAAAGGTACAAGGTTGAAATGCAAGTGGTCTTCATTGAAATATACCAGTATTTGGTGAAAGTTTTCTTTTGTCTTAGAAGTTTTCTTTATTTAGCAGAGTTGTGTGATATGGGGAGGAGGAGGAGGATATTAACATGTTTTCTCAATTCAGGTTTTGCCAATAAGTGGAAAATATAGAGGAATAGAGTAGTTTGGGTCAGTTATGTTTGTTGTAGATGAAATGAGTAAGTAGATTAAGTCCTTGTCTCTTCACCTTCCTTTACCCAGATGTTGCATGCATATAGATCTCTTACTTGGAATAGCCTTTCCAAGTTTCAACTCAAAACTGTGAAATTCTTTTTGGGATGGGCTGGCCAGTGTTATTCTTTGGTTACTGTTAATGATAGTGCTCCTGAAAAACTCTTAAAAATTCCATCTTTGTGACTTTATCCCAGATTACCTGCTGATAGTCTACACACTTGAGTTGAGTTGTTCTTATGGTTAGACAAGGATTTTTCCCCATGCAGTTGTGCTTTGAAAGCAGCCTTTCTCCAATATTTTACATCAAACAAGATAAATTGCAATCAGAAGTGACAGATATAGCCTAAGAGGTTCTGTTATTTAGTAGGTCTTGAATGTAAATGCTGTGAAATGACAGGGCTTGCTCTTGATTTGGTTAGTTTCATTCTATTTTCGTCTTTTGTTCCTACCAAAGTAAAAGTTTCATTCTAAAGTCAGATGTTTTCTCTGATGTAGTAGGTAAAGACGCTACGCAACATTTTGGAGATAAGCATATTGAGAAATATGGAAACATTTTTTTGTTTCCAGAGGGGTGGCTTTTAGATCACAAGTATGTTATATATAATGATCATTGTGTACAGGGAAATTTATCTGAAAAAGTGGCAACCTTTGTTTGTAATACCTGCTGACTATGCATTGCCTTTTTTTCTGCTCTATTATATGGGGTGAAAAATGTGACTGTTCATGTGACTGATCAGATTTTTCCCTTTTTGTAGTGCCTTTTTTTCTACATCCCTTTTTTTTCCTATTTATTTAAATTTTTGATAGGAGGGTTTCGGTTGTCATCCAAAATTTTATGGGTTATTTTCAGTTATGTGTATAAATGCAATGAAATATTTGTGATTTATGAGACTGTAGTTTAGTTGATGTGTTACAAGACTTCCTTTTAATAATAAGCATCTTCATTTGCAGCATATTTTTATGAATAAATGCTCTTACTTACATGAGTTCTTTATATGTAGTAACAAGTTAGACTCTTAATTGCCAGAGTACTCTTTTTTTTTTTCTTCCAATCAAGCCGTAGTCAAAATAATGAGAATAATGAAATAAGAGAACAGTAATGATTTGTCATCTACTGGATGCAAACATCACTTCTCTGGAATCTGAAGACAAGCCAGGCCTCCTGGGTATAATATAATTTTCTTATTAGGTTACCTGTTTTTGGTATTGCACAGGTCCTCATCACAGAAATCTTAATTGGATGCGTGTGCTCAGTGTTTTGAAAAACTGAGCATGCGAATCTTGAGTAGTATCTTTTAATGTATTAAATGGCAGATGCCTTCTGTAAAGGGAGGGGTTTTTGGGCTCTGGAGAATTTTTCTACTACATGAATGATTATTTTAGCTACTGGTTGGCTAGCATGACCTAGCTGCGTGTGGTAACTTTGTCTTAATTCTTTAAGTTCTATGTGTGCTGAATATGTAGATTTCTTAATGTGCATGTTTTTACTGGCTCAGCTGTAGCAGAGCCCTGTTGGTGCTCAAGAGACTGTCAGCAGGAACTGAAAAGGTGAACACAGTACTATGAGAGGTTTGAAGAAGGCACACTAAATTTATGTGAAAGGATTAAAATGACTACAAATTGTTTGGAATTGTACCCCGGAACTCTTCACTTTGTAGCTACATTTTTAACTTCTCTGTGTATGGCATACCAAGAATGAGTAGGTGACAGTCCTTGTGGAAACAGAATTATTCTGGGGAATTACCTTAGAAGGCGTACAGAGACTGATTAATTGTTAAAATAAATTCTGCTGCTGCAAAGTTTGGGGTGTATAGCTGGGATTGGAAGTGAAATGGTTTCATTTGGGGGCCTAGAAGTCTCCAAAGTACTTTTTTTTTTTTTTTTTTTACTTTTTCCCTTTGTCACTGTTGCCAGAGAGTTTGTTTTTTAGACTTGATGACTGGCAGTTATTGTAAATTAATCCAATGAAATATCTCTGAAAATTAGGATACTCTTTTTTGTTTTAGCTCAAGAAGATGTTGCATGGATAGTGCAATATTCTAGTACTATTTGCATTAATAAGTATTGTATTGTGGTATTAATACAATGAGAAAAGAGTGACATGTGGATTGTAGCTTGGCTTGTGTTTAATCACCTGTGTGCATCACTTGTGGCTGGTGTCCAGGACACATTTTAATGTTCTTACTCACTTTTGGGATGGTACTGCTGTGAGACAAAGGCAGTGTGATGTGTAGCATGTTATTGCTGCTCTTAAGTGAATATCAAAGGCACAAGTCCTTTTGTAGTAGCAGTGACCTTCTGGCCTGCACAATTACCTGACGTGGTGTGAAATGTTAATGGAACTGTATCTTCACAATGTTTTTTGCTTATATTATTTTTCTGAAACTGAACAATACTATTTTAGGAAGCCAAAGTGCTCCACAAAGATCCAAATGCAACCTGTAACTGCTCCATGTCTTTTTAAAAACTTTTCATTTATGTGTATGATTACAGCTACTAGTGTAATTTTGAAGTGCTCGGAAAATTTTTTTTTACTTAAAAAAAAATCTAAATTTCCTGGTGGAGCAAAATAAGATATTCTATTTTATCTGTAAAAACAGACTGTTACAGCAGCTGAAATATCAGGGTTGTTCAGCTGAATATGAGAACAGCAGTACACAAAAGGTATGTTCTCCTATGACATATCAACAGGATGTTTATAACATCACCATTAATAAAATAATCCTATGAAGTTATAAGATAGGTGGATTTTAGTGCAGGCCACTTGTTCATGTATCATTACTAATACAGTCTCTTGAAAAGTAAGTGTATTATTTCAATTTATAAGTTATTTATTTAGATTTGAATTAATACACTGAAAAGGCTTACCTGTTGATGACTACGATTGATAGAAACCATCACATTTATAGCAAACGTTGTGTGTTATGGGAGTTTGGTAGTTTCAATGACTGTTCCTAAGGAGGACATCCTTTATTATAAAAAGGGAAGATTAAAATTGTTTACTTAAACCTAGGTACCCAGTTTGTGGAATCAAACTGTGCTTAAAATAATTCTGATTAAATAGATGTACTGTACAACTAAATTAGAATCTTATGCAGAGACCTTTAATTAGTGATGGATGAATAACTAAAAACTAGGATTGCTGTGAGCTAATGGGATGCATGTGTGTGTTCAAATGGAGTTTAATTAGGCTGCTTATTCTGGTTCCTGTGGAGAACTGTTGTGCTTAATAGCAGGAGTTAGAGGGAAAAACTTTCATTTTCCTGTAGTGCGGAGAAAAACTTTAGGCAGCAGTCAAGGTATAGGAGCTGTCTGCAAGAGGAACATGAAGCATTTCCATCAGTTTTCATTGAGTTCATGGTTGGCAGACTGTTTCTGTCATTGTCTTTTGCCACAGAGATAAAAAACAGTTTTTTGAAATTAAATAGCCACCTTTAAGAGTTGCATTGATTTGAAACCTTTTTACCCTTCCTTCAAAGTTACATTCATTATTTTGATTTTCTTGAAAATCCTACCTTCCAACATTCAGATCAGTGTCTTTACATTTGAGAAGATTATGTAAAGAAATGATGTCTTGGCTATTAAAAGCAAGAAGTTCGTGAAAGTTGCCTTCTGTATTTTCTTGCTTTCATGTTAATCTACTTTGTTTTGGTTTTCTGGTCAAAAAAGTGAAGGGCTTATTTGGAAGCTCTTACAGTAAACTGCAAATGAGGACTCCTTTGTATTTAAAGGAAGTGAACTTCCCGATACCAATTTTTGAAAGTTATTTTAAAAATGAAATAGTGCTGTCTCTCCTAAATAAGTGATTTCCAGATGGGGGAAAAACACAATATGTGGTGTGATAGGTTAGGGAAATTAGATTTAACATATAGGTTCAAATATTTGGGCTCAGACAGAGCTATTCTTCAGATACATGAAGATAGTTTTTAAGTTTGAGGGAATTGCTTAATTTTTCTTTGTGTGACTATTAACTGTTAACTTTTCCATTAAGTGGAAGACCAGCACCCTGCTATTATGGGGATGTTTCTAGTTTAACCCCAAATCTGTTGAAGTAATGTGGTGCTGCTGAACTTTTTGATTTTGCTCCCTGAGCTCTTGAGCACTGTGTTTGGGTCTGGTGGTGTTGCACTGTGCTCTGCATAGGTGTGATAAGCAGCTGTGGTCTCAGGGCATGCCTCGTTCAGCAGGGAAGGAAGGAAGCTAGGACAAAATACTAAGACAACAATGAAAAAGGAAACACAAATTGAATGGATTCAAAAAAGCGAAAACAAAAGAGAGACTTAGGAAAGGACTTATTCTGCCATGATTTTCTTCACTATTATTGGGCTGAAAGTTTTTTTTATTTAAGTATTTTTCTAGCAAGAAGTTTTTCATGTAGTCTTTAAAATACAGCCAGTGGCTAATGCAAAAATAAGTGAATAGAAGAACAGATTCTCCACTACCCTTGCCAATTCTGAGGTGAAGATTATTTAAGTAGCTTATATTTTAAATCCATATTGATGTTCTGTGGTTATGAAGTCAGTTTCTTAAATTTGCAGTGCAATTATATAACCAGGAATCCCACCTAAGTCTTACCTTGTCCTTTTGTGTCATTTTATATTCCTGGCTTCATTTTTCTTGAGTTCAAGTTAACTTTTATTAAGGCTTCTATGCTTTTTTCAGGTGAGTTTATGAAACCACCTTGAGAGCATAATCTAATGTACTACGTGGAGTTTGTCTAATTGAAATAGTTGACTTCAAAACAAAATCAGAGCTGCTGATTATTCTTAAAATAACTTTCTGAAAGCAAAATTGTAGCAGTGCTTTGAGAATTCTCAGGAGCTTACCCAGTTATGGTTGCAAGATTTAATTTTCTTGAAATGGGAGGAAGTGTTAATGCCAGGCTCTTATTGTCTAGGGTTGATGGGGATGGACGGGAATTTCACTGCCAGCCCTGTTGGAGGTTGGCAGCAGCATATGTTAGCAACCAAGCTAGATACCCCTTGGACTTAATCAGATGTTGTACCAGACAGAATAAATTACAGTTCTACTGCAGAGATAAGATTAACTAAAGATTAGAGTGGAGGCAGCCCAGTTTACAGTAGAAGTTCACTTTAAAGCCTCCTTAGGCCCTTGTGTTTTTAGTTTGGGATAAGTGAGCAGGGCTGAGCCTTAGGTCTGTGAGGGAAGTGTGGATTTGTTGAGATATATGGCTTTCAAGTGACCAAGACATGGTCTGGGGATGAGAAAGTGTGACAAATGATGGAAGAGGCTTGGGTTTTCTGAAGGTGACATGCGTAGGAGATGGGGATTGAGAAGAGGTCAGTGGATGTCATGGGAAAGGACAAGGGAGATTTTTAGCGTGGGGAATGAGTAGGAGGATTAAGAACATGGACCAAAGTTGCAAGGCAGTGGATAGTAGTAATGGAGTATAGAGCTGCTGTTCTGCTCCTTGAAAGGAAGTGTGTAAGTGGTGGGGCAAGCAGGGCCTTGGGGGTAGATTTACAGAGGGCACATCTCTGGTGCTGCTGTCAGTTGCAGAAGTTCAGTGAAAACGTCATTCTTAATTTGTGAACTTACTGAGTTTAAATTCATCCCTTTAAACATTTACAAATAAAATTGCAAAATTATTAGAGGGAAAGATATTCATATGAATCAAGCAATCTAGTGAGAGGCTTTATTAAACACAAGTGGCTGCTCTTGTGTTTGCAACTCCAGTATGTCAGGAGCGATGAAGACACCAAGTGTGTTTTTCTTGTCTTGCTCTGTACCGCCAATTGCCTTGTGAAGATTCTTCAGATAATTTAGTGGAGGGTAGTACCTTTTTCCTTTGTTCAGAACAAAAAAAAAAGAAAAAAAAAGTTTTAATTCTGTAGTTTGAACGCTTAGATGTGTTGATAGACTCTTTATTAATGACTAAATGTGAGAGGTATTGGTGGGAGCAAAAGAAGAAAGTCATAAAATACTGTAGGAAGAAAAAAAAAGCAGGGTTGGGAAGTTAAAGCAGACATTTTTCCACTACACAGAAGAGCATCATCTCCAGCTGCGAGTTTCACAGGGTCACAAATGTTTGAGATTGGAAGGGGCCTCTGGAAGTCATGTGGTCCAACTCCCATGTTCAAGAAGGGCCACCTAGAGTCCAGTGCCCAGTCTGTGTGTGAATGTCTTCTGAATATCTTCCAAACTTGGGAATTTTCAACCTCCCTGGGTGCCTCGTGCCCGTGCTTGGGCGCTCTCTCACAGGGAAAATGTAATTCCTGGCGGTCAGAGGGAAGCTCCTGCATTTCAGTTTACACCCATTCCCTCTGGTCCTGTCCCTGGGTACCACAGGGTAAAGCCTTCCCTTCAGATTTTACACACATATGTAGAGATGAGCTTTCCTCCCAAGCTCTTTCTCTCTGCCTTTCCTCATAAAAAGGGTGTTCCAGTCCCTTAATAGTTTTCATGGCTCTTTGCTAGGCTCTCTCCTTTTTGTCCACGTCTCTCACACTGAGCCTACACCGAAACTGTACTGATGCCTGAGGCTGTTCCTCCCCAGCTGTAGGACTTTGCACTTCTTCATGAGGTTTAGGTTCATGAGGTTTAGGTTCATGAGATCAACCCATTTCTCCAGCTTGTCAAAGGCTCTCTGGATGTCAGTCAGCATGACCTTCTTTTTGTATCAACCACTCTGCCTCATTTCTGTTGGCTGAAAGAAATATTTGTCTTAAGGGAGCTGTAAATTTCCTATTATGATTATGTAATTTTGAGATCATGAAAATAAACTTGCTTAAAGAATTTATCACTTAAGAACTCAGATTTTCTTTCACTTTCGGCTAATATATATAGCAAATACTAGGTATCTGCTGAATGTTCAGTAGATTAATAGTCATTTTGTTACAGCTGAAATTGTTGCCCTGTTATGACAGATGAATTGGTTGTAAATACTATTTCTTAATTAGCTGTTCAGTTGGTTGCTTTGATTATTGCTGTAAAGTCAGTCCAGTTTCTTTACTTTCAAACTTGTCTTCTTTTTCCCTTCCCCCAACACGGATACTGCTGACAAAATGTTAACTACAACCTGAGTAGTAGGCAAAATTGT
The DNA here is from genome assembly GCF_015832195.1 of Motacilla alba alba. Classification (NCBI taxonomy): domain Eukaryota; kingdom Metazoa; phylum Chordata; class Aves; order Passeriformes; family Motacillidae; genus Motacilla; species Motacilla alba. The sequence goes on from NC_052016.1 coordinate 91,680,819, forward strand.
TTATCTGAAGGCTGCTTGTGGTATTTGGAGAGGGAGGTGGAACTCTGTGACCCGTAGTCTTGGTGGTTCCTCTATCTTTTTGCAACATACCAAGAAAAAATTACTTTGATAAGGCTTTGAACCAAACCCAAGGCCAAATAAATTTTGTTTACTTTTTCGGTTTTTAGTTGCATGAAAGAGTTGAGTGAACTTTGTGCTGTGTAAAAGAATTAGAGGTCGAGGTGAAGAAAACAGTTCCTGATTCTGCTTTATATGAATGCTTTCAAAAGTAATAAGTAAGTTTTCTAAAATACAACAGTGCTACATTATGAAAAATCTGGCATTCAAGCCTGGAGACATTTAGATTCTATGGCCTATGAGAATGATTTTCCATACCAAAGTGATCTGAGAATGTAAAGTAAAATGTGTGAAAAAGATAGTTTATTAGAGAAAGATTTTTAATTTGTGACAACTATAATTTATTATGCAACCCATCTGGAGGATTGCCTCACTTACTATTTTTCAAGCTTGTATTTTACCATAGGTTAGCATTTAACAGGTGAAAGATAAAAAAAAATAATGTACCACCACTATATGAACCAAAATCAGTGAAACAACTGTTCTACTTTTTTTACACAGGAAAAAACTATGAAAAGTAAATTCCCTAGGTGTCCTATTAAAGTATATGACCACATCTAAAGAAGGAAAAAGTGAAAACCATTTATTGTTGAAATATTCATAGACTGGGAACAATCAAGAAAATCAGTTGATGGTGAATGATTTTTTTTCGTTGTTGAAATGCAGCTTCAGATTATTCAAATTTTAAAAAAATAAATCCAAATGTAAAGCTCTTAGCAAAACACAAAGCAGACCTTTGCAAAAGGTCCTTGTGCTGTGTAACACTGAAGAACAGGGACTGTACCTTTCAGTAAAGCATGGTCAGAGTTTGATTCTGGTGCTGTACAGTTGATAAGTCACAGATAAGATGAGTAACATCTAGCTCACACTGCATGATTCTGCCCCTGATCAGGCAATAGTAAGTGACAGACAAGTACAATGTGTCAACTCCTATTTTATGCTGAAAGAAGAATTATGGAAATCATTAATACGTGTTGGTGTGGATTTCTGAAGTATGCAATATGAAGTCAAGGAATTACTATGGTCATTTAGTGTGTTACAGTGGTGTGAAAGCATACGACTTGTCTTTTAATTCCTATTAACTGGGATGAGCTGGATCAGCAAATCTCTGCCCTGCTGGTGGATGTGTCTCTTAAAACCTGTAATCCTTAATCATTACAGTGTAATGATTTTATTTTGAGCTATTTTCTCGAGACAAGTGGACTTCTGTGTAGTGGTAAATATTTTATGGCAGTTGTTGTAAGCCACATCTTTGTGTTACTCTCAGTCAAAACACTTTGGATTTGAATGCTAGTTACTTAACAGAAAGATGCTTCTGAATGAGCCTTCAGCAGGTGGTGTATTTTCTTTTTGTCATCTTTTAAAATTTTTCTTGGTGCTGTTGTTTATTTTAATTTTTTTTAATGTGGTCCACTGCACCACTGCAGTATGCAGAAAGTATTCTGGTTTTCAATTTTGTGTCCTGCCCTCCTCCTTTATGCTGTATAGTTGTGAATTACAGCCTGGTTATTATGGAATTCACTTGGGATGTAGATACCTGTTCTGCAGCGTTTTATAAACCAAAAAACAACACCCATAGAAGAGAAGTTATCCTGGTCATTAGGATTCTCCGAGGGAGATCCACATTCCTAAATCATTAGGAGACTTGTGTTACAGCCAGTGCTTTTGTGAGTGGTTCCAGCTAGCAGAGTCTATGTTCTGTTGCCAGTATTTGTGCTCTTGAACACAGAGTGTATTGGGAGCTGACCTGGGCTGAGGCAGCCCTTTGCTCTTCCTTTGGGTGTTGCTGGTTTTAGGGCTTGATCCATTCCGTAATCTGGCTCGTGGTAGGAGAGGAGGCATTGTAGCAGTTGGAAAGAAGGGGGAGTGTGGTGAGAGATACTTTGCCCAGCAGGACCAGATTGAACTGGCTGAATTCATTTACAAATCTGTGCCTTGATGTCATCATTCTGGTTAAGATGCCCAGCTCCTGAGTTGCTGGTTGGCGAGGGGACTGTGGGCTTCTGTGTCTTGGGATTTCATGCAGCTTGACTTTGTTAGAATAGCTTTTCCTGAAAAGAAAATGGACTCCCCACACCCTCTCCCTGCCCCCCAGCTAGTGTCATCTTGAATGGGTGGTTAGTTCTGAGGTGACCAAGTCCGTGCTTTTGATGAGAATTTGTCACCAAAAGAAATTCATTTTGCTGGGCTTGGACCTAACTAAAATTTACCATTTTGTGCTTTTAACCTGAAAATAGCATAGCTAGACAATCAGAGATTCTGAAGATTTTTTAAATCCTTGTCATACACACACACACACAAAATCTCATTTCCAATGAGATGATACATGTGCATCTTTCTTCTGGGATGATGTATAAAATCAGATGTGTTTTAAGTGTTATCTTGAGTGTCCTTGAGAGAAAAGTGTGTGTAACTGTATCTAATATATTGTTTTTAACAGCTTGCTTTTACACGAGATGGATTGTGTGGCTTGTGGAATGAAATGGTAAAAGATGGAGAGATTATATATCCTGGAACAGAATTAATACAGAGTGGTGAACTACCTCCAAGAAAAGGTATGAATTTTAAATTTCTTTTAACTTGTTCATTTTTTTCTTTCATTGTGGTGTTGAAAATGGACTTCAGCTTTCATACTGTCACAAAAGTTTTATCATCACCTGTCTCTACAATTTACGGGTGTTAATGTTTTGAATTAAATACAATTCAAAGTGATTTCTAAAAAGTGTATGAAAAGGTAATGTCCAAGCCTCCGAATGAAGGCTTAAATCTGTTCCAGCCTTGTGAAATTTAACTTCATAACTAGGCATGTTACTATGAGAGAGGTTTAGCAGTGTCTTTTTGTTTGGTATGCTTGGTGTGTTTACAGCTGTGGCCTTTGTTTAAAGGAAGTGGACTGAGGAATGGGATAAAGCTGATACTGCTATTTCTAATTTTGTTTACAGTCTTCAGCAAGTAACTGAAAGGTCAGCTTAAAAACTGTCCACAATCTGCCTGAGAATGTAGTGCTTGGTTTTGTTTTTTTGGTGATTTTGTTTTGGTTTTGTTTTGGTTTGGTTTTTTTTTTTTTTGGTTTTTTTGGGGGTTTTTTTGTTTTGGTTTGGTTTTTTTTTTTTTTTTTTTTTAAATTTTCCTATGTACTTGAGAGCAGTTCTAGCACTGCAAATACTGCAAATGGCTGAGTAATACATTTATTTAGAGAGATTACTTTGGTGGGGTGGATTTTGTTTTATGATGGGCAATGAAGGAATGGGGTGATTCTGCTCTTGTCTTTTTTTCATTTTCACCACTAAAGTGGTGCTCTTTTGACTCCGTACTGAACAGAAAATTAAACTGGTCAAAAACTAAAATTTTGTTTCCTGATCTGGCTGAAATGGGCTCACCAAATGGTCAGATAAGTTCTGTCAGTAATTTGTAAATTTCCCGGATAAATGAGCAGATGGGTAGAAATATTGCCTTTGGTGAAAATGAACTATTTTTTTGTCATCTGTTACTTCCTGAATTGTACTGTGGGATAGACATGATATTTCTAACCAATAATGCTCAATTACTCATGTAGACAATTTTTTCATACTTACAGTATGCCTCCTTTAAAAATAGGAGGAATGGATATGTTTTTGACTAGAGTAGGTAATTTTTACAGCAAGTAAGGTAGAGTAAATAATTTATGGGAGAAGAATGAATTATACATTTACTTACCAAGAGTATGAGCTTTGTAGGTTATTAGTGGCTGCATGCTGTAGTAAAAATCAGGTTATGCTCCTAACTGTATCAGAGTTAGAAAACTTTTGTCTTCCCTATGCTGCTGGCCCTTTGGAATATTATTGTTGACACGGGGTGAAAATACAGCTGATCTTATCAGGAAGGCCACTATGAAGCTGCTCATGAAATGAGTGGAGGTAGAGTAATAGTTTGTTCTTTGGTTGTCTACTTCCATGTGTAGTAATAAGAAGCATTGTAAACTTTTTGCAATAAAAGGAAGTATTGCCTCCTAAAGGAATTGTAGGAAATGCTTTCCTGTTCCCTGACAGCTCATGATAGAGGTGTTGTGGTAAAACGATTCAACATGCTGTGCTTTCATGTAGAAAAAGGATAACAAACATCTGTAGTACTGAAGGGTATTATTTATATATGTATATATTTTAAAAATATAAATATATATATATTTTTATTATATGTAATAATTTTTTTCTTGCTTTGCAAAATTATCTTTTTGTGCTGGATACTTATACATTGCTTTTAGAGTTGTACCTGTGCTAGTCTTTGACAGAAAATTGTTCTTCCAATATCTTTATAGCTAAGCAGCTGCAGAGAATTGAGATTTTTAGTTAGTTATGGTGCTTTAGTGCTTCTAGTAATTCTGAGAAAGCTTATAGAGAGATATTGTAGTATAATTGCTTTTTTAATTTTCAGGGTAATCCTTGAAATATCAGCTAGGAAAATGCAGTCTGTCACTTCTGATGCAAAATAGACAGCAGTATAAAATAAAAATCCAGAAGTGCTAAGTCAATCACCTGTGACTTCATGTTTGTCCACACTTAGGACACTTGCTCTGAACAATGATGAGAATTTATTTTTTTTAATGCTGGATGTAAGTGTGTACACATCTCAGAAGGTTCAAAAAGTGTTGAAGATTGTAAAACAGTGCTATTTAAAAATCCAGAGTTTCTGACACTTCACTGTATAAATAAGGCTTTTATGTTACTCTAAAATGTCCAAGCTGTGACGAGGCTTTCGAAAGCTTTTTCATGTACATAGTGTGGTGGTGGTAAAGGCAGGCTGCCACTTGTTGTTTCCAGTACTGTACTGTGGTGGGTTGACCTTAGCCAGGTGCCCACCCTTCCAGCTCCTTGCCTGCTGCCCCTCCTCCATAGGAGGTGGAAATAAAATATAAAAGCTTGGGAGTTGAGATAAAGCCAGGGAGATCACTTACCTCTTACTGTTGTGGGGAAAATAGACTTGGGGAAAATTAATTTAGTTTATTTTAGTGCCAATTAAGATAGACTTTTATGGCGAGTAACAAAGGTAAAAACTAAAATACCACCTTCCACTTGTCCTTGCTTCTGGAGGAGTTAAGTGTAGGTATTACATAGCACAGATCACAACTGTTCCTTTCCACAGCCAGAGGGTATATGTTCTTCTACCTATTTCTTGAAACTCTGCAGTAGTTTAGAAATTTAAATAACAGCTTTTTCAGGCTCTTAACTCAGGATTAATGTATGAACTGTGTTTCAGTGAAGTTAGTCATCATAAATGCTATTGTGTTGGCCGACAGGATTCTAAAATACAGCTATCTTGCTTACCAGGCTTGAGTAAAAAAGGCTAATCAAGGCTATATTTGGTCACTGTCAGTGAGGTTGTGTGTTTGATCATGGAACCAGAAAAATTGATGGTCAGTTTGCACCTCTGAACTTGCAGCTCAAGTTGAGTTTAATGAAATAAAAATCTAAAGTATTTACATCTGTTTAGTTGGTACTTATTTTTCTGCATAAATGATCTGCAAATATAATTCAAGAGGAGAGGGAAAAGTACACACAAGTAATGAGATTTATATAAAACCCAGTGGTTTCATATGAAAAGCAGTATAGATTAATGTCAGTATTCAGAATTTGCTGCTAAATTGACTAATCTGGATATGACCAGGAGAGGTTGTTGTATGTAGTCCCTTTTATTCAGCCTGTTTTAGGAAGTTTTGATTTAAGCTCATCCACTGTAAGTCTGTTTCTTCACTAGTGCTGTAGCTCTCTGTTGGTGCTGACTGGACTGTTCAGAAGAGGCACTTCATTCTGTCAGTGGATATTAGCAGTGGCTGTAGACTGGAAGAACATGCTATAGGTGGCAAAAACCATTCCTTTTCTCTCTAGGAAGAATATAGAAGTAGTGCATTTTTTTTCTCCTGTTAGCAAGAATGTTTGGTTAGGAATAAGGTCTTTGTTTTGAATTCATGGCACTTTAAGAAAAACATGTTTGATAAATGTGTTCAACAGAATGTGTTTGGATGTTTCCAAGTACCATCTGAGGACACAGCTGCGACAGTAGTGATGTCCAAATACAGGTGCACTTGTGGCATTGCATGTATTTCAAAGACAATCAGGCTGCCCTCAGGAAATTTGGATTAGATTAATACCATGTATACTGGAATCTGTGTTCTGAAAATAGTAAAAAGTATTAAATAATATTGTTTTTACTAAGTTTTCAAGTTAGAGAACTGTTACTGTAAAATTTTAAGACATTACCAGTCTCTTTAAGACACACAGGTCCCTTTGGAGGGCTGCTATTTTTAATTTATTTTTGATTCCTCTAACTTCATAGGTGGAAAATTCTGTTTCAATTAGCTGTTATAAGTTCCAGGACAAAAATATAAAATTGTCAGCTTCATACATATGTCCTACCTTTGGCAAACACTGTGGGCTTCCTCTTCTGTTGCCCCTTTCCTGAAAGTTGGACCTTTCTGTGCCTGTTGCCTCTAAATACACAAACCTCATGCAGTGTTGCACCTGCAAGCAGGTTAAATGAAGTCCAAATGCCGCAAGCAATTCCAGAGAGGCTGGCAGAAACAAAATATTTATGACAAGAGTAACAGCATGTGGGAATTGGTTATGGTGGCTGGTGTTCAGACCACATTATAAATCAAGCTGTAGTAGTGTGTAGGGATGTGGGCTGGCTCCTGCTTTGAGCCTCTTTTTTTTGTGTAAGGGAGAACTTGTTAAAAGTGAGAAGTGGCACTTTTCTCTTCTGCTTCCCCTGACCCAGCTGTGGGTTGTACACAGTGCCTCAAGAGTTCAGTGCTCAGCTGTGGATTATCATGCTCTCTCTGCAGGGTAGGGAAAGTCTGTACTCATTCTGTTGGACAGTTTGACTTCAGAAGTGTAGAATGCTCTATTGTAAATTCAAAAAATAATTTATTGCATTAAAAAAATAGTATACAGGGAAGAAAAGAAACTTTATTTCTGATTAGGGTTAGGAAATAGGAATCTTATAATCTAACCTAGAAGGCTGTATAAACATGGTTTGCAAATGGTAAAGCATATCTTTCCCTCACAAATAACATATATCAATTTTGTGTATGTAGGTGTGTATATATATATATATATATATATATGCATGTGTGTGTAAAAAATCAAGGATTTTTGACAGAAAATATATTGCAGCTGAAATATTTCCTGGATCTGGGACTACCAAATACTAGTTTAGGGTGGTTATAAAATACAGCCTTTTTCTAAAGCACACTGTGTGACTTTTTGCCCTGTCAACATCTGTAGGGAAACTGTTGCAGGTTTTCTCTTGCCATGGGGGGATTCCCAACTACATGAGTTCATTGGCATTTAAAAGCAGCACAAGACTATACTAGAACAGGTGGTGGAGGCCACTATGCAGTGTCAGGTTTTTTCCCTCATTGATTATGAAAAGTAAGTTCCATTTTTAGTGCTTCCTTTTTATGCTCTGTTTATACCAGGTTAGGCCATGGCTGTTTAAGATAGTGCACCCATGGTGAGTTGCTCTGCTTTGATTTGGGAGCTAATTTCTAGCTGAGAAGGGTTACTTCAGCTGCTCTGTTCTGACTGCTGGCTGTGCCTGCAGTATACTAAAACATAATAAAGGGAAGGTCTTTCAGGGAGATGTTATGTTGCTTCCCCCATCACAATATTCTTAAAATTAAGTTAAATCATGCTGACACACTGCACTGTATTTTTGCATGCATTGTTTTGAAAATGATCTTGTTATTTTGGTCTGTTCTGGCTTCGCTCAAGATATTTCTTCTCCCTGCCCCTCTTTTTGAAAAATCTTTGGGTCTTCCTGTTTAAAAATCTTTCATGAAGCAATACAGAACTTCCATCATTATGATGTCTGTGTTGCTGCTTTCAATCTAGACTGATACCAGCTTTGTCTGTTGTGTGGCAAGTAGTTTTTTTGCAAGTTTACTAAACTGTCTTTGTGGAATGATTTGACATGGTCTTTTAATGTGTTTTTTAAGCTCATTTCCTTCCCACTTTTTCTCTCATTGCTCCTCTTCCTGGTTCATACAGGCAATTGAAAAAAAAATCCTCCTGTGTATTTACATGCTGGGGTTGTTTTTATTCCATCCAAAGCTTGAGTTCCCACCTGGATTGGGATCTTCTCTGTTTGCAGTGAGGAGTTTGATAGAATGACTAAGTTTGTAGCCCTTGGTTGTCATCCTTTGCCAAGGATCTGTTGAAAAGCGTAACAAGTTCTCCTACAGCTGCCTGTAAATTGTGTCTTGGCACAGCATCCTTCTACCCACTAACTAAAATTCCAGACCCTGCAAAGTGTGTCTCTAGACGTGTGGGTGAGTGGAGAAACAGTGAGATTATGGTGTTACTGTGGAAATATTCTGAGCCACTGGGGCTGAGCAGGGTCTGTGGTCTATAATGGGTTCTGTACTTTTCATGTTATTCTCCAGTACCTCTAAAAGAAACAGCTGGATTGAGTCACATTTTGGACATTGTTATCAAACTGGTGACTCACAGGCTGTTCCTCAGTGTTTGAGGGACACAGTTAGATTCTCTGTTTGCCACTTACAAGAAGTATATCCAAATTACATTTTCCTGTTCTCAAGTGACTTTGCTATCTCTTCCTTGGCCCACAATCTCAGCTCCATCATGGATACTGCAATTATGCCTCCTTTCCTTTTTCCCTGCGCTTCAGTCTTCCATCTTCCACCTCCTGAGCACCTGTTAGTTACAGGTCAGGAAACAGTCCTTTAATTTAAAATTTGTGTAATTAAGGTGACCCAAAAGAACTTTATTTTGGGAGGTCTTATTGTCTCCAGTTAAAAAAAAAAACCTAACAAAGAGGCAATCACAGGTCCAGTTCCAGCCAGATTAAGCTTTAATTTTCTGTTTGCCCAGATGGAAAGAACAGTTGAATGTTCTTGTACATTGTGATAGGTGTATTTTGTACATTCTGAGGTAATGAGAGCCTTTGATCTCATTCCATGAGTGTGAGGCAGGCTGCAGTCAGATGTTGCATGTCTGATGTAAACCTCTTGCTTATTATTTTCTTCTGATATATGCTGGTACAAATGTATTATTTTGGTGGGGTATGTGGGGTGAGAAAGGAAAAAAGACAAAATAGTAGTGATTATCTGTCATGTTGTGGCTGGGACATTCAGGGAAGGAGTCTTTGGACTAGACCGGCAGATATGAATGAAGGATTGATCAGTTCTAGGAGCCAGGTAAAAAAGGCTGGAACTAAACTCTTCATAGGCAAGTTTCAAATACAGGACTTGAGAAATTTTGAGTGGTATGGTTTGAAAAGAAGGTCAGGGTGAGGAAAGTAGCTGGCCATGAGTCCCTCAATTGCAAGGCATTGAACTGACTGGAGGTATGGCTATGGAAATCCATAATCCTAATATAAATAAAGAGAAACTTCCAGCTGTCTAGTTCTACTCCATTTAGAAAATTGAGACTTTCAGGCAGCCTTTGATTACAGAGATAAGTGACTAATGTCTGTGTTCTGACTTTGTGAAAATAGTCTCAAAAGGATTGCACATGCTGTTTTGTTGCTTGGGCAGAAATTGGTGGTATTATTTTCAGTACTTGCCAGTAATTACTAAGATGCTAGATATTTTACAATTGTTGACATACTGCTGCATAAAAGTAGTGTAAATGCCAATGTATAGCTCTCCTTGATTTTGAAATACAGGCTATTGCTGTCTTTTTTATTCTTGGAAACGGAATATAAAACCTAGTAAATGCTACAGCAATACAGATAGTTGGGAGCACAATCTGATTTCAAATGCCTTCATTCTTCAAATGCCTTTGCAGTACTGTATATTGCAAATCCTTTGCAATTCTTATATGATGGTATGATGGTCATCATCCTGAGGAGGTTACAGAGGTGATTTCTGGATTGTAAGGTCACTGTCTTACGAAATGTAACACGACCCAGCATCTGTGACAGTTAACATGGTAAAATACTACTTTCCCCCACCATGTTCTCTTAATGATAGACAGTATTTCTGTAAGCTTCTGGGCTGGGGATTTCACCTGTATATTTCTAATCTAGACCTGACTTGAAGGTAGCTTAACTGGTCTTCTTTTTTCCCTCTCCCTTTTGTTTTCTTTAGATGATAGCACTGAATGCCAAACTGCATCAAAGAAAGAAGAGCAGAACGACAAAGAAAAGAAAGATGAAGAAGAGACTCCACTGCCCACTTACAGGGCCAAATCGATTGTTGAGAGTTGGGTGTGGGGTAAACAACCAGGTATCACAGCTGTTTTGGTCATTTTCACTGTCATTATGTATTCTATATTGATCACTACTTTTGTAGCATCACGAAGTATTTGTATCAAATGTACTTGCTGACCTATGCATCTGTTAGGTTAGTGAAATAAGTTGGATATGTGGTTTAACTGTGACTGAAATTAGATATTTGCTGTAATTAATTTCAGGTTTAATTAGACTCTTGACTTGAAGAGTCAATTTGCCCCTTTCAGACTACTTGAAGGAATGATAGACTGACTTGAAATAAATGAAGTTACCCAGTGAAAAGTTCCATGAGTGAATGTTTCTTTTCAGTTGCAGACACTATAAAGAAATTGCTTCGTTTCTGAAGCCTGAATTTTCTGCAGGCAGTAATGGTTTAAGGGGTGATTTTTCTCTTTGGTTTCATGGTCTGGTAGATAGGTTTGTGTAAATCATGGGAGGAAGGTTGAAATGGTTAGTTCAGTTAACTGTTTGTCCTGACCTTTACTGACAGTAATTGCACCTGTGGTGGCAGTGGAAAAGCAGTTTGTGTGTTCACATCTTCATGTGGTGGTCTATAAAATACTGCTTTTGATACTGAAGCCAGTTGAAGTTTGTATCTGTTTGCTACTGTAGAGCAGTAGTTCATTGTCTAAAATTGTCCATGTTTAAAAATAGCAGATCAGAAGAAGCCTCAGTTCAGTAGTTTATTTTACAGCTCCTGGTACGTGATATTGCCTGATTCAGATGTTGGCATGTGCAAACTTCAGAGACATCTGTTGTGTCACTTGTCCTTTCCCTTCACCCAGAAGCACTTGAAGATCCCTGGGAAAAGTATTATCTTTTCAGTGCCAGAATCTGCATCTGTGTAGCTGTGTTTGCTAGGGGAGATACTTGTTTCTGTTGAGCCACAGGTCAGCTGCCAGTCTGCTGTTCTCTGCTCTGTGCCAGCCTGCTTGCTCCCTTTCCTTGAGGACAGGAGGACAGATGGATTTGCTGTCACTCTGTAGTAGGACAGAATCTTGCAGTGTATCAGGAATGACAAGAATTGCTGCTACAGTGGAATAGGGAGCGAGAATTGAATGTGTTGTAGAGATGTGAGCTGAAGGTCACATTATTTATGTCTTATATTCTTATTTAATGTGTGTTGCTGAAAAGTATAAAACTATTTTACAGAATGGTAATCTAAATGTCAAAGATCTTAACAAATTTCTTCCAGCTGACCAAAGTGTTTGAGACAACACTTGGTCTTTAAGCTCACCCTCCAATTATTTTTTAAAAAATGGAAGAAGCAGTTTTTCAAAATAAAAGGATGTATGTGCGTTTGGAGTTTTCAGAAAGAAATAGCTTTCTGTCTGGTAGTTACTTTTAATGCTTATATATAGTATGGTTTATTGCCACGTGTATGGATTCGTCAGAAATTTTTATTCCTTGGTCTCTGTTACCATTTGTGCTTAAAGTTTGTATCACCTAGCTGTGACAAAAATCCTTAAACAGTGTTATGAACACACTTGCGATTTAGTTATACAATAAATGCATTTACCACAAGTGTGGCTTTTGTTTATGGTTGTAGGTTACCTTGTTAATTTTTGTTTTGCATTTGTCAGAAATATAGCAAACAGCTGCCTTTTGAGCCATCCTAGTGGTGGCTTGGTAATTACTTCTGAAAAAACTACAGCATCAGTTCCATCTTGATAGTTTCTGTTAATGTTTCATAAAATGTGAACTGTTTTAAGCATTTCTTCTATTATCCTTTGAACAATAAACTTTTAAACATTTCCTCGTCAAAACCATGAGGGAACTTTTAAAAAGGAGAGGTATTTCTTAAATATATCATTGCTGATCAAGAATTAAAAAATTACTAGGTCTTCAATTTTAGTTTATATTCCTTTACAAGTTAGGTATAATTCAGAGATGGAAATTTGAAGTTATGTTACAAAAAGAACTGAAGGGGCATTTAAAGTCAGTGTTTCAGGTTAATACACTGAAGTATTTCTACTGAGTTGAATGATTTACAGCCTTACATTATGAAAATAGTAACTAGGTATTAGGCGCTGTATGTTTTAGTTGTGCTGTAATACAATCCTATTTTGCCAAGTGTGGAGGATCTTGGTGTTGAACTTCAGGCTAATCTAGGTCAGTGGGCCTTGTGACACCCCTCCCCCATGAGGGCTGAGAGATTGTGGGAGCACTGAGAAAAACCTGCTCATTAAATGTGTTGAGAAACAGTACTTCATGTGCCCCTCAACTCCATGCTTGTTTGGTCATCCTGGCACAGGTTCAGAGAAGCAAAATGCTTTCTCTGGGTCTCATTTATGCTGAGATCACTGTGCTGTCAGAGAAGGGCAAAGATATAGTAGTGGTTTTTTTTTTTTATTTTTTTGTAATGGTCTTACTATTCTAAGAACTGTAAGAATCCATAAGATAATAATAAATACATCCATAAGTCATTGTTTGACTTTTAAGGTGTTTTTTTTTCTTTCTCTTTTGAGAGAAAGAAAAAAAAACACCTTAAAAGTGTGTTTTTCTTCTATTTCATATGCAGCTCTTTCGTGACACCACTGGTAAACTATTCATTTTTTAAATGAATGCTCCCTTAAAATATCTTCTGTCTGTTGTATTCATACCAGGTTGAGTACATTCATAAAGAAGTTCCTCTGATTCTTCCTAAAAATCCTTGTTTACTACCTTCTTTTTTTTTTCAATTTTCTTTTCTGATGCTATTTCAGGTTTTAACATCTTACATGATCTGAGGTCCAGGTGTTCAGCCCTAGGTATGGGGGGGAAAAAAAGAGAAAACCCTTTGAAGTGGTTGTTCAAAGCCTACAGAAAATAGAGCAGTATTTCATCTTCTTGGGCTTCTTTTTCTTAGTCATAGTGTGCTTAAGGCTGGCTCTATTGAATCATACTTACAGTGCTGCACCTTTTTTTTCTGATATTGTGTTAACAATATCACCAAGATTGCACCAGGAAATGCTTTATGGGCACTACTGAAGAGGCAAGGTTAAAATTAACCATGTGACTTCAGTGAGCTTGTTGAGATACTTGTCATTATCAAGTGCACTTGTATTCCTGCATTTGTGTTGTGAGAGAAGCAGATAGGCAAAACTTCCATTCTGTAATGGGCTTTTAGTTACATGATGAAAGCTAAATTTACACTGTGTACAGAAGTAATTACAAAGCAGTCATGGCATTGAAAAACCCCTTCTTTTGGCTTTCTTTATTGAGATACTTTTGGCTTTTATCAAATTTCCTGTTTCATACTTCCAAGTTTAGATTTACAAATGCTTTACAAATTCTTTACAAATGTGTTAGTGTGTTTTTTACACACATACAGGAATTTAAATTCTTGCTATTTTGTTCTGTGCATGGGTATTGGAATATCAATTTAAACAAGTTTTGCTGTAAAACTTTGACAATTATAGAATTGTAGAATATGCTGAGTTGGAAGGGACCCATGAGGATCATTGAGTCCAGCTCTTGGCCGTGCCCAGGACACCCCAGTAAGTCACGCCATGTGCCTGGGAGCACTGTCCAAACACTTGCACTCCAACAGGCTGGTGCTGTGACCACTTCCCTGAGGAACTGCAGTGCCTAACCACCCTCTGAGTGAAAACCATTTTCCAGATATCCAACCCAAACCTCCCCTGACTTAGCTTTGTGCTATATCCTTGAGTCCTGTCACTGGTCCCAAGAGTGAGGGACAAGTACTTGCCTCTCCACTTCCCCTCCCAAAGATGTTGAAGGTCACAGTGAGGTCTCCCCTCAGTCTCCTCCAAGCTGAACAGACCAAGTGTTCTCATCTGCTTCTCATAAAGCTTCTCCTCCAGACACTTCACTGTCCTGCACCCAGCCACAAAATGAGATGCATTCTGAATGCACATGCAGCTGATCAGTATTTCTCCTATTGAATACTTAGAAGGTGAAGTTAGCTGTTGTTCATGTTTTGAACAGGGAAGCAGAAATATAAAAGCTAAATGCCCTTTAGGCATTTTAGTCTTTGTTGGTATAAAATAACATTGAAAGTCTATTTTGGTTTTGTTTCTGAAGGAAATTATGTGTATGTGATGGCATTTTTGTCCTTCCCTCTAACTTTTGAATTTGCTCATTCTAGAGTTTTGAAGGGTCATTAGAAGCCTGTTAAGCCAAGCCAACTGCATCCTTTATCTCTGCTTTGTCCTGTGGAAATAGTGTGTAGTGGAAGGGGAAAGAGAAGACAAAAAATGAAATTCTCTAGGAAATTAGAGCACATTAGTTCTGCTGGTGACAGGAATGTGTACTCATTATAACAGTAGATTCATGCCAAATTCTGCTGGAAGTGTGTTTCCAAGTCTGAAGTCTCTCCACACTGTAACATCTATATTTGCTGTTACTTAAGTTTGTGAGTCAACCTGGAAATATTTCAGCTTGATATTGGCATTTTTAAGGTTCTTAATTTATCTGTCAGAAGCATGTAGTGTTTAAAAGAGCTAATGAAATGAGTGTTAAAAAACCACAAATCATGTTATTTCTTTGTGCTGCTAAAACAGGAGCATACTGCCTTTGGACATGCTACCTGTCTTAGGGCTAGTGTCAGAGATGGTTTAAGAAGATGCTCTCTTCAGCTGTTTGTTTTGTCCCGTTTAGCTCAAATATCTGAATAGCACCACTTCTTAACTCTGTTCTGTCAGGCTGGGTTGAACAATTCCAGTGTTTTTCCTTCTAATGCAGGGACCTTTGGGCAGGAGGAATTAGGAAGTCAAGATGTGTAGTGTTGGCTGAGAGGAGGGAGAAATGGGATAATTTTTAACAGAAGAGGGTAAAGCCCTTGCCTAGCTGTACTGCAGCCAGCAACATACCTGACTGTAGCTGCCAGTTAACAAGTATTCTCCTAATAGAGGTTTGAGAAATTAAACTGGTGTGGTATGACTCCAGCTCCTGCAGTGCAGGTGCAGAATAGGTAGATAATGTGGCTCTACCTTTCACAGAATAACTGGCAATAGAATAGCATAGCATTGCAAAGGATGGCTGGCATCAAGGGCTGGTGTAGGGACATAGGAACAGTTTTGTTTAAAGAGTTCCCTGTAACCTTCTCAGATGAAATTCGAATCGTTACTATTAATAAGCTATTCTCTCATTAGACTGTCCAGTTCCTCAGTAACAAATGTTGCTCGGATTTGAAGGTTTATTGAAATGAGTTTCACTGCTTTGATTCCAGATATATTTAAATATTTTGCAAGCTTAACTCAGTTTTTTTAAAGATAAATTTACTTATTGTGGAATAAGAGAAGATTTAAAGTGAGGAAGTGTATAGATATGTCTCACTTAAAAATAGTGTTGCTTTTAATAAAACAAGACAGTCCTTGGTTCAGTTTTTAGCTGTCTGAGTTATAAGGATACTATTACCTGTTCCAGCCTTTACTACACTTTGTATATGAACTTTGTTTTGCATTCTTGGAACAGTAAAGGAAGTTTATATAAAATATTTATGAGCAGAATGTTTAATTTTGGTAGAAAGCCTTCCTAAAATTGCAGCTATTTTTAACTGTGAAGGCCCATCCTTCTCCCCCAGCTTTCTTAACCTCCCCCTAGGTCTGAGATCATTGAAACATGTCAGACTCTAAACCATAACAAGGCAATTCTGCTGGCAAGAAATGTATCTGTCTTAATTTATGTAACACCTGGATGTCATTGTGGCTGATTGAAAGTGGTTAGAAAGGTATGCAGTTGCAGACTTTACCTGAAAGTTCCTTGTGAAGTAATTGCAGGAGGATTGGTGAGTAGGTGATCTCTGCTTGCCCTAAGTGTTCCTTTCTAGTAGTCCCCATGATGGATTTTGCATTAGTTGTTGTTTTGAGACAAAGGGCTTTTTCACTTATGTCTTCAACTCTCAGAAGCAATTTTAGAGAGTTTCCTCAATTAGGTAACTTGCCAGGCAGGAATGAAGGATGAATGCTACAGCATTCATGTAGCTCTGTATTACTTGACAGACTGCTGAATCTAATCACCCAGTGCTGGTTTTCTGTAGCACCAAACATAGAGTCTTTTCCCAAAACACAACTGGTAAAGTGTCTTCTTTCTTCTTGATGATTTCTTTACTTTTCTTATAGATACGAGCCCATAATTTGGGAATTGAATCTGCAGGATAAAATTTTTTGTCAAAACAAACAGTGTTAAGCAAAGTCTCTTTGTGAAGAAGACAGCATGGTCATTTTGTACTTTGTTGTTATAGCCTGATGGTATTTTAGAGGGTGGTAGGACTTTAGTGTTCAGGAAGGGAGGAAAAAAGTCCTGACTTTTATGTATTTGAATGGTTTTCCTAGCTGCATCATGGAAGTGGGATGTCAGTATTGATTATGTGCTGTTGTGGTACACTGTGAGATGGGGTTTTTTTGGTGTGTTTTTGCTCTGTGCTGCACAGTGGTTTGGGAAATTTTGTACAGCTAAAATTAAGGGTTGTGTGGCTTTTTGTCAAATTTCTTTTTGGTTTTGTCATATTTCTTGTTGTTTGAGTCAGGATGTATAATTGTTGCTGTCACTTTTATCTGAGAAGTCTAGACTGCAAGGAATATTTTTTTAATCTGTTCTTTCCTGTTGAAAAAAATACATCACTCCTAGTCAGGTGGAAAGATGTGAATTGCCTAGGGGAAGGAATCTAACACATTATGAAATGGTGAAAGGTGAGTAGCAACATTGAAAACAGGCTAGGATGCTGGCTGACAGCAAACCATAAGTGACTGTGCAATGTGATCCAGTGGCAGAGAGGGTGCTTGAATTCTTTCCTGGGTACGTAAAGATGGGGGACAAAACTTTGAAATATTTTTTACAGCTGCAGTTGCAAAAGAAGTTTTATACCTCCTTAGATTAAAACCTTTAACCATAGAGACTATGGTTAGATTTAGTCTAAAGTGTCTAAATTTCTATAGTTTGGAGGCACTTGTTCCAAAAAATATGTTGATTTTGTATGATTTTGGGGTTGGTTTTTATAATTATTTTGAAATGTGTCCATCTTTCACAAGCTGTTGTTGCATATATGCAGACATATGTTTGGTTTTTTTCATACCCTCAGTCAGGTGTCATTTAAAACAAAAATACTTTTGTGTAGCTGCCAGGCAACAAATGTGGTTGGCTTAAGGACAAGTGTAATAATGCAGTGCAAAGCAGAGTGGGGTGGCTCAGTGATCAGACTGTTAATGAAGGGACAGAAAAGAACCCCATTAGGAATGTACATTGTTGATGTTTGTCTTAGGACTTAAAGCTACAGAGTATATAAAAATACAGTTTCCAAATTTTTATTTTAGAGTGGTTTTTTGTTGTTGTTGTTTTTGACACTGTACTTGTTACCATCACTTATTAGATTAATAGGACTTTGGGCTATTGCATACTTGCTGGGATAAAGAGAAGGAAGAATTAATATTCTAGCATTGGTACATAAGTGGGATCTTTTATTTGCTAATAGTAATTGAAAGCATCTTAAATTTATGACATTGCAGGTCTTGGCAATGATCCTAGAGCTTCTGAGAGTAGTTTTATAACTTCTGAGAAACTTTAGATAATATGTAAAATGAAAGCATGTTCTTGTGGGGACTTGCAAGGGACTTGCACTTAAGAGAAGTCTGACTCTGAGGTTGGATGAAGATAAGAAGTTGTTGTCTAACTTGTTTTTTTGAAAAGCATAAAACATTTCCTGATGTTTTAATTTCAGACATGAAATATGAAGGTTTAGATATGTTTAGACAAAACCAGTTTTGACAATAACCTGTATTTAAACACCTGTTTTGTTTACATCATACCATGTGTATTAAATACAGAAATGGGGAGTTCCACTGGGTTCAGACTTCTGGTCCATTTACAATTTTCAATTTGTCTTTATTTTTCTTGATACTGTATATAACGAAGGTGAAGGTTCATAAAATGATATTTCTCTCTGATTCTCAGATGTGAATGAACTGAAGGAATGCCTCCAGGTACTAGTAAAGGAACAGCAAACTCTGGCCACACAATCTGCAACGACAGCTCTCTCAGCTATGAGGCTAAAGCAGAGGCTGGTCATCCTGGAACGATACTTCATTGCTCTGAACAGAGCAGTTCTTCAGGAGAACATCAAAGTAAAGTGGAAAAGCAGTAGTGTTCCTCTGCCTGCTGTGGATAAGAAAAGGTAATAACACATGCATGAACAAGTTAATCCATTAGAAAAGGCATAGAAAGGTTATCAGCCTGTCTGTGAGGGCTTAATTGTGATTTATTCCTCCTTGTGAAACATTAATGGTAAAGAAACCTCTTATTTCTTAAGATGGCTTTACCATATTAAGTGGTGTTTCCTGCCATCAGTCCTCCTTCTTGTCTGGTGCTTTCTTATAGTGTCTCTGTTTGCACTAGTAGGTTTTTATTGTAATACATTGCTGTAGATATTAAACTTTGAGCTGTAAGTATACATTTGTTGAAGTATTTCTTTTGTTCTGCTCAGCTAGAAAGTATGGAGAAGCCTGTTTCAGAAATGGTGCTAATGGAAATCACATTGTTTGAATAACAATATATTTTTGTCAATAGTTGCTCAGTTAGATAGTTGGTCAGCTCACATAAATTAAAAAAATACAAATACATAAAAGCAGAACATAGAACCTTAGCTTGGGTGAGAAATTGTGCATTTTACATGCAACTATTTAATACGAATACAAAAAAAGCTGAACATTGTTTTCCTTAGTTTAAGTGGGAAATTATGTAATTATGCATTTTGTATGCAACTGTTTCAAGAGAAGTAACTGAGTAAGGAATCATCTGATTACTTTTCATGTCTGGATAGCTGTCTAGACCTAAAAATAGAAAAATCTATCAGATAAGGCATTAAATAAAGCGTTCAGTAGCTGTCTGACAGAACAAGCAATTTGTCTAGGGAAATTTTTGTTAGATTGTCTCTAGATTCAGATATGAAAGGAGAATGTAAGTAGCTATCACAACTAGTTATTATGGAATTTGAGTTCTGACAGGGATATCTTTTAGTACACTGTTCCTTTGAATTTTTTTTCACTAATATGTTTGTTTAAGTTATCATATTGCTAAAAATGCAGGTATAATTTCTTGAAAAAGTCCTAAGCTTTTTGCTTTTGTTGTAATCTCAAAACAAACTAGACTTGGTGTTTCAGTGTTGGAAGTGGTAAGGAATCTCTTGTTGCTGACTACAAAGGGGAGCTTACTTAAATTAATTTGATTGTCTGTATGAGAAGAGAAGTTAACAGAAATGAATGTGAGTCCAGTGGATATTACCAAAAGTTGAAGCTATTTCTCTTCCTTACACACACAAGTACAGAAACTGCAGAGATTTTTTAGCATTGAGACTTGAATAGAGAGATAAGTAATGACAAAATGGGTGGAACTTATTACAAATAATTAAAGATTAATTTTTAAAAAATTGCAAGCTTAGTTTATGCAGTCCAAACTAACCAAAAATATAGACTTCCTTAGTAAATAATTAGTACATAAAGTGCCTTATGTTTGTGTATTTTGAGTGAAGAATCATAATTTCACTTTAAGTAACAATAGGCATTTTTTTGGTGGCAGTCCATTATGCTGGTCTGGTTTATATTTTTCTCTATGAAGCTTTTTGATATTGGACGTTGAATTGTTTCTTTGGAGCGGTTGAAGTTGAATTTTGGTTGCTGGCGTTTTGATGTTGTTCACCTTGTTTCTCGAGGCACAGCTATGATTCTTTACAAGTAAAAATTGTGTAATTGTATATGCATGCATATGGCTAAAGTATAAAATCATTGAATGTATGTTATACAAAATAATCATGACATAAATATATATTATTGTAAAACAAATTTATTGAAGCTATTCATACATCATTTTATTTAGCTCAAGACCTGTGGGCAAAGGTGTGGAAGGACTTGCACGCGTTGGATCCCGAGCAGCACTTTCATTTGCATTTGCTTTCCTTCGTCGAGCCTGGAGATCAGGTAGGTCTACTCTTGAGCATATTGCATATATATTTCATTTGGAGCCGTGTGACTCATTAAAGTGTGTGTATGTGTGTTAAATATTGGTGTAGAACTATAAACTTATGAATGATGGATTTGCATAATTGCACTTATGTGATTCCATGCCCTACAATGTTGTTGCTGATCAAAGCCACCCATGCCAGTATCAATGTTGGGTTTTTCTGGGATGTTGTATGCTGAGGAAGGTAAGTTGGGATTTCATGAAAAGCATGTATTTTTAATGCTGGATTTCAGAAAAGGTAGATTTATTCTTCAGAAAATTCAAGCCACTATATTATTACATGATAGCAGCAGCTTAGGAAAAGCTTTGAATATGAAGCTTGTGTTTAGTTGGTGTACTTGTCAGCTACTGTAAAATTGCAGAGGTTGGCAGAATTGTCACCTGTGCCACTAAACCTGCCTATATCAGTCTGTGCCATTTGGTCACGTGGCAGGTGTGGGCTTACTCTAGCCAGCCCTAGTTCTTCTCTTTTCTCGGTGGCTGCATAGTGAAATCAGTTGGTTTGGGTTTTCACCTTTCTGAATTTTTTTTTTTTGGTGAAGATTTCTTCAGAATCTTGTAGTCAAGTGTTCATGTGAAAATTGAGAACTTTGTCCGTAGGAAGTAACTTGTAGCTTGTGTTGAAGAAAAGCTCCATGAAATATTGTGTACATCCATTTCCCTCTGTAGAGGTGGGAATGTAACTGCTCTTGCTGTGTTCCTTAGGTGAAGATGCAGACTTGTGCAGTGAATTGTTACAGGAGTCACTCGATGCACTGCGAGCTCTTCCAGAGGCATCCCTTTTTGATGAAGGGACTGTGTCTTCTGTGTGGCTGGAAGTGGTAGAAAGAGCTACTAAATTCCTAAGGTCTGTTGTGACTGGGTAAGTTTCTTTTTTTGAGCTGTTAAATGACAAGCTTGCGTCTCACAGAAGCTGGGGGTATAAACATAGTGATTTATAGAAAATTGGAAATATTTTCTTCCTTTTATAATGTAGTTATACAAGCAAGCAAAAAATAAATTAACTATTGAAATGATGCTCTTTAAATATGATTTAATGATTTTAGCTGTTTAAGAAACATCTGAATTGGAATATTCTGAATCACTGCATGAAATCTTAGCAAAACAATTGTGTTTTACTAACGTAAATGTGTCTGCAGAAGAATGCTTTGGTAATGCTATGTATGTGCACTCTTAATTGTGCCCTTCAAGTATAGTAAAATAATACAGATTTTAGTGCATGAGGGAAAATACACTCATGTTGGACTTGGAACAGTCTTCTTCTTTCCCCTGTTATTTTAAGTAGGCTTCAAGTTATTACCTTTTTACAGTAGTTACTAGAAATTACTAGTAGTTACTAGAAATGTCTTTTCAATACTGGAACTATGTCCCTTAAGGTGAATGTCATAATTCAAATATGTTTATTTGAATTTCATCTGTGAAAAATGTTTTTCATGTTCTTAGCATGTTTGATAGAACTGTTGATAGATAGTGAAGCTTGGGTTGTTTTTAAAGCCTAGCTATCCCTTTAAAATTTGATCTGGTTTGGAATGTGTGGGCTTTTGTTCTCAGCTGCTTTCATCAGCCCTTTGATATTTTTCTGTAAGTTTAGTGGTTCTTGAGGTGCTTTGGTGTAGATGCTTTTGGTAAGCAATTGTGTATTATTTCCCTCTTAGTTAATGTATATTGTTTGACTTTTAAATAGAGATGTGCATGGAGCTCCCAGTACCAAGGGGCCAGGAAACATTCCCTTGCAAGACCAGCACTTGGCACTTGCCATATTGCTTGAACTGGCAGTGCAGAGGGGTACACTAAGGTGAGAAGCATGAGCACTCTGATTTTTAACCATTGCTGTTGGAATGGGCTGACAGTCTTCAGTTTTCATGGATTTGGGTTTAATGTAATAATTGTAGTTCATACATAGTTCATTTTGCAGCGGTGATTGAGATCTAATACTATCTAGACTGCAAAATCCATTTTTTATATTTTGATAATCCGTTTAAAACAGAAAGCCCTGGCATCTAATTTTGCTAAACTTCAAAATGAATTGAATTGTATGGATAGCCTAACCCAATGGTTTTAAGAATGCTTATTGATAGAAAATGTTGATTCTTTCTTCCAGCCAAATGTTGTCTGCAGTTATGTTGCTGCTTCAACTTTGGGATAATGGAACAAGGGAAACGGATAATGAGCGATCTGCACAGGGAACAAGTGCACCCCTTCTACCTTTGCTGCAAAGATTTCAGAGTATAATATGTAATAAAGACATGCCCAATACTGAGGAAGAGATTCAGGTACTTATTCTTGGTTTATTTAAAAGGGGCATTATGGTTGAATCAAATTTCATTTGCCTAGCTAAAATAATCATAAAGTTATCCAAATAAAGTTGTTAGTGGTGTTTTCCATGTAGGGTGTATATACACACCATGGTAGTTTGGTTTTCCTGTGAACATTTGAGTTTCTTGAGATAGGGGGAAGAATGCCACAGCATGATTAGAGGTAAGCATTTTGTTTTGTAGTTAATGCTGATATGATAATGAACTTAGATTGTGGCTAAGTAACTTTTCTGCATATTTGGATTGTTTTTATTTTGTGTTTAAAATTAATTGAACTATGACTCTTTGTGAATATTACTGAAGTTGATGAGACATAATTTTATTATCCTTGTAACTTTCTCTTATATGCACAATCTGACTATTTTGTCAACATTCATGTTTCACATTTTTCTCTAGTGTGAAAAAAGGATGTGCAGAGTTAATTCCTGTTCTCTTACACTTGTACAGATAGTCATCTTACCTAAACTTTATTGTGTAGTCTCATAGTTATACCTTGAATGTTTTTCTGACTGCTCTTTTCTCTTTTCCAGCTCCTGACTTACCCTCTAAGTCCAAATGAAAGTTTTCTGAGGTATCTGACTTTGCCACAGGACAATGAGCTGGCGATTGATCTGAGACAGACAGCTGTGGTGATCATGGCTCATTTGGACCGCCTCGCCACCCCGTGTATGCCTCCACAGTGTAGCTCTCCTACATCTCATAAGGTAATCGTTTGCAATATCAAATACAGTAGGATGTTTTCCCTAAAAGCATAACTGAATTTCAGAATGTGAGGAAAACAGCACTTAAGATTCTTCAAGTTCATTTCTGATTTTCACAACATAACTTGGAGTTCTAAAATTTGTCTTACTTGGGTGATTTTTATTACATCAACCCTTTTTCAGTGACCCTTGGAGAACAATTTATGGTTTATGAACCATTCTTTCTTACCACACTGTGGCTAATTCTGCCATATTTTGAGCTGTTCTTGTATTTCTGAGTGTCAATTCTCAAGACCAGACTTTAAAAATGTTGGGGGTCTCACATACTAAAAAAATAAAAGAAAGAAAAAAGTGAATGCCAAGCTTTGCAACCTGCGAAATCTCTGAATCTTACCATAGACACTTAGTGCTTATTTAGTACCAGACTGAACTGAACATGATGCATGCAAGTCTTTATTTTTGGTATCTTTATTTTGGTATCTTCTAATTAGGTAGGTTTTATTGACTATTGGAAGGAATGAGAGTCTCAAATTTGAACACATTTGGCATACAAAGTTTTAAAAAATAATTTGCTCTGTGGATTTTATTAAGCTGTGTATTTTAAAATGTAGTACTTACAGAATTTCTTATTTCCTAGGGATCACTGCAAGAGGTCATTGCTTGGGGATTAATAGGTTGGAAATACTATGCTAACGTGAGTGGTCCAATTCAGTGTGAAGGACTGGCCAACCTTGGTGTTGTACAGGTTGCTTGTGCAGAGAAACGTTTTCTGATATTATCTAGAAATGGAAGAGTTTATACACAAGCATATAACAGCGATACTCTGGTGAGAGTTTTTATGTGTTTTTAAAAATTTGTTCTGTATTACTTCATAAGTTTCCTCTTCTAAATATTTACAGTTTCTTAGGAGAGTAGATGGAGACATGCTGATTTTTTTGTGAGCTTTCTGTACTGTTGTATTTGAACTTTGAGAAATAGTGGGGTTTGTTTCTTGGGTTGGTTTGATGAGAAGCATATGGATTCTATAATTTCGATCATGCTAGAGGTTATGGATACTATGATAATTGCTTTTATTGGTATGCTGGCCTTGGTAACTTCAGAAATTGGAAGATACGAAATGGATTTTACTTTAGTGATATAACTGTGTCCAAGCTGTGTAGTTTCTCAAACAAAAATACTCTGTAAATAGAAGCTTTTGTCACTAAGATAGCCTGTAATGTTAAGATAAACACCATTTTCATATGTACTGAAGACCTATAAGAATGGGAACAAATAACTTCAAAGTATTGCTTTTGTCATGTTTGACCATTTTTTTCTTCATGCTGTCACCTCATTAATTTGGGAGCAAAGTTTTGATAAAACTGGAAATAGGAAAACTGTACCTAGTTATGTGATGGAAAATGTCAGCAGATTTTGTAAGCATAATGCTTTTGCTTGGTTTACAGGGACCACAGCTGGTGCAGAGTCTAGCTTCCAGAAATATTGTGAAGATAGCAGCGCATTCAGATGGCCATCACTATTTGGCTTTGTCAGCAAATGGTGAAGTTTTCTCTTGGGGTTGTGGAGATGGTGGAAGACTAGGTCATGGGGATACAGTGTATGTATTAAAAATAATCATAACATTTATTTGCAAGTGTTCTGAAGTCTTAATAAAAATTATTTTGTTGTGTATATAAGCAATACTCAGCATTTGACATTTGGCTCTGTTACTGAACAAAAGTTACATTCTCCCTGCTTGTTTTCTCTGTCTGGAATAGTCCTAGTTGTCTATTGATGCTACTTTCTGAAGTTCTTGTAGGTGGAAGGTGTAGTAGTGAGCACTGTTATCAGGCCTTTTATTAGTGGTTTTATGAATCCAGAGCACATTCTCTCTGGAATGTTGACTCACATGTTGGAGTAGGATCATTATTTTTATGCAGTCATGTTGTACATTATTCCTTTTTTCTGGGACATTACTGGCCTGCTTTTGTGTAGAAGCAGTCTTCTGCAGTGGTGTTGTACAGGGGGTGTGCATCAATTCATTTTAGAGCTTTTATGTGTCTTCCCCCAGTGCAGAATTCCCTCTGAGGCAAGAGAGACTACACAAAGGTTATCAGTGTCATAAAATTCATTGGTCAGATACAGTAATTAAAGGTAGTATTTTTAACAATAGACAAATATTTTTAAAAAACATATGAACTGAGTTGAAAACAGAAGTTGCAATTGTTAGAGATTCCTTCAGTGGTTTATATGTTGTTGAACAATTTGAACTTAATTTTGGCTTGTAGTTCTATTTGTATTTTGTTACTTCAGACTAATAATAAGGCTTGCAGGTAAAATTGCAGCAATTCTAACAAGTATCTCACACCTTTTATCACCTACTCATCAAATCACCTTTTGTGAAATATGTCACCTTCTCTTTAAATAGCCCTCTGGAGGAGCCTAAGATGATATCTGCTTTATCTGGGAAGCAAGCTGGAAAACATGTTGTTCATATTGCATGTGGAAGCACCTACAGTGCAGCCATTACTGCTGAGGGAGAGCTGTACACGTGGGGACGAGGAAACTATGGCAGGCTTGGTCATGGTGAGTTAGTTGATAGCCTCAAATAAGTTGGTGAAGAATTTAGTGCCTGTTGCCAATGATCTTTCATCCCACCTAAAGCTGATTTGTGAACATTGTGTGGCTTTATGTGAATTGAAATAATTATAGGAGGGATTGTCTCAAACCCATTAAATTGCTGAGTTATCTGGAAATAAGCAACTGGATGGAGAAGAAAAATATGCAATGTTCTCTGTTCCTTTCCTCATGAAGCTAAGACTACTTCGTGGGTTAAATCCTTGTTGGATGTCTCTCAGAAACCACACAGGAGCTTAGTCATGATACTCAAATCTGAAAACAAAACTAAACAAAGCTACCCTGCACCCACACAATAAAACATCCAAAAGCAAAGAAGCAAAAAAAAAAAAAAAAAAAAAAAGAAACCAAACAAAAGAACCTGTCAGGCCATCTGGGTTTTGCTTCTCACAGAACCACTTTGTTTTGAAGGTTCCAGTGAAGACCAGACCATCCCAATGCTGGTCACGGGGCTGAAAGGACTCAAAGTTATTGATGTGTCGTGTGGCAGTGGAGATGCTCAGACTCTTGCAGTTACTGAAAATGGTTAGTAGCAAAACAAAACTTAAATTTTAAGTAAGGTTACCTGTCCTTCCTTTTACTCTGAAGATACTTGTACTGGAGATATGCTTATGTGGTATTTCCATGCATAGATATGCAGTATGTTCCTTATGAATATGTAACTATATTGAGTGTATGTGTATTTAATGTAAATGTATAATAATACATGTATGTGCACGTGTCTAAATTTTATTTCCTACTATATAAGTGCAAATATCTCGTGTTGTCACAAGAGCCAGAATTCAGAGTAGGAGAGCTGTCTCTCTTTACCCTTTGGAAGTGTAAAAGAGAAGCTGCATGGTAGTTCATTTTTCCAACATCCCTGACCAAAGGTGCCTAGGGTGAGACAGATTCAAAACCTGCATGTCACTGTGAGGTTAAGCCCCAAAGTCATCTCATAGAAAGCCAGCAGTTCTTGGAGGCTAGCTGTTCCTTTGAAATACAGCTGGTTAATATGATGTGCATTATTTAAAAACTGAAATGTTTGCTCATCCAGGAAATGGAAACCCAGATTTTATCAATTTTTTTCCTCTCTCTGATCTCTGCCTTGCATGCTTCCATTCCTTATCAGAGTACCTTAGGGACTCTGTTGATGCGAGTAGGGAACAAAAGTGCATCAGAACATAAAAACAAGACTTTCTGTTTGGGCATGCATGGGTTTACCATAATTTTATTTACTGCAGATGCAGAATGACTTGACTGTTTCTAAGTTCCTACATCAGGACTTAGATTTAGTAGTGTATTTCAAAAGAATGTGATAAACATGACGATTTAATTTCATTTTGAGAAATGCTTGAATGATACTGAAAATTAAAATAAGTTTAACAGAAAATTTGGCCATTGGATGAGAAAACATTTTTTAAGTTCTTATAAATAATTAAAGAAAGCATTTTTTAACTTGCTTAATTTACAGTAAATGCTATACTTCATTTATTTTTAAGAAGGACTTTTCATACACTGATAGATTTTCAATGAATGTTGTATATTGCACTTTCTATGTTTAGTTTTGTCAGAATGAATATTTTTCAAATATTGTTCTTTTTTATTGTCACAATTAGAAATTAATTTGAAACTGCTTTTCTTAAAATACAGGTTAAAATTTCTGCTTGTTATAGAATTTCATATTATGAAGAATTTATTTGTTAAAACTGATTACTTAATTACATGAAAAAACGAGTTCAATTATTTTTTGTTTTCTTTCTTTTGATTTAAAGGCCAGGTGTGGTCTTGGGGTGATGGAGACTATGGAAAACTGGGAAGAGGAGGCAGTGATGGTTGCAAAACTCCCAAGTTGATAGAAAAGCTCCAAGATCTGGACATTGTGAAAGTACGCTGTGGGAGTCAGTTCTCTATTGCTTTAACCAAAGATGGCCAGGTGTACACCTGGGGGAAAGGTGACAATCAGAGACTTGGGCATGGGACAGAAGAGCATGTTCGATATCCCAAACTGCTGGAAGGCTTGAAAGGTAATTACCAGAGTTGGAAATATTCCAGAGCTCTTTTCTGTTGTTGGAGCTTTTTACCAGACACAAATGAACTCTGCTTTGAGTGATGGTACCATGTACTCTGTCATATTTTATGCTTGGTAGCATTGAAAAAGGTAATAATGTGCATTTCCCATCACTTCTGCATTTACACTATGAGATTTTAGTAGACTTAAAGACACTATATTATGGCTACTTTAAATGCTGCATGTCTTGTGTTCTCTATATTTTTACTGCTTTTCTTTTATTAGGTTCACAGAAATGCTTATTTAAAGCAAGTATGTTTGCATTGTCATGCAAACAAATAAAAATAATATATGCTTAGATTAAGGCAGGTGAATAGAATAAATGAAAACAACAGACAACAAATAATGTCACTAAAGTTGTGTTTGACTTTTGACTAGTTTGTAATGGAGAGAAAATGACTTCCTTCATTTAGGAGAAGACCTGAGATTCTGTAGGGGAAGATGAGGAAGAAACTTTTTATTGCTCTATCTGTCCTTTAAATTGTTGCTCATATATGTTAAATGATCTAAATGAGAAAAATTTTACAGTCTCTCATTGTAGATGGGGGGATTTTTAAATAACTCTTTCCCAAAAAAGTTTCTCAGTGGAAGGGACACAAAGTAGAAAAATTTTTTATACATGTAAACTTCTGTACTTACCTGTCTCTTGGTTTATGCTTTGCTGTGCTCTTCCAATCCACTACTGAGGCAGAAATGAGACTCATGACATCCATAATATGCTCCTTGTTAACCATGGTTGTAATTAGCATAGCTTTCCTTACATTTGCTATTTTTCTGTCAATGCTTGTTGTATCTAAGTTATATTTTCCATATCTAACTTACCAGGAAAGAAAGTGATAGATGTGGCAGCTGGATCTACCCATTGTTTAGCGCTGACTGAAGACAGTGAAGTGCACAGCTGGGGAAGCAATGATCAGTGTCAGCATTTTGATACTTTGCGTATCACTAAACCAGAGCCCGCAGCTCTCCCAGGTTTAGACACAAAGCACATAGTTGGAATTGCTTGTGGACCTGCTCAGGTAGGTTTTAATTTTGAATTCTTCCGTTTTACTTCCCACTGAGGTTAGTGTTCCGTATTATAATCCTGGTCCTTCTTTCTGTGCTTGCATGACTTTTTGTGTTCTTCCTTGTTCTGAGTAAATGAAGGCTTTGGAAAAAACAAATCTTGCACGTTTGTTCTGCCAAAAAGGGGTGATTAGCTTTCCCTCTGTTGGGTGTTCTGAGAAGCAGCTATTTACCTGTTTTGTTTTGTGCGATACAGCAGTTGAGGAGTTGTCAGCAGAAGGTTTCCTGTGGCAGAAGTAGTGAGATATCTGGACTGGGTATGACAGCACATTGGAAAATGTGATAAGAGAATTCTGGATCTGTATGGATTTATGTATATTTGCAAGGATGCAAGTGGAGCATTCTCTTTGACAGTAGTGCTGGTATTATTTCCACATCATCTATTACTGTATGAAGGCAGAAAGGCAGATTTAGCTTTACACTCCTATCTGTAGTCAGTGTCATATTTAGAAAATAACAAACTGTGGCACTTTGTGTATTTTTTCCATTTATAGAGTTTTGCTTGGTCATCGTGTTCAGAATGGTCAATAGGCTTGCGGGTTCCTTTTGTGGTGGATGTTTGCCCCATGACATTTGAGCAGCTGGATCTGTTACTGAGACAAGTGACTGAGGGAATGGATGGATCCTCTGACTGGCCCCCTCCTCAGGAAAAGGAATGTATGGCTGTGGCAACATTAAATCTTCTAAGACTTCAGGTACCTTCAGTTTCTTACACTTTGAGCAGTCATTGAGCTGAATGTTTTCACTAAGTTGCTTGGATGGAAACTATGACCTTTAATGTGCTTTAAAACACTTCTATTGATTTTAAAAAGTGAAATAACTATAATTTTATACTCTTTGAAATTTGGCATCTAGTGGTTGTGTTTTGTTCTTCTTGATAGCTTCTGAGTTTCATTAAGAATAAACTATAAAAACAATATCTAAATGGATTAAACCTTGTATAGTCAGAGATTCTGAGCAAATATGAATTTTAAATAGTGTATTTAAAAGTGAATGACCTCTTTAATTGGTGTCTGACAGTCACTGAAAATGTGCTGGTTTTTCTAGCATAATGTAGTGACATAATGCAGAAACAGTTCAAGTTATTCTTTAGGTTTACTTCAGATCTTCAGGGCTTATAGCTACCATTTGTAATCTTTAATTCAGGATGTAGGCAAGACAGCATTCCCCTTTAATTTTACAAGTTTGCATGTGAAAGTTTGTATCTTGGTCGCTGAACTTCTCCAGGAGTGACATCTTGTCAACCCCACCAAGTTCACATCGCTTACTAATTAAAATTTGCCTTTTTTTTCCCCATCCCCTTTTTTTCAGCTTCACGCTGCCATTAGTCATCAGGTGGATCCAGAATGCCTTGGCTTAGGTTTGGGCAGTATCCTGCTCAACAGCCTGAAGCAGACAGTGGTGACATTGGCCAGCAACGCTGGGGTTCTTAACACGGTGCAGTCGGCGGCGCAGGCGGTGCTGCAGAGCGGCTGGTCTGTGCTGCTGCCCACGGCGGAGGAGCGCGCCAGGGCGCTCTCAGCGCTCCTGCCCAGCGCAGGTCGGTCCTCAAATTGAAGCCTCTTTGTTTGGGCCTTGTGTTTCGACGCCATTAATAGCTTCTTCCATTCTTAGTTTCAGGAAATGAAATGAATGTCAGCCCTGGACGTAGATTTATGATTGACCTCTTGGTGGGCAGCTTGATGGCTGATGGAGGCTTAGAGTCTGCACTGAATGCTGCTATTACTGCAGAAATTCAGGTATGGTTCATCAGCTTTGCAGTTCAGGTTCTTCTGCAGGGGACTGGATTTGTTACTTTTATTAACAAAAGAGTAAATGTGCCTTCAGTTGTAAACTGTGCTGCAGCTGCTGGCATGTGTCCACCATGGTGTTGTGGAGTTCCCTTACTCTTTTTTATCTTCACCACCCTCTTCCCTTCCTTCACCTTTCTTTTTACATTATAATTGTTTTTTAAAAAGTGTGCCCATATGGTTGTTGCAGAATAT
This sequence comes from Motacilla alba alba, assembly GCF_015832195.1. Lineage (NCBI taxonomy): Eukaryota > Metazoa > Chordata > Aves > Passeriformes > Motacillidae > Motacilla > Motacilla alba. The sequence goes on from NC_052016.1 coordinate 91,711,852, forward strand.
ACAATACTCATTTTGTTTGGTAGGAATTGTTTCATTTTTGCTGTAGGTTAAAGTAACATGATCTTATTGCCGTGAATGCTTGTTAGCAAAAAATTTCATAATCATAGTGGAAGTTCGTGTGTTTTCTTTAAATTGATTTACTTTTTTAGGATATTGAAGCAAAAAAAGAAGCACAGAAAGAAAAAGAAATTGATGAACAAGAAGCAAATGCATCAACACTTCACAGGAGCAGAACTCCTTTGGACAAAGACCTTATTAACACTGGAATCTATGAATCTGCAGGAAAACAAAGTTTACCATTAGTTCAGTTAATTCAGCAATTACTAAGGTAATTGTTTTCAATTTGTCATTTACTTTCATACAGAATATGTATTTAGACGTCCTATAAACTAGTCAGCTAAACAATGGTTAATTTTGGTTAGTAAATAAAGTCTCTTGCTAGCATTTTTAGCTCCTCAGAATTCAAAATATGGAACATTCTTGTAGCTTATCTGTAGTTCTGCTCTATTTGCTAAGGAGCAATGTTCTGTACTAAATTACCCAATTTTAGAAAGATTGCCTTGGTTTTATGGACTTTGATACTTCTTCTCTGAAATAAGTATCTGAAAGTTTTTGTACCAGATACAGGACAAATGTTTAAAAGAATGTCCTTATTTTAGTCTGAGAATCCACAAATTTGTTTAGAACTGAGTGTTTTGTCCTGTTTATGTAGAACTGCCTCAAGGAGACTGTCAGCGGGGAAGAAACCTCCATTTTAAATTCTTGGCTGAGAGTTGGGAGTGCATAACCAGTTAGGGTGCTGAAAACAAAGCTGCTTTATATCAGCCAGAGGAGCTAAAGGAGTACTTGACATAGAGGATGTATAGCAGGAAATAATTATGAGTTTACTAAGAAATTTATTGTACTTTTTCACTTAATTGTGGTGGCAACCATGTAATTTAATCAACACTGAGACTCTTTTGAGCTACATAGTGTCATGGCTTTCACTGCAGCCTCTCAGTGAAGATTATCAAATTGTGTTTTGTAGTGAGTGATGACAAAAAGCACAAACTTGAGGTATTTTACAAATCCTGTTAACCAAAATGTAGTCACAAAACCATTGACTTCTTGAGCACTACAATGCAAAGGAGTGAATGTTCTGCATAGAAGCTTTGCAGAGATTTCTTACATATTTATACAAAATTGTAGCAAAAGCTTAAGCCATGGACTGTGGACTGTCTTCACTCTGAGCTCCCCGTAAGTGATACTTTTATACTGCTTAGGAACATCGCTTCCCAGACGATAGCCAAACTAAAAGATGTTGCTCGTCGCATTTCTTCCTGCATGGACCAAGAACTTTATAGCAAGGAGAGATCTGCTTCTCTGGACCTGTTGCTCCGTTTTCAGCGTCTGCTTGTTAGCAAACTTTACCCAGCAGATTGTGTTGGCCAGGTCCCTAATACATACAGTAAGTTGTGGTTTTAAAGATAAAAGCAAAGAACCTCTGACCTCTCCCCAAGTATTTCTGTAATAGCTTTTACAGGATGGTAGTTTCTTATTTCAGTTTATCTTCTTGTCTCATTTATCAGCCTAGTTGCTCTCTGAACAGTGTTTGAAGGTCGTTTATTTACATTGTTTTCTGTAAGTGAATTTTTTTTATTAGGTAATGGGATCTAGCTAATAAACTTTTAAATTAATTTTTTAGAAAGATGTGATTTCCTAAATTAGTGCTAATATCCAGTGGCATAATTTCAGGAGAGTTTGTCAGCTTTTGAAGTCTGTTTCTTAAATATGACTATGTGATGGTTTTCTGTGCTCTTCCTTTATTTTTATACAGGTCCTGACCTCTTGGGTGTTGGTTCTTTACTGAAGAAATACACTGCTCTTCTGTGCACACACATTAGTGATATTCTTCCTGTGGCAACCAGCATTGCATGTACTAGTCATAGGCATTTTGCAGAAGTATCTTGTGTTGTGGATGGAGATTTAACAGGTAGGTTTTTACTTCCTCTTTTCTTCCCCTTCCACAGAATTTTAAGACCATCTTGAAAGTTCTGAATGACTAAGAAGGAGTCAGTTTAATTTTTTGGTTAATGGGAGAAGAAGGAGGGAAAACTCAGTGAGGAAGGCAAGAGCATTGTACTCAACACTAGTAAAAGGCAGAGTATATTAATGGTGATTTACTTCTGCAATGCAGTGAATGTAGAACTTGAACTAAGTGTGAGAATCTCCTGTGTTTGTTTTTTGTTTTAGGCATTCTTCTTCCAGAACTGGTGGTTTCTATAGTGCTACTCCTCAGCAAAAACGCTGGATTAATGCAGGAAGCTGGCGCTATCCCTCTATTGGGTGGCTTGCTGGAACATCTAGACAGATTTAACCACTTAGCCCCTGGAAAGGAAAGGGATGACAACGAGGATTTAGCATGGCCAGGAATAATGGGTATGAACTTAGCAGCATCTTGACTGCTTTCATAAAGTAGCTGTATAAAAATGGTGGCTGTTCATGAGCTACTCTCAGGAAGGGAATCCTACTTCACAGTACAAAGTTTTATTAACCAAATTATATGGCAATCATAAGGCAGTATTTATTTCTGTCAGTACAATTTAAGGAAGTTACATATAGAGGTAGCATTAAGCAGAGTACAGGTGCTGCTTTTTCAGGAAGTAGTTCACAAAGTTTCGCATTTTGAATATGAAAAGTTGCAGAGAAAACCTGAGTAGTACATCTAGGCATTTTAGTACTAAATTCTGTCTGTAATACAAAGCATGAGTAGTGTGAAAGCTTTGAAATAAAGAATTCTTATTTTCTCAGGGCACTTTGTAATATGAGTTGTGTCTGTGGTCAAAAGAGAGGCTTCTTTTATATTAAAAAAAATCTGAATTTAAGCTGAAATTAAATATACAGCAAATTCCTTGCTGGCAAGTGAGTGGTAAAACCAAAGTAAATTAGAGGAAGAAGCAATTTGAGCAGTGATTTACCAGCAAACTGATTGTCTGCTCCACCTCCACACAAAACAGCCATATAGCTGAGCAGTGCTAGGTGGCATTAAAGATTAGTGCATTAGAACACAGTATTCAGACAGTTTAATTGCACAATATGTAGACAGGGACGTACTAATAGCCACTTTTACTATTGAGCATTTAAAAAAATACGCAGCTTTTGAACTGATGTGAAGAACTTGGTTAGGCAGCTATTGAAAGAATGTTCAGGAAAACCCCCTTACTTTCTCATTTTCTGTTGATAAATTCTCTTTTCTGTTTTATAGGTTCATTCTTTACTGGCCAGAGTTGCAGAAATAATGAGGAGGTGACACTTATACGTAAGGCTGATCTAGAGAACCACAACAAAGATGGAGGATTTTGGACAGTGATCGATGGGAAAGTGTATGATATAAAGGACTTCCAAACCCAGTCTTTAACTGGCAGTAGCATACTTGGTGAGAACTTTCATTTGACTTAAAGCCACAAATACCTTTTGTTTCAAAACCAGGTGGAATTAACAGATTTTTAGATACTGTATTGACTACCTCATTGTTTCATTAGCTCAGTTTGCTGGTGAGGACCCAGTTGTTGCTTTGGAAGCTGCATTGCAGTTTGAGGACACACGGGAATCAATGCACGCCTTCTGCGTTGGCCAATATATAGAGGTAAAAATATTACTAATGGGTAAATGCTTACTAAAGCCAGGCATTGCTTTGCTGTCAGATTTCTTGTTGGAGCTCAGTTCTAACTTACAATTGCTATTTCTTTTGTGCAGCCTGACCAGGAAGTGATTACAACACCAGATCTCAGCACGTTGTCATCGCCTCTGATAGACACAGAACGGAATTTGGGTCTTCTCCTCGGCCTGCATGCTTCCTACCTGGCAATGAGCACACCACTTTCTCCTCTGGAAATTGAGTGTGCCAGTAAGCAGGATGTCATTTTGAGCTTTACTAAGTGATAGATACTTGTCAAAGCATGCAAGAAAAAGACGAAGGACAAATAAATTAACCAAAAATTTAGCACTTCTCTAGTCTTGATATCTTCCATAGGAGATCTTTATTCTTAGCATTAGCTACCATACTCATCAAGATCCCAATAATTTAACAAGATGTAGATAGGGGTCAGATAATTTTGAGCAGTTGAATTTGGAATTTCATAGGTTGTAACACAAAATAGCAAATGATGCTGCACAGTCTTCTGTCTCACCAATTTGTTGTCAGTTAAGAGTCGATCATGTGGTATTGGATGTTTTCTTGTTGGGTGTCTTGGTTTGGTGAATAGAAGGTTTAATTCAGTATTATTAGCAGAAAAATTGCTAAGGCCCTATAGCTCTAAACATACGATGGCTGCCCTGTTAGTTAATTGTTTCTTGGTTACAGAACCCTTTTTTTCCCTGTGAAAAAGTTCCAGCAAATGAGAAAGTTGCTAAATGTTGTTGAAGCCTGTGAATGCATTTTATTAGAGGAAATTGAGTCTTTGATAGCTTCGTCTTTGATCAGAAGATTCACTTGTGTTTTCTTTATTTTAGAATGGTTGAAGTCATCAATCTTTTCTGGAGGCTTGCAAACTAGTCAGATTCATTACAGTTACAATGAGGAAAAAGATGAAGACCATTGCAGTTCACCTGGTAACACTACCCCAAACAAATCAAAACTATATACACATCGATTAACTTTGAGTGACCATTCACAACCCTTTCTCCAAGCTATTGCTGATAATAATATTCAGGATCACACTGTGAAGGTAAGCCCTCGGTAGTTCTGTGCACAAAAGAAGGGTGGTAGTGATGATGAAAATTCTCTAGAAGTTATAGCAAAACAATTGAAAAAGTTATTTCAGAATTATTGTTTGTGAAAGGAATGGTTGAGTACTACTAACGGATAAAATGTTTATAGTCACTTAATAGTATAACAGTATGTTATTTCTTCAGAATTTTTGAGTGGGAGAACTAAAAAATTTGAATATTCTTACCAAAAAATGGTAATGCATTACTTCTCATGTCAGTAAGTTTCAGCAGCATTGAGAGATCCTGCTCACCTTCAGTTGAACTAAGATGGAGTTTTTTTGTCAAGATGCAAGTGTATTTTATGTTTCAGATTGATGTATGCCTTTGTCTTAAAATCCCTTTGGGCCTTTAGGTTCAGATTTTACAAAGTTGGAATTGTGACTATTATGAAAAAACCTCTGATTTACATTGATCACTACCTTTTGTAATACATTCAGATTTTCTAACCCTCTGAGTTCAGCTCCTTTATGAAAAAAACCCAAAATAAGTCTTTGTGGAGAGTATTCAGTGTTATTTAAATGCTGCCTGTGGTATTTTGAGTCCTTTCATTGTGTTTTAAAACCAAAGTTAAACAGAGCCTGTTGTGTGTTTTCTTAGGACTTCTTGTGTCAAATAGAGAGATACTGTAAACAGTGTCACTTAACAACACCAATCACATTCCCTCCTGAGCATCCTGTGGAAGAAGTAGGACGTCTATTACTGTGCTGTCTTCTGAAGCATGAAGATTTGGGTAGGTAGGCTTGTGGTGTGATTGTTTTGACCAGTTTAAATTCTGCTGTGAATGGGTTTGGAAATGCGTATTCCAACACTGTCTTTTTCCATTAAGGTCATGTAGCACTGTCCCTTGTTCATCCTGGTACCCTTGGAGTTGACCAGGTAAAGCACAAAACCTTACCAAAATCTGTAGTGGATGTGTGTCGTGTTGTCTACCAAGCAAAATGCTCACTGATTAAGGTAAGCCTCTTAGCTGCTGATGTTAAGATTAACTTTCATTTCAAGTGTTTCATTAAAAAGTTATATATTGTTCATTTTAATGTGTATTATACAATAATTTTATCTTTCGATGTCTTTTGTAGACACATCAGGAACAAGGGCGTTCTTACAAGGAAGTTTGTGCTCCTGTCATTGAGCGTTTGAGATTCCTCTTCAATGAGCTGCGTCCTGCAGTTTGCAATGATCTCTCTATAATGTCCAAATTTAAACTTCTTAGTTCCTTGCCCCGATGGAGAAGGGTAGCTCAGAAAATCATTAGAGAAAAAAGGAAAAAAAAAGGTAAGGCAGAATTAATCTTGTATTCCCTTTGAAACAATGGAAATCCATCTTATTTTAAGGTTTGCTGCTATATGAGACTATCCTTAGATAACGCATCAAAGCCATTTGCTTTCTGCTGCTTTTTCATGAAGTTTTCTAAACCAGTGGTTGCATGTCAGATCCTACAGCAAGGACTGGCAAACTAAAATGTCAAGTTTAGTTGAGGCGTGTTTCTTCATGTTCCAGTGTATTAAAGATGATCCTTCAATATCAGACCCTCTGAACTGGTTTTAGTAACATTCCACTGGAAGTGACATCTTTTTAGAAATCATGTTTTATTAAAGTGTAGTCAAACAGTGATACAGCTGGAAATACATTAATGTGGTGAACAGACACCAAAAGGCATTTTAAGTTTGTCTTTGAAGATAAAAGCATACTGCAGGTAATACCAGAGTTAACTTGGTAGTAGTTGGACATAGACTTCACCAAGAATACATCTCCATTTTATTACAGACAGATCTTAAGCATTATGTGTGCTTAGGTTATCATACAAACCTAATAATATGACGCTGTAAACTCTAACCATACTGTGTGAAAAAATAATACTTTTTTTTTTATAGTGCCAAAAAAATCTGAATCTGCTGATGTAGAAGAATCCAAAATAGGAAACGAAGAGAGTGATTTAGAAGAATCTTGTGTGGTACCTCACAGTCCTGTACCTATAGAGAAAAAGCCCATCCCAATCAAATCACCCAAGGTAGGATATTAGATTTTGAATCAGCCTTGTCAATTAAAAAAACAAGAGAAAAAAGAATGAGCTAAAGCATGATGGCTGTAACTTGACATTTAATGTTCTGATAATGTTGTTTGGGACATATAATGAAGTGTGATGTGTTGTTTCAGTGAAGGCTGGAATGATTTTTAAAAATAAGGTTGTACTATGTATTTAGCATATGTAAAGATACCTTCTCTAATTTTAAAATTATTTATAATCTTATATAAAGCTTCATTTCAAAATAAAATGTTGTTATGGGTTATTTTCTCTTCTTTTGAACATTTGAACATTTGAAATTTTATGTAGCCATAGTAAAAAAGATAATGAGTTAAAATAATACTAAGTTCTTTCCTGACTTTTAAGAAGCTTTCGTTTTCTTCCCAGGTCCCCCTAGTATTTTAAATTTGTAAATTGTTTTGCATGAAATAACTTATATTTTCAGTAATTTAAAGTTGTTTAAAAAATTTTAACATACTACCTTCTTGTTTTGCAGGATAAGTGGCAGCCAATTTTGAGTACAGTTACAGGTGTCCACAAATACAAATGGCTGAAGCAAAATGTTCAAGGCTTGTATCCGCAGTCTGCCCTCCTTAACACCATTGTTGAATTTGCACTTAAAGAAGAGCCAGTGGATGTAGAAAAAATGAGAAAATGTTTATTAAAACAGGTGACATAAACGAAAATGTGCCACTTACATAATTATGACAGGTATTAGCAATTTACATAAGTATGACAATTTGTTTTTCCCTTTGACAGTTGGAAAGAGCAGAAGTTCGTCTGGAGGGAATAGACACTATTCTGAAATTGTCAGCTAAAAATTTTTTGCTCCCATCTGTGCAGTATGCCATGTTCTGTGGATGGCAGAGGCTTATCCCAGAAGGAGCCAATATAGGGTAAAACTTCTTGTTGCTTTTGCTTCCACAATTCTTTAATAAGAAAACAATACTTATTTTTGTTGTTGTTTTTCTTTGAAGGGAGCCTCTCACCGACTGCTTGAAGGATGTTGATCTGATCCCCCCGTTTAACAGAATGCTGCTGGAAGTAACTTTTGGGAAGCTGTATGCGTGGGCTATTCAGAATGTCCGGAACATCTTGCTAGATGCTAATGCAAAGTTTAAAGAACTAGGTGAATCTCATCTCGTTGCTGTTTTCTGTGGAGAAAACTGTTATACATTAATATTATTGCATTTTTTTTAAGTTCCCAATAATTGAGATGTTGAAATAATTTCCCTTGATTTCTGTTGAGAATTACTTTGACTTTGTTCCTGTGTGTTGTTCCAACCTTCCCGCCTTGACCCTGTGTTAACTCACTTTTCAATGTTTGAGTATGTTGCTGATTCCCAGCAACAGGTGATTGATTACTCATTAGTAACATTTTAGCATTATAATAGAAATCAGTCAGTTTCTTGGAACTTCTGCTTTTAAGTTCTCAAAGCCAAGCAGGGAATAAAAAATAATTTAAACCATCAATCAAACAAATCTATAACCTATTTTATTGTAGCTCCCAAATGTCAGCTGACTTTGTTACTTATATTGCATTTGAACTAGGTCTGCAGCCTGTTCCTCTGCAAACAATTACTAATGAGAATCCAGCAGGACCAAGTCTTGGAACTATTCCCCAAGCACGTTTTCTGCTGGTCATGCTGAACATGTTGACCCTGCAGCATGGTGCGAATACCCTGAGCCTGCTCCTCAATTCTGGCATGCTGGCCTTGACACAAACCACACTGCGGCTGATAGGTACAGTTCTTCTTTCTTACTTGGAGGAAAGCAGCTGCTTTACAAATCTCCTGTATTTTTTACCTGTTGATGTACCCAAATTATTGCTGCTTGAAGATAGTGCTTAATGCTATTTACCTTTACCCTCATACAAAAACCACATTTGCAAGCGTGATTGAGAAGTTTTAATTTAATTGCAGTCTTGATTAAATATTTTTTTTTTATTAAGTGTTTTTTTTTTTTAATTAAGTGTTTGCTTTGGCCATCCTTTTTTAAAATTTCAGTTAATGTGTAGTTTTGGTGGAACTGTTGCAAATAAATTAAAAATGGAAAAATCTAAAATTAAAGTAGTAAAAACTGCCTGCTCTCTGTTTCATTTGTTCTACATATGAAAAATGTTCCCAGTCTGCGTATTTAAGCTTGAAGCTTTCTTTGTTCTGTTATAGAAGTTCACTGGTGGGTTTCACTATGATTCAAATTGCTATGGTTTTTCTCTTTTTGTTTTCTTATATAATAGCACATTTGTTCCTGTAACTTGTGTTTAACTGGCGTGTGCACCGAAAGTTTTTCAAAAAAATTCTGTTTGTAGAGCCATTGAGCCAATTGAGTCATCATTATTAATGTCTTTTTCTTGTCACTTGTTTTTTCATTCAAAATTAAGTATTTCAATTTCTGTGCATTCAAAACCATTACACCCCGGTTTTCTAAAAGATCATTTGACTTATCACCTGCTAGTCAGCTTTCCTGTTTGTTACTGCTTTTATATTACAAAGTTTATGTGCCTGTAAGTTTACATGTGACAAAGGTACATATATACACGTGTAGCTGGATAAAACCTCTTTTGTGTTTTTTCCTTGTTAGGACCCAGTTCTGATAATATTGAAGAGGATATGATTGCCTCTTCTCATGGGGCTTCTGCCACAGTCCTAGAAGAGTCAAGAAAGGAAACTACACCTGTTCAGCTCCCTGTTTCTGGACCAGAGCTGGCAGCTATGATGAAAATTGGTACTAGAGTGGTCAGAGGGGTAGACTGGAAGTGGGGTGATCAGGTACAACTTCTTTCATACAGGTTTTCAGTGTGTTATTATCTAACGTCTCTGTTCAGTGGATTGTCTGAAGTTTCAGGTCCATCAAACTTAAGGGCATTTTACATTCCAAAAATGTTGAATGAAGGATATGGGAATTTAACAGAAAATAAACCTTGCATTCCAGCTGGTCCTCAGAGATCAGAGGGGCTGGTTGCCGCTGGGCTTGAATTCTGATTGTAGCCCAGTTTAGCATTGTAAGTCTGAGTTTGGAGGAGAACTTGCATGAGCACAGAGGCACAAATAGTGCAGTTGACCAGTGCAGTTCTGTAGGTCTGATGGCTTCAGTAAGGACTTGCATGATCCCAACTCACAAGTAGTATGGTTAATTATTGAAGCACCAGGAAAACAGGCTCAGGATTGCTAGTGATAAATGCATTAACTACAGAGTGTTAGTATGTGTTGTGACACAAAGTATAGTAAGAGATCTAATAGCACTACACACACACACACATACATATACACATATATATATCTGTGAGTATGTAAATTAATATTCCAAGGTGTGCTCCAGTGCTGTTGGAGATGCAAAGCTCACATAAAGGCTTCTCTTTGGGGAAAGAAAAGAGACATAGTCTGTAACAGATCTTGAGCAGACCGAGTTTTCCCCCTCCAGCCCTTTCTTGCCCCTGAAGCCACTCTTTTTTTATACTGTAAATTTTGGCTTGTCCCAATGGGATGGAACAATCATATCATGTTATAGAAGGGGTTTGGTGACTTGGGCCGTATGTGCATTATTCCACATCCCATGTTTCCCTTCATCTGCATCCTGCAGGGTGCCTAAGTTAATAATAGGTCTCAACGAGGGTCTCGGTTAGCTTCTGTCAGAATTTATAGCTGCCAAAAGAGATAGAACAAACACTTTGGTCCTCCTCCATGTACTGAGGCAGCAGTAAGGGCTCTCTGACCTTCATCAGGGGGTCTGTGTGCATCCTTATCTCCTGAAGGAACTGGATTTAAAACTATGCTATAATAGTATCCATTTCCAAATATGTAGGACATAAGTTCTACTTATATAAGACATAGTAAAAGAGATCTAATCATGGGTGTCCAAATATGCAGCTTACTGTGGTGATTCTTTTGAAAATTGTGAAATGCTTTCTAACTTCATGCTTGATTTTTGAAACCCTATTGAATGTGTACTGCCTAATCATTCGGTTAGCAGCAAAAAGGAGCAATTGCATTATTATTTTATGAGCTTTTGATATGAATTAGCGTTGTTGATTGAGTAACTTGAACCTCTCTCTTCTGTCAGGATGGACCCACACCAGGTTTGGGTCGTGTGATTGGAGAATTGGGAGAAGATGGCTGGATTAGAGTGCAGTGGGATACTGGAAGTACAAATTCTTACAGAATGGGAAAGGAGGGAAAATATGATCTCAAACTAGCTGAGCCACCACCTGCAACACAGCCCACAACAGAGGATTCAGACACTGAGGATGATTCTGGTAAAAAAAAATAAAATTATAAGAGCAGAGGCACAGTTTTAGTTGAATTTTAAAACTGGTATCTTGTAATATAAAATAGTTTTTTCACAGGAGCAAGTGCTTAATCAAAGAAGATTTGTTTAATAGGTGTACAGTTCTGACCAGAATCTTCTTAATGTAACTTTACTGTGAGAAAGGAAGATACACAAGATGGTGTCCAATTGTTGCATATTTGTGGGTCAGAGAAAATAATATTATTCAATTGAAATAGTTTCAGTTACAGATACCTGGAGTATACATTTTGACATATGTTAATAACATTCTGAAGTGGGTTTTATATATGGTCTAATTATATATTTAGTCAGAGTGCTTCCCTATTCTTGGCAATACTTTGGAATTCCTTTCAGCTGGGTACTGCTAGGAAAAAACTTGAAAATATATGTGCAAAATATCTGGTTTATATTTTGCACTACTTAGGAGTTGACAATAAGGAATCTTCTTCATGTCAGATCATCTCAGAGAAACTGTTTATGACAAATCATTCACAAGATGTTTGAGTACCCTTGTGAAATAAAGTAACTCAGTATTAATGTATTCCTTTGCCTTTTGTGTCCCCCTTCAGAAGCAGAACAAGTTGAGAGGAATCTCCACCCTACTTCCATGATGCTGACAAGTACTGTGAACCTGTTGCAGACACTGTGTCTCTCTGCTGGTGTCCATGCTGAAGTCATGCAAAGTGATGCTACTCGGACTTTGTGTGGGCTACTCCGTATGCTTGTGGAGAGTGGAACAATAGATAAATCAGGTATGTTACATAGCAGCACTTTGACTGAGCTGTGTGCTTGTTTTCTGCTTTGTTGTCTTGTAAGTTTGTAAATCTTTTCTTACTAGTTTTTAATCCTTTTAAGGCCAGAGGCTGGAAAATGCATTTTCAGAGCTTTTAAAATCTTAACTTTTAAAGGTAATGTAAGTGATCCTTTGTATTCTTAGAATATAATCGGTAAAAGCAGAAGAAATGCATGAGATATGAATTGTTGACTTAGACAATTAATTTATTAGCAATCTTTTTGTGTTTGACAACAACACAGAAAAGTTGTGTGTATGACTGGGTGTGTCGTACTCCTTTTTGTAGCTTTCTTGTAATTTCAGAAGTAATGCTATTAACTACTTTGAAATAAGGAAACAGTATAATGATGAGAATTGGTTTAAAGGTATATTTTATGAAATGAATTACAGGCTCTAGAATTGAAATTAATAGTTTGTATAAAGACAGTGAAACGGCTTGGTGTTCTGATTGGTCCAAGAAAGCCCCATGTAGCATATAGACAACTACATAGCTGGTGAAAAAGTCCACTGTTACATGTATATATCTTTTTGTTTTTAGCTTCCTTGCCAAATAAATTAGTTTATAAAGAACAGCATAGGAGTTGGTGCACGCTGGGATTCATTCGAAGCATAGCACTCATGCCTCAGATGTGCAGCACTCTTAGTACCTCTCAGTGGATAACTTTGCTAATGAAAATTGTTGAGGGGCATGAATCTTTCACTGCTGCTTCACTACAGAGACAGGTAATGTGTTTTTCCAAATTACTTCAATGGGCAATAAAATTAGTAGACTTTAGTTGTCCTAAAAAGAAAGGTATATTTTACAAAACAGCTGGGAGAGGTCCATAAATCAGATTTTAATTAGTTGGGAAAAAGATAACATTTTCATCATCTTTAGGAATTACTGTTTTAAATTTACATCTCTTGAATTTTGCACCTTCAGGATACTATGGACTCCTTGTTCTATTGAAAAAAGGTCAAAATAGTGTTCCAGAATTGTGCTTCAGAAACTTCCATATAATATTTCCTACAAGTTGAATAAATGAAAGAATAACAAGTACATGGTTAGGAAAAAGCTACATTTCATTTAAAGTTACCAAATTATGTATTTTCTTCTGTCCCTATTTCCATCAGAAACTGCTAATATTATTTAAATACAGTCTCTCTTCAGAAGCTACATCTTTGCATGTTATTTTGGTATTGTATTTCCCTTGTCATCTTTCCCCTTTTCTCATTTCTTATTTTCTTTTATTTTTTTCTCTTTTTTTTCCTCTTTTGCTGTTCCTTAGCATTTTGTTAGTGCCTTCTACATGAGACTGGAAAGAAATTTATTATGGAATAACTCTGCCAAATCTTAAGGCTTGGGGATCAAAAGATCATCTTATTCTTTTCCTTGATAAGCCATCAGCTTTTTTTAACTAAAACCTTGTATCATAAAGGCCTGTTCATTTTTGTGTGATCTTCCAGCAAATTCTTGCCAGTATTTTTAGTATGGTGAGGCTTCTGTTATCATCAGGACTTAGTGCAGTAGAGTCATCTGTGCTGTTCAGGGAATACTCAAGAGAAATGACCATTCCTCATGTACTTCATGTACCAACTGAAGAACGATGAAAAGATGAGACCTTGAAGTTCTATAAAGAAATGTTATTGACATAAGTTTGCAAGAGGAGAGTTATCTTTGCTTTTAGTCACTTGTGTTGGTCTTCTGGGTAGAAGATGAGGAAGCTTAAAACCTGAAGTGATCCTACTCAAAATACGCAACCCCCTCTGCTTTTTGATACTGCAGTGCTGCACCTTCCCCTGTTCCTTGTCAATCCTGCACTGAGTGTCTGGGTTCAGAGATGCCAGCCTCTTCCTTCTGTACTATGCTCAAGACCCTGGTTTCACAGTGGCTACTTCTGAGTGTCACTGTGGCTGCTGTTGCCAGCCTTCCACCTTTCAGCTTTATATCTCGTGAATTTTAACTATTACAGCTTCTTTGCAGAACACTTGCAAACTTTCATTCTGAAATACATGTTAGTACTAATTTCTGAGTCTGCAGTCTGAACAAACTTTCCCATTCTGTATTCCTATTTTTCCTATTTGTTTTTGTCTTTCAGTGTATGTGTCTCATGTCCTAAGAGATTGGTTCACTAATATAATGTGCCAGTAAAATTGTTACTGGCTCTGAACTGTATCCACTTATTTTAAAATATCCCTTAGCAAACTCAATATCAGTAGCTCCGTAATTTCCACAACACAAAAGAAATCAGCATTGTAAAAACAACTACAAAGGAAAGCAAACTTTAAAAATATAATTCTTCTGTACTTAATACGTTTGAGAGTTTCTTTAGTATTTGGTGACGTAGACTAGAATAACGCTCATTTTGTTCTCTTTTTAGATCCTTGCTGTACATTTATTGAAAGCAGTACTTCCATCCTGGGATAAAAATGAAAGGTCAAGAGACATGAAATTTCTCGTGGAAAAACTGTTTGGATTTTTAGGGAGCCTGCTTAGTACTTGTTCTTCAGATATCCCACTACTCAGAGGTAGAGGAATTTTCCCTCAGTGGCTTGTTTTTCTGTATGGGAAATATGTGCATTAAACTCATAACTGTTCTGCTGCTGCTTTATCTTTCCAGAATCTACTCTGAGGAGGAGAAAGGCCAGGCCCCAAGCATCTTTAACTGCCACTCATAGTAGTACTTTAGCAGAAGAGATAGTGGCACTGCTGAGGACGCTGCATTCGCTCAGCCAGTGGAATGGACTCATAAACAAGTACATCAACTCTCAGCTAACCTCCATCACCCACATCTTTGCAGGAAAACAGTCAGAAGGGGTAGTTTCCACGTTTTAAAATAAGCTCATTTTTATAGAAATATTTATTTTGAAATTATAAGTACTAAATCTTTGTAAATAATATTAAGCTTAATATTGAAACCATTTTTCTACTTTTATATATATTTGTGTTGTAATTTTTAAGTTGAAATATGTGTGATTAACTTTGTATTTTAAAGCAGATAGAAGGGTGTGTTTTCTCCCTACAGTGAAATTTTATTGTTCTTTGTTAGGCTGTGTTGGATGACTACTTCCCTGACACTGAGAATCCAGAGGTGGGAGCTCTGATGGCAGTCTTGGCTGTGATTGGTGGCATAGACAGTCGCTTGAGACTGGGTGGACAAGTAGTTCATGATGAATTTGGAGAAGGCACGGTGACACGCATCACCCCGAAAGGGAAGATCACTGTGCAGTTCTACGACATGCGAACGTGCCGAGTGTGCCCTCTGAATCAACTGAAACCAGTACGTTTGTTTTATTAAGGCTTTAGCTCTGGGAAGGTGTAAAACTCTGATATGGACCAAAGAAAATATTAGTTCTTCATTGGCTAAATATGCTGACATTCAACACATAACAATGCTCTGAATGCACGTCCAAGATGGTCCTCATGCAAACCTCTGTAGGACCTTTAAATCCCATCCTCACATGCTGGGGAGGTGAAAGGAAGAGGGGTTTAAGCTGGAGTTGTTTGATTTGAGGTAAAGTCCCAAGTTACTGTACTGTGTTTTATAGCTCTTAGATGAGAGGAGCTTTCTATTTAACTTGATTTGCTAATTAATCTTAAAAAGTCTTGGGTATTTGCAATTGAATCTTAATTTGGTTGATACGACTCCAGTGAAAGCACAGGCCAAGTGGTTGGTCTGCTTCAGAGTCTGGAGTTCTTTCTTGTTCTGACTCAGTTCTGCTTTCTCACCAAGAAGAACTGCAATTGTGTGGTACAAATACAGGCTTAGGAGCTGTGCAGGGAACAGAAATCCCCTCTAGTTGTTCCTGGTCAAGAGTAGTAAGACAAATGCTACTTTTCCTCTTCCGCAGTTGAGAACCATTGAAACTGTTTAGTGACTCTGTGAGATTTTAGGAAAATGCTTACCTATTTTTTTTCTTATTTTTTTGTCTGATTCTTCTCCCACTGTCTAGCTTCCAGTTGTGGCTTTTAATGTGAACAACTTGCCTTTCACTGAACCTATGCTATCTATTTGGGCTCAGCTAGTAAATTTGGCTGGAAGTAAAATAGAAAAACAAAGAATGAAGTCTCCCAATCAAGGTCTTTCAGGTACAGTTGGGGGCTTTTTGCTGCTGGTTTTCTTTGGAAGTAGATGAACATGCTCTGAGAAAAATACTAGTATCAGCAAACATAGATAAGGAAAAGGGTGTTCTGGAACCTGACCTGTTTTCTTATTCAGCACTGGATAATAGGTACTTAAGAGACAAATTTAGCTAGACAGTGAATTGTTCTGCACTGTAAGTGAAATATCTTTGATGGAAAAATGTGAATAAGGTTTGGGCCTGATCTTACTCTACTGAGTTGTTTAAAATACTGGATCCAAGTAACATCTCTAGCTGCACTTACTGTGTTACAAATCAGCTGTAGGATTGTCCAGGTTGTGAAAAGTAGGAAGGCAGTATTTTGAGTACCAGGAGTCATACAATGTGTGCAGACTTTTGATCCACGTGCTGTTTAAACTGACTCATGTGAGCAGTACACAGTGAGTTAAGATGTAAACTGATGTTTGGGCTGAGGTTGTATGAATGGTAATCTTTCTTCCCTAGTACAAGAGATTTCTAGCACTAATGGCTGGTTAATATTTCTGATAGGTCAAGTTGATCTGGATCTGCTGCGGTGCCAGCAGTTAAAGCTGTACATACTAAAAGCTGGACGAGCTCTGCTTTCTCACCAGGATACACTCAGGCAGATCTTATCTCAGCCAGCTGTTCAGGAGTGTGCATCAAATCCTGCAGGTATTCTGGAGTGCTACCTGACTGTGCTGGTCTTTGATTAGATGGTAGATAGAGGATGTGACCATAACCCTTGCTAGTGGCAGTTGGACGGTAGAAATTCAGTTTGCTCTGTAAAGATTAAAAATTCTTGCATGTTTTAAGCTTCTATGTTAAAAAGATTCTGACTTTTTAACTCCAGTTTTGAAAAGTAAGAACATCAAGTGTTTGAAGCTCTAAATACTGGAGTTGGCTAAATTTCTAGGTCTTCTGTAGTTAGTAAGCTTTTTAAGTAATTTTAAAGTACTTAATACTTTTTGCAGTGGTTTTATTTTTCTGCTTCAAAAGTTAAAATTGGCTATTGATTTTACTTCAAATGTCTTGCAGCTTCCAGTGAAACAAGTATAAAAATATAATTTCTTAATCATAATGTTAAAGGAGTTGAAGGAGTTGTAGTTCTAATAATTTGAATTATTTCTTCTGCCTGCATTCTACATATAAAAATAAGTACAATAACTGTCTCAGCTTTTGGGATAGCTATCAATGCCTTTGGAGTATGTATTAATTACTTGGGTATTTGTGAAGCATGCAATATCTTTAAATATAATAATATATTTGTCTTATATGGATATTTTTGTGGGATTTTCTTGTCATCCACAAGGGTAGATGAATCTACAGGGGTTTTTTTTTTAGGAATGGAACAGGGTTTCACTCTTACTATCATTTTTAAAGGGGAAAAAAAAGTAACACTTGTTTTTAACCAGAAGAACACATATTGAGGACTATTAATTGTTTTATTATTGCTTAATGAAGAGAGAAGATTTTCATGTGGTAGTCACAGTAAAGATTTAGGAAACATGAATGTTTATGGCAACAGGAATACAAAATTAAATATCAAAGGTGCAGAATTGTGGGCAAGTTGGTTCAGTAAAAGTATCCTGCTTTGAAGGGACAATAAACACCTAAAGGGATTTCTTCCCAAGAGATACATTATAGGGAAAATAACTCCTATGATTAATGCATTATATTTTGAAGGAAATCCAGAAAGCATGGTTTTGGGATCACTAAAGTTCTTGGTTTTCTGTATCAAGTGATTTATCCTGGCAGTGCTTCCTGCTAATAGCCTTATTGCAAAAAGGGACTGAAAAGACACAAGGTCCAAATTCACTGTCCACTGAGTAGTTTGTTAGACATGTCTTAGGTGTGTTTTAATAAATATATTGTTTATCTGTACATTTTGTACTTGCTGTTTTTGTACAGAGATTGTGCTACTATGGCTTAATCTTAAATGCATTGTATCTTTGGAGAAAAAATATGTAAGAAATAACAAAAAGCCCTAGAATAAGTCTTCTGATTGATCATATTACATGGTTTTGGTTAAAATCCTGTTTTTCTTTAAGAGGATGGAGCAGCTGCCTCTCCTGACATAGGAGATATGTCTCCTGAAGGACCTCAGCCTCCCATGATCCTTTTGCAGCAGCTTTTGTCAGCTGCTACACAGCCATCACCTGTGAAAGCCATATTTGACAAACAGGAGCTTGAGGTAAAGTGTATGTTTTCTGCTAAGTAACCTGAGAAATAACTCTGTGTAATCTGTATTCCAATTGAAGCTTATTAAACTATATGTTTAAAAAACAAGTGACACTGAACCCTTTCGGGCCAATAACGTTTAAGGCATGCATGTTCACGCACATAAACTTTCTAAATATTCTTGTTTTGCTTGGACTGATTGATTTGTTCTCCTCCAGGCTGCTGCTTTGGCAGTGTGCCAGTATCTGGCTGTAGAGTCTACACATCCTTCAACTCCGCTCTTTGAAGACTGCAGCTCTAGTGAAGCTACAACACCCATCACAGTGCAACATATCCGACCCACGAAAGTGAAGAAACGCAAGCAGTCTCCAATTCCACCCCTCCCCATTGTAGTTCAACTTATGGAAATGGGATTTCCTAGGAAAAACATAGAATTTGCACTAAAATCTCTGTCGGGAACCTCTGGAAGTGCTTCTGGATTGCCAGGTATTTTGTTTAGTTAAATTAATAATATTAGAAGAAGAAGAGGATTAAGCTGATTAAAACAGTACTTATGAGGGAGAAGTTGTTACCCTCTTTTTGGATACAATCTTAACAATGTCAGAGAACCCCGTGGAGACAAGCTGAGTTTGTTTTCTGTGTTAGGAGTGGAGGCCTTAGTTGGCTGGTTGTTGGATCACCCTGATGTTCAAATCACGGATCTTTCTGATGCCGATACTATCTCCGATGAATATTCAGATGAGGAAATAGCAGAAGAAGTGGAAGAAGCTGAAGCTGCTTGTCCTGTTGTGAGTATTAACTTAGTAAACCTAAGTTAGGCTAGCTAGCTAGAAATTTTGTAATTCTTCCCTTTTTGGGAAAATGGTGAGAGTACAAGGACAACCTGCTGTCCCAAGCTTTCAAAACAGTAACAAGGATCATGTTTGCCCTGTGTTTCTAAGACATGACAGAAAACAACTGAGAATAATCCATAAATGCTTTGTGAGTTAGAGCAGGGCAGAGCAGAATGCAGGTAGATGTTTCACTGGTGGTAGTTCCAAGAATCCCTGATAGATCCTCTTAGTTTCTACAAAAATAGTTGATGTTATAGTGTAATATTGGTAAAGGAGTTCTCCCTTCTCATTTCCCTTGGTCTGAAAAACAAACATATGTTACCTGCAAGGAAAGACTTCAGAACTAATGAATAAATGGCAAAAAAGTCTATTAAATAACTTAGCCTTTTCCTCATAAAAACTTTTTCCACTTACTGAGGATAAAATTACTGTTACAGTACCTATTGAGTGTAATAGCTTTAATGTGAATTTATATTGGTCTTCTGTTGACTTTCTACTATTTCAAAGAAGAACTTGTCAATAAAATTAAATGGGTTTCATATTTCTGTTTATCCTTGAAGGACTTAGGGTGAGTTTTCTTGCACATGTGGGGTTTTGTTATTGAAATTAATGCATTGTATTTTGAAGGAAATTGACAGCTTTTGGTATCTTTATCAGTGAAAAACTGCTATATACTGTCTTTAATGAAGAAAAAAACATTTAATACTCAGAACAGAAAAAAGTTTTCTGAAAATTGTCCTTACAGGTGCAATGCAGTAGTTCTCTTAAAAAAAAATTAAGCTAATCAAATTTGGAAAGTAATGTTTTTTAATAAATAAAATTTAATTTTTTTTAGCTTGTTTTTCTAAAGGAATACTTTAAATCTCATTGTACTATCTAAAGAAAAGTCAGTAAACTTTAGGTTAGAGATTACCATTTACCACTTTTCTTTTTTCCCTCACTCAGCAAATGTCCTAGGAAGTGGAATGTGAACGTTTATCTTCAAGGCTGATTAGAGTAGTGACAAATCCTCTCTGTTCTGATTTTCCTTGGCAGTCAGGTTTCATAAAAGCAACTTGCAGCTTGCTTCAAACATATGGAAAATTTGCATCCATGTTCCTTGATACGTAAATTTGGAAAGTAAATTTTAATTTAAAGTCAAGTAGATCATTAATGTTATCCTTATAGTGAGTTGAACTGTTGAAGTTTTTTCCCATTTTGTCATGCAGCTGGGATATTTTATGGGCTTATTTTTATTGGGTTATCTTCAATCTTTGCCAACAATTTTATTTATCTGAATTGAAAACAAATTTTACAATTGTTTCATATTTATTTTGGACTTTTTTCCAGTCAAGTGGTGCTGTTGTAACAGAGAGCCAGACCTATAAGAAACGAGCTGATTTCTTAAGCAATGATGACTATGCTGTCTATGTAAGGGAGAATATTCAGGTAAGTATAATGATCAAAAGCAGCAGAGAAACTGCTTTTTTCTTGGTACTAAAGCCTTTACAGATCTATTGCATTCTATTGTCCTTTTTCCCTAGGTGGGGATGATGGTTAGGTGCTGCAGAACCTATGAGGAAGTTTGTGAAGGAGATGTAGGCAAAGTTATTAAATTGGATCGAGATGGATTGCACGACCTGAACGTGCAGTGTGATTGGCAACAAAAGGGTGGTACTTACTGGGTCAGATATATCCATGTTGAGCTTTTAGGTGAGTTCACTTCTGACTGCTTTTTAACTGAAAAAGTGAATGGTACACTAAGGGAGATGTAGTTTTGGAGGGGGAAACCCCACTCACTATCCATTTATTCTTGCATCTGCTAGGATTCCCGCCACAGAGTTCTGCCTCCCATATCAAGATAGGTGACAAAGTGCGTGTGAAAAGCTCTGTCACCACACCCAAATACAAATGGGGATCAGTCACTCACCGAAGTGTGGGCATCGTCAAAGGTAATGTGTATTCAGCATGGGGAGGTAAGAAGCTCAAGAACCATGTGGAGCTTCTTCTAGACACACTTAAAAATCACACTGTTTTGTGGAGTATTGTATGATGTTAGAGAATATAAAATGTATTTGAAGTCTGTGGTGAATTCATAGACATGTGCTCTGTGGCAGCCCATTTTGTTAGCCTGTCCATCTGCTTTTGAGCCACTTCATTTGCGCACAGTAAAAGTCTTTAAGCATCTGTGCAGCTTCCTGTTGTAGTTCTCTTTTACACTTTGGATGAACCACAAATGGTTTTCCTTTAAGAAGTAATTGTAACTTGGAGGCTTCATAAGGAAGTGAGGAGAAAGTGGGATGCACTGGTGTCAGGCTGTAAGGGATGTAACTGAAGTAATCTGTGGAACACAGGTTCTTTGTAGAGGTACAGATTTTGGTCATACTGTGTGCTTAGAAGTACCTGCTTGCTTGGGAACTGCTTCTAAAAAAATAAAGAAAAAATGAGAGTAGAAGAATTGAAATGGAATACTACTCTAAGGACTTTTGGCTTCATTTCAACACCTTGTGTTTTCTCCACGTTTTTGTCACAGCATTTAGTGCCAATGGAAAAGATGTTATTGTAGACTTTCCTCAACAGTCGCACTGGACGGGCTTGTTGTCAGAAATGGAATTGGTCCCCAGCATTCATCCTGGAGTCACGTAAGTGATGATTTACTTTTATCTTAGTGTATAGGGCTTATCCTGTATCTTATTGTCTTGATTCTGTTATCTCAGACATCTGAGTAACAGATACCTGTTATTTTCGTTAACAAGTAACTTGTACCATATATCTATATAGACTTGTTCTTCTCTTATTAAATCAGGTGTGATGGCTGTCAGATGTTTCCTATCAATGGGCCTAGATTCAAATGCAGAAACTGTGATGATTTTGACTTTTGTGAAACGTGTTTTAAAACCAGGAAGCATAACACCCGACATACTTTTGGCAGAATAAATGAACCAGGTAAGTTTTGCAGTGTGTCACTTAGATTAATTTAAAATGCGCTTAAGCTGTTTTGGAAAAAACAGTTTTACATTTCAGCTCCTTAATATGATGAACTTAGTGTTCAGATTGACCCTCTGGACAATAAAACATTTATAGCACTGCTACAATTGCAAGTGATGGACTACAACAAAACATTAACCCCTAAAACTTTCCTGTGGTGTTAAAAAGTTTAAAAAAGGTCTATGTGACAGTACCTCTACATGTCAGAATGGCATTTTTACTTACACCAAGAATAAAATGTGTAATTTTCTAATCCCCCTGCCTTTTGCTATCAGCCTAGATGTAGATGAATGGAATCCTCATGGTGCCAGGGGCAGCTGGAAATACCTAAGATGCCTTCTTATGCCTCAGTTGCTCTTCAGCTGTTTTGCTTGTCGGTGTGTGATGGCTGTTTCTCATTTCCTCTGTGATGTGGAGGCTCCAGAGGAGTGTAGTGGGAAAGGGAAGCCTTTTAAAAAAGTCATTATCAGACTTTTTTTTCCCTAGGGCAAGAACAGGTACAGCCATTTTAGCTCCAAAATTTTTGGGTTGTGCATTGTTATGCAAAACTTACCTAATGTTTCATTTTACTTCTTTTCCATCCACTTGTCTAACAATTAATCTTATCCCTGGTATTTGCAGGATGATGCTGACTTGTGGACTGAATTTCTTTGTATTTACACATTACCAGTGTAATTGTTTTGGAAAATGAACAAAGCTGATTCCTCCCTAGAGATTGTGAACATGGGTTGTGTGGACAAGAAAGACATTCATTTAATAAGTCAGTTGATACAGCTGTGCAACTAGAATGGTGTGAATCTGTAATCCTTCCCCTTGCCCTGTGTTGTAGGGCAGAGGAGTTACAATACTCTTTTCATCAAGATTTCCAGATGCTGCAAAATCAGTGAAGGGTAGTGGAAGTAAGGTTTTTGCAGGGAGGAAATCTACTTTTCACTAAACCACCTTCTTCTGGAACTTTGAGTTTTGCAGTATTCCAGTTTTCCTATTTCTGTTCTTTGGTCGGGGAATTTTGTTTAGGTTTAGTTGTCTGTTTTTCATATGCTGTAGTGGTATAAAAAATTGGTATGCTGTGGACTTGTATTTTGAATTACATATCATCGTAAATTTGGATCTGTATTTTAAAGGGAAGGACCATTTCAAGTAGCTGTCTAGTCAAGAACTTGGAAAGTTAAAAGTCCTTTAAAAAAAGGAGCTATGCCCTTTAAGTATGAGTGTTGTGTACATAGAGTCACCATGCCGCTGTGACATGCCCGTGTCCTAAATGTGGCCTACATGCCCAAAATGTTGGATTTGTTACATTGTCTTTCACCCTGCTTATGGGTTTCAAAGGAGCAATTTTCTTTGAGAGGTGCATGCTGAATGTGTCACTTAACCCTGCAGGTCAGTCTCCTGTGTTCAGTGGGCGTTCT
This sequence comes from Motacilla alba alba, assembly GCF_015832195.1. NCBI lineage: Eukaryota > Metazoa > Chordata > Aves > Passeriformes > Motacillidae > Motacilla > Motacilla alba. Next base: position 91,735,174 of record NC_052016.1, read on the forward strand.
GGAAAGCAGCTGAAGAGACGGCACAGTAGCCAGCGAGGAATGTTACTGGATGATTGGTCAAGGATAGTCAAGAATTTGAATGTCTCATCCTCTGTGAATCAGGCGTCCCGTCTTATTGATGGTAGTGAGCAGTGCTGGCAGTCTTCTGGTTCACAAGGAAAGGTAACTTTAAGCCCTAAATGCTTTATTCTGGTATACTTCATGCTTAGAAGGATCTCCCCAGAGCCTTCCCTTCTCCAGGTTGTGCAACCCCAACTCTCTCAGCCTGGAGGTGAGATGGGAGGGGAGGTGGTCCATCTCGGTGATTGCTTTTGTGACCATCTTCTGATCCACTCTGTCAGGTCCATGAGGGTTTTTTGTGCTGAAAACCCCAGAGCTGGTTGCAGCACTCCAGGTGGGGTCTCACAGGAGCAGGGCAGAGAGGGAGAATCTCCTCCCTTGACCTGCTGGTTGCTGCTCTTTGGATGCAGCCCAGGATTCAGTTGGCTTTGTGTGAGTGCACACTGGTGACCTGTGTGCAGCTGTTCATCCACTAGAACCCTTGGCTGTCTTTCAGTGGGGCCACTCTCCAGTCTCATCCCCCAAAGTGTTAGTATAAGCAGGATTACCCCATCCCAGATGGAGAATGCCACACTTTCATAAATTTCATACAATTGATGATTACTCAGCCCTCTGGCCTATCAAGGCCTCTCTGCCTTGGAGGGAGCCAAGAGCATCTCCTGGTTTAGTGTTGTTGGCAAAGTTACTTACTGTAAATTTGACTCCTGCAGCCAGATAATTTATAAAATGTGGTGTTCCTTAGTTTATGGTTAATCAGTTTTACTGGCCTGCAGCAGTGCTTTGTGACCATTTGTATGTCCCATTACTTAGCCTCCAGAGGTACTGTGCTTTCTGTGTTCTCAGGGGTGTTGGTCTTGGCTGAAATAAATAGTTTGCTACAACTGTTTCTCTTATAATTGGACATAGGACAAGTAAGAAGTTCACAAGGTTCCCTTTGGCCAGTTGCCATTTATTGCAGATGTTGTGTACCATTTAGAGATGTTTTCCATTTTTTCTTCAAAAACTTCATATATATATTCTTGTTAATCATATGGTGGTCATAACATTACTATCTAAAAATGAAATTCTGTGTTTCCACTAGCACTGGATTCGCTTGGAGATTTTTCCAGATGTTCTTGTTCATAGACTAAAGATGATAGTGGACCCTGCAGACAGCAGCTACATGCCCTCCTTAGTTGTAGTTTCAGGTATGTGTATGTTCTCTGAGAAATCAGAAATATTTTTTTTGCACCCAACAGCAGGTGTTTATATGTTTTTTGTTAACATAGTCATCTGTTTAGCACAGCCTATTTGTGACACCAAACACCATATCCTAAAATGTTTTTCATTCTGTGTTTTGTTTTCTAGGGGGTAATTCCTTAAATAACCTTATAGAGCTAAAGACAATCAATATAAATCCTACAGACACCACAGTGCCTCTACTCAGTGATTGTACTGAAGTAAGTGAAGTTCGTGTGAGAATTACTCTTGTGTGCAACAGAAAAATATTGTGCTGCAAGAGATAGATGAAAAGTATTGTTGTGATCATTAAAGCCTGGTATTTTATTTTTCTTCTTAACTTAGCAGTATTTCTGGCAAGTTAGTCAAGTTGATTATTCTAAAAAGTTTTACCATAATCACAAAGTAATGCTATAATAGACTTAGATATTTTAAGGGGTTTTATGTAAATCAATATACCTGTGAACCAGTAAGACATTCCAATGAACTTAAATTTTGGGGATAATTTTAGATAGCAGTTCTGATCTTTTCTAGCAACAACAAGGAGAAACGCATAATGAATTCTATGAGATTGGGAGTGAAATTTCTTATATGATTGAGGCCATATGCTAATGATAAAGCATGAATTATTTAGAGCTGAAATGACAAGCATTTAAAGTGACAGATTCATTTTCCTAAAGTGACAAAGTCAAGCAAAAGTTCTAATTCTTTCCTATGTTTTATGAAGTTACATAGAACCCAAAAGATGTCAACAGAGTATTTTTATTCTTAGTACCACAGATATATTGAGATTGCAATCAAGCAGTGCAGAAGCTCTGGCATTGATTGCAAAATACATGGCCTCAGCATACTGGGACGCATACGTGCTGAAGATGAAGATTTGGCTGCAGTCCCTTTCCTGGCTTCTGATAATGAGGAAGAGGATGATGATAAAGCTAACACTGGGAGGTAGGTAACTGCAGTGGTGAAGGCAGGGGGTGGTAAACAACCTTAGTGTCTATATATTCCTATAAGTCTGGAGATGATTGGAGGAAGAACACATTAATTAGGTTGAATGGTAGTAAAGAGAATCAAATCTTAGGATCTACATACAACTATACAACTCCAATAAACTTTCTCAATAAGTACGTTCTCTGAGATGATCACACTGGTGAGGTGTAACAATTTGTATGACTCATTCCCTTTTGCTGTATACTTGGGGTTGGAAACTGAGCTAAAAACTTCATGTGCTTATATTTGATACTTGCTATTTTTTTTCTCCAACTGTAATAGTGCAGTTTGAGTCCTGAAACTGTTCCCAACTGTAAAAATCAGTAAATACAGTAAAAAGGTGCCTATGCTGCAGCATGCTGTTTGCTAAACTGACTGTTTTTCTTTTCTCTGTATGTTTAGTCTTGTTAGAAAGAAGGCAGCTGGGCTTGAATCAGCAGCTACCATAAGAACCAAAGTTTTTGTTTGGGGACTGAATGACAAAGACCAATTGGGAGGGCTAAAAGGTTCCAAGGTAGGTTGTCTTCACATTAAAGTACAAGAGAGAAAAAGTGAAAAATAAAATGTACGAGTTACACAACTGAAAATTAGCTACAAAGATTAGGTTTTGGTGGCTTTTTAGTGTTAAGACATGTAGATGTCTGCTGGGTGGAAAATTGGAGAAAATTTGCATTTTGGTTGGTACTCTGAACTCTGGCTTGATTTTTAGCAGCCACTCAGTCATTTGTTTTAGATGATAATGAAGTAATTGTTTAAAAAATGTGTAACACTCAACATATTCTGTTCCTGTTGAGTTTGCATGCCTAAAATAAAACTTTTGGTGAACTTTATGTATTATTTGTACAATTACTTGGCAATTGTACAGTAGGAATTTCAGCCCAGTGTGCAGCCATTTACATGTAATTTTAATATAATACAAGGTGAGATAGATCCCAAATGCTTATCAATTTAAAATGTCATTCATTCATCTGATAATTATGTTGAAAGCATTTCTTCAGTTGATGTTGTGAAGGTGTACAGTATTGTATCCATAGAGTACCTTGAAGAAACAGGAAGTTAACCTTTCCTGTATTCTTCAGTTTTATCAAGAAAATGTCAATAAAAGAAAGTAATTTATATGGCCTTTCATTTTTCTCAGGTTTTATATTTATCATAGTTTCAATATTAAATTTTCTTAATTGGTTTTTGTCCTTTGCCTGGTGTGATATTAATTGGCATGGGTGAAGCATCTGAAAGTACCTGTTAGATTAACTGGTTTATCACTTAAGAGCTCTTCTTTTTAGAGTGTAAAACATTGAAGTGAATTGTAATGGTTTCTATTTCCTGCCTGCTCCAGATCAAAGTCCCTTCCTTTTCTGAAACCCTGTCTGCCTTGAATGTTGTGCAAGTAGCTGGAGGATCCAAAAGCCTTTTTGCAGGTAACATAAGTTTAAAATAAATGTAATTATTAGAAACAGATTCGGAATTGCGAAACACTAATGGTGTTTCAAACTGTTTTCTTCATTTTAGTGACTGTAGAGGGTAAAGTGTATGCCTGTGGAGAAGCCACAAATGGAAGGCTGGGTTTAGGAATATCTAGTGGAACTGTGCCTATTCCCCGCCAGATTACAGCTCTCAGCAACTATGTGGTAAAGAAGGTGGCTGTTCACTCAGGTACTGACTGTTGCTGTCCTTAAATACATAAACCTAACATATTGAGCCTGAAAATAGTTCCTTTGCAGTTTTCTTGGGTGCTGTGATGCCCTAGCATATCAGATTTTTTTTTTCCGTATAAATACATGTTATTGAATCCGGTTGTTGTATACAATGTCAGATTAAATCTAATGGTTTTATTATTAAAATCTGTGAATTTAGACCATAGAAGTTTTCTTATTTGCTGGAAGGTCACTTTGGTGTTTCCATTTGGTCTAAAAGAGGGTGTTTTCATTTGTAATACTTCCAGATTGTGGGTTTGTTTTTCTCATTATTTTTTCTTGCACCTCTGAAAATAGTAAATTGAGTGATTATTGGTGTTTTTGTTTTTTTTTTTTTTTTTAATGTGCCAGGAGATATACTGTCACAGAAGTTTATTTTAAATTAAATCACATAAAAACTCCAAAGAAAATAAGTAATATCTATAGAGCTGAAAGGCTCATACAGTTTCATTGTAGAACAGCAATGTTAAATTGTTGCTAAGACCTGCTGCCTGCTTGAAAGCTCAGAAATGTAAATTTATGTTTACAATTTCAGGTGGCCGGCATGCTATGGCATTGACTGTTGATGGAAAGGTGTTTTCGTGGGGTGAAGGAGATGATGGAAAACTTGGTCACTTCAGTCGAATGTAAGGATACCAAATTTTTTCTGTATTTCAGTAGAAGATTTGTGTTAAATGTTACAGCACAGCTGACCATCACTATTGACAACGACAGTATTTTTGATACAGTAGGAATAGAAAATTGTTTTATACAAGGACTTTTTTTTTTCCACAGTATATTGCAATTTATGGTGCAGCATTTGTAGAAGGCTTCAGCCATTTAGAAAGGAGGCATTCAATTAATATAATAATTAGAAAGAGGGATACAGTCTTGACTAGTATTTTCAAATTTCACTGATGAAATTCCATACTTTTGGACATGCAGTATTTGTTTGCTTTTATAAGGTATGGTTTTCAGAAGTGCCTTGAGAAGTGAAACCTTGGCAATTTTGTATTTCTGAGCTGTAACAGTTCATAACTTAAGCTGTCATTTTATAGCCTTTTCTTTAGGCTTCAGTTCACAGACTTGTTAGCCAGAAATAAACTTCTTCCACTTTTTAGTAATAGTTGTTTAATCTTCCACAGGACAGCTTTAAAAAAATTGAATTTTTTAAGAGTTTACTTTATATGTACCCACAGAACAGTATTTTGAAAGAAAAAGAAAACCTGATAAACAAAGCCCATTGGTAAATACTTTTATCATTCTGATATATTTTGAGGACCTGCCCATACAACATACAAAATTAAATCAGATGGTTAATATGTTACAGGAAATAATTTTTTATAAGGCTGGGTCAGACTAACGAGAAGGGAAGTCCAGATGAGAGCAGTATTACTGTTTCTTGCTCAGCTGACTCATGTTTTATGTAATTTTACTGAAAGTGAGATTTGGAACTCTTGGGTATTTCATAGTAGCAGTACTTCCAGATGCCATGCATAATTTTATAGTATCTTATTAGTGGTTCTGGTACACCAATATTAGGAAATCTTGAGTTGAATTTTTTTTTTTTTGAATTAAGAGAACACTGCAACCACATGAAGGATAAATGTTAGCAGTACTCACATAGAAGTCTTAACAGTAAATTCTAGTTCTGATTTCTCTGCTGTGAGGAGCAAAGTTGGGATGGGAATGTCATCTCCAAATCTTACTGTGTGTCCTCTGCTAATAACTCATTTAGCTTTGGGCAGTGACAGGAAATTGGTTTTCACCTTCTGTTATGTGCTGTTTAATTGATTGATGGTGTTGACATTTTGAATTTCTCACCTAAGTTTGGCAGCATACATAAAATATTCTTTAAATAAAATTTGAAGTACCTTAAAATAGTGTAAACTTTAGATTTATCCTCCTGCTAAAAAATATGTCTTGAAATCAGCGTGTTGCATACTGCTTTATCTTGAGATTACTGTTAGTGATTAGTTACACAATGTGTATTGCAACAGTTGAAGTATATAGTGTGGCTATTTTTTGATTAACACAATGGGTTTGTTGTTCATTTTCTCCAGGAACTGTGATAAACCCAGGCTGATCGAAGCGTTGAAAACCAAACGCATCCGTGATATTGCCTGTGGCAGTTCCCACAGTGCTGCTATTACCTCCAGTGGGGAGCTGTATACCTGGGGTCTTGGAGAGTATGGAAGATTAGGACATGGGGATAATACCACACAGCTGAAGCCTAAGATGGTAAAATCAATGTTTCTTGTTTCTAATGAAATGCAAATGTGTTTAACAAATGATAGCAGCATGAAGCTGAAGTAGCAGAAAACATGAAGGCTGTATGAAGACATTTTTTTGGAGTGATCTAAATTAGGTTTTGGTACCCATACATTTAGTGAAAGTAAAGCTATTTCAGAAAAGCCAAAAAGATCCAGTCTCTTTCTTAGGAAGTGATGTAAGGTGACAAGTGCTGGTTTCAGCATTCATGTCCTGCATCTGCTTTGATACGTAGCTGGAAGCTGCCATGTAGCAATACTGGATTCTGAGCACGGCTGGGTAGTTCTTTGCTCAGGCTGGACACAATGACTGAGATGAGTCATAAGACCTTGGACATACTTGTAAGGTTTTAAAGCACAATTTCTTTGAAAAATTCTTTCTTACTCCTTCTGTTTTGTAGGTTAAAGTGCTCCTTGGCCACCGAGTCATTCAGGTTGCATGTGGAAGCAGAGATGCTCAGACTCTTGCTTTGACAGATGAAGGTAGGAGTATCTTGTTCCAGAAGCTTTCTAGCATGTGGGAATACTGTGATCATTGTTTGACCTGCAATTTGATGTTTGTTAGGTTTGGTGTTTTCTTGGGGTGATGGTGATTTTGGAAAACTGGGCCGAGGAGGAAGTGAAGGATGCAACATTCCTCAGAACATCGAGAGACTGAACGGCCAAGGCGTTTGTCAGATTGAGTGTGGTGCACAGTTCTCATTGGCACTGACCAAGTCAGGAGTGGTATGGACATGGTATGTTACATTTGGCAGGGAGTATTTACCAAGCAGTTGCTCTGTGCTGTATTTAATGCTTTTTTGACTCCATTTGTGCCTTACCTGTGTGCTTTTTCTTTTAAACTGGCAGCACTTCCAGGCGAGCTGCATCCATTCAATCACTCTAACACTGTAGCATGCTTTCCTGTTTGCTGTACTCTGTTGGAATGCCTGGCTCCTATTGAATTAGAGGCAGAAAGGGAAGATAATTTCTTCTCTTGGCCACTGTGAGACATGTAAAGGAATGTTAAGAGTGGAGAGGAAAAAAAGAAAACATGAGAGCCATAGCTTGGACTATGAAGCCTACAGCTAAAGCAGAGACTTGAGAGAGTAAGGATGCAGGAGAGTAAGGAAGTAAGCTGAAATTCAGAGCAGATGGGAAGAACTTCCTTGGGAACACAGGAGCACAACAACAGCTTGTGGCTGCTCAGAAGGCCACTGAGTTGTCAGTAACGATGCCTTGGAGCCAGAATTGGTATGAGATGATCACTGAGAGCTTCTCAGATATGTTTTTTTTTTCTCCTGTTTGCCTGCTTGCTTCTGCTTTGTTTTGAACACAGATCTGCCTTTTTGAATTTATAAACCTTTTTGTAAAATCTGAGAGCTTACTGCATGGCAGGTCAACTTCAGAGCACTAATCAGATCAAGGTCTTACCCCATCCTTGTGTAATAAGACTGTGACCTATTTGATGTATATCAAAAATAAGTAGACTTAAACAAATCATTTCTGTTGTGTTGTCAGCAGTTGCTAAATAACACAAAGAGAAATCCTCAAAACTTTCATTTTTTTAAGTTACTACTGTTGTTAAAGGGAAGAGAAGTTTTTAACAGAGATGTTGTTTTCAGAGTGGCCATTGGAGACAACTTTTTTCTTTTCTCTCCGTCCATTTTTTTTGTAGTGACAAAAGGAGCAAGAGTAAAGGTAATTTGACAGTGTTTTTTTAAAGAACTCATGCCAAAATTCTTGTTTGTTCCTTCCTTGTCCTAGTTTTTCTCAACGCTGCTACGTCTAGTCAAAAATCTTCAGCTATTTCATGACATTACAAGGAGATTTTCTCTCTACAAGGAGATTTTTGGGGCTGTTTCAGCTGGGGATGGCTGAATTGCTTTTAAACTTCTATTCTTCTTGAATTTTTTAATGATTTGAGGAAAAAAATCATGACTTCTGGGTTATAATTTTAGGTAGATAACAGTACCCTCTATCATGTTTCTCTCCAGCCTTATATAACCTTTCTTCAGAAAAATTGGTGGTGAGCAAAAGAACCAGAGTCAGTGGTTACTAAAAACATAGTGGAAGAAAATCAGGGTATCAAGGTTTTTTTCTTCTTTACTGACATTCTTGGTGGAAGCATTTTAAGGTGTTTAATTTTGTGTATGCTATTTTTTTTTTTAGTGTGTATGCCATTTGTGTATAACAATTTCGGATGAATTTAAATTATGGAGACCTCAGAATCTATATTGAGGTTTCCAACAATTGGAAAAAAACCTCCTCAATTCTGAAAACATTTTAGTTCCCTGTGTAATTTTTCTGTCGGAGCAGACTTAGGTTAAATGTTTTGTTGTTGTAAGGTTTATCCTCAGTTGTTAAATATTCCCAAGTCTTATCAAACCACATGAATTTTGAAAGTGTTTTATTATTGCAGTGTTTCTGAAGCAGAGGAAATTAAATGTAATACCAGTTGCTTTGCATACAAAAAATAGTCATAATAATGCTCTTCTGTATTGAGGTGAGAAACTACAGTGTAATAGAACTGCAGTTATCCTCATTCTTACGCCTTTGGGACTCAGTTTTGAAGCATTTGCTAGCTGGTGTGTGTATGTGTGTGTTTCAGGCAGTGATATATGAAGTGTATTCAGTTGGGAACTTGCATTAGAGTGTGTAAACAGTCCAGTTGTTCTGAGTGCTGCCTTTACTGTCTGTTGCAGGGGTAAGGGTGACTACTTCAGGCTGGGCCATGGCACAGACGTGCACGTGCGAAAGCCACAGGTTGTGGAAGGACTGAGGGGTAAAAAGATTGTCCACGTGGCTGTGGGAGCACTCCACTGTCTGGCAGTGACTGACACTGGACAGGTATGTTGTGTGTCACCCTCCTTTCCCCCATGCAGAAAGGAGTAAACTGCTTAGGAAGGGAGGTAAAGCAGTATTGGTGCTGATTAAATGAAATAAAAATTACTAATTTTATTTCTTTGCTTTTAAAAGTCTGGCATAAGTATAAGCACAATTGTCATTTACAAAGTATTGGTATTTAAAATATTAGCATTGGAGTTGAAGTATTTTTGTCATAGTAGCTTTTGTAGTGTTTTCCTTGAATTATCTCATGATCAGTTTTCTGCCTCTTACTCTGGACATGCAGCAGCAGCAGTCAGTATTCTGGACAGATTTTTCAGCTTTATCATAATACTGTTTCAGATCTCCAATGTAATTACTAGGCAGTTAATTCTTCTAACTTTCTGTGAACATTGAGTCATTTATGAATCAACTGATCAATTATAATTTGGCAATAATTTATAAATTATCTGATAAAGGGCTGCTTTGATTGTTTTTTTTTTTCCTTTTAATGTATGATAATGCCTGCATTATTTAATGGAGGGGGGAAATGTCACCAAAATAGATTGTCCAAAGTGTCCTAGATTACTAGCACAAGTCACAAACATTCTTTCTTGGGATTTTTAAGAAAGCACTTAGTTGAGATAAGCAGTGAAGCCAAGTAATATGTGGAATTTTTTCCTGGCAGGTTTATGCTTGGGGTGACAATGACCATGGGCAGCAAGGCAATGGAACTACCACAGTCAATAGAAAACCCACTCTTGTCCAGGGCTTGGAAGGCCAGAAAATCACTCGGGTTGCCTGTGGGTCTTCCCACAGTGTAGCATGGACAACTGTGGATGTAGCTACACCATCTGTTCATGAACCTGTCCTTTTCCAGACAGCGAGGGACCCTTTAGGTGCTTCTTATCTTGGTTGGTATTTGTTGCCTTACATTGTTTTTCTTTTACTGCCATTGGTGTGTTTGTTTTGTGTGTGGTTTAGTAGGTGATAGAAGAGTAGAAAATAAAAATGGTTTAGAAAAAAATCACAGAACAACAAAATGCACTTCTGGTAAAAAAATAAAAAATAAAAGCCCAACCAAAACTCTTCATTAAAGTGGAACTTTTAAATTGAAATGCAACATGCTTCCTCAAACACCCTAAGGAGTTTCTCTTTCTGGAGGTAATAATAGATGAATGCTACACTAGTATTAATCTTACACATTACCTCTTGTTTCTAAGGTAAGTGAATTAAGAATTAGGGAATCAAAACAGCAGTGTTTTGTGTTGCATATGAAAGCATCAAACATCTTGCAAATTAGGCTTTTTCATGACCAAAGCAATTTGTACCTAATAAATATTCTTGTTATTTTAGAATGTTTGTGTAAGTAAAACTTGTTTTAGGTGTTGATCACTAAAATATTTCTGTCTGTTATTGCCTTAATTCTCAAAAGTGAGAAACAAGATTAAATAGTATTTTATGAAAGCCCTTGTTGGAAAGCCACAGTATTAGCTTCAATGTTGTAACTGAAGGCACTGCAGTTTAAGATTCTCCTGTAGACTTAGTTTCAGTCATATCTTCTGATTTAACAAGAAATTAGATAAACCATGTCCTTTTATGTGTTATACCATTAAAAACTGCTTACCTTCTCTTTCCCCCTGCCTCTTTTTAGGTGTTCCTTCAGATGCAGATTCTTCTGCTGCCAGTAACAAAATCAGTGGGGCGAACAGTTCCAAGCCTAATCGCCCTTCCCTTGCTAAGATTCTGCTGTCGCTTGATGGGAATGTTGCCAAACAGCAGGCATTGTCTCACATACTGATAGCATTACAGATCATGTATGCCAGGTAGGCATGGAAACATTCTTTCTGTTGCAGAGCAAAAGATGACATAGCTTACCATCTATTAGGGACTCTTGAGTCAGGTATAAATTCTTCTGACAAGTGTGAATTCCTCAGGATGGGCCTAAGCTTCATCTAAATTTTCTTTTGATGCTGATGTTAGCTTTATGTTGTTATGTTTAAAAAAGTTTCTCTTGTTTGGGAAAAAAATCATTCATTCAGAAATGCTCAAGTAAATAATGTAGAAGTCGTGTAAGAAAATCATGATGGATGATATGGAGGAAGCAGTAGAGGGCAGAGTGGAAATAGCAATAATAAAAATTTGCAGTGCTATCATTGTTAGTAGAGAACAGAGTATTTGTGCTAAAATTTATAAAGAGAAACTCATGTTAAACGTCAAAGAATCAGGCCCAAGGGAGAATAACAATAAACTACCCTCTAGATTCTACAGCTTGGAAAACTTACCTTATTTTGTTAAAACAAGCTAATAAAATTTTTCAGCAAACAGGTTTATGTTAATCCATCCTAAATGATTTCAGGGATGCAGTTGTTGGAGCATTGATGCCTGCGAGTATGATTGCACCCGTAGAATGTCCCTCTTCATCACCAGCCCCCCCATCAGATGCCACTTCTGCAGGAAGCCCTGCAAATGGGGATGAGTGTGTTCTTGTGGGAGATATCGAGGAGAGGCTGAGCCCAAACCCGTGGCAGGACAGGAGAGGGGAGGTAAAGTGTCACATTATTTTTTTCATTAGTTTTTAACTGTAAAGCTGACAAATATCTCAATTAGTCCGATTGTAGCAGAGATTAAAATATTCCTTCATGCTCTAATTTCAGGACTAGGTTCTCTGCACATGTCAGACTTCAAAAATACTAAAATTTTAATGTAAGATCAGTTTTGAACTTTCAGAAAGCATTGTGTCATTTAAATGTTATCGTGATGATTTCTAGCAATATTTTAGAGATATTGAGTTCATTTTACAGGAGTAAAAAAAAAAGTCAAGAATAGCAGAATATTTGACCATTATTTAATGAAATTTAGTTGTAAACTTAAATAACTGATGTAAACATGAAGGCCTCAATGAAATTCTACTATGTTGATTTCTAACTGCTAACAGAAGCAGAAAAAAGAAAAGGCTTGCTACTGAAGAGGTCTTTTGCATTTATGAACTTGATATGTACTTGATATGTACTTGAACTTGATATGTATTTACAGGACTTGCCTTCTGCTTTGTAGACTTTTCTGCAGGCACTGATGTTTTTTTTGTATGTTTTTGTAGCAGCTGGCATTGAGGGGAGTGTTTGCTGTTTTATGCACACTAGGAAAAAAAATAGAAGCTAAAAATACAGGCAGTGAATCTGTTGGTTTTGAACTTATGGCTGTTATTAAATTGCTGCTGTCTTTGAGCACTAGCCCTTCCAGTAAGTAGTTATTCTTAAAGGTTTTACAGTGTCTTGTTGAAGATTTCATGAGTTATTTGTTCTGGCTAGGTTGTTCCTTCAGAAGATGCTGTGACACCATCTGCTGTAACTCCCTCGGCTGCTGCTGCCTCTTCCCGTCCTTTCATTCCAGTCACAGATGATCCTGGAGCTGCCAGTATTATTGCAGAAACCATGACAAAAACCAAAGAAGTAATGTTGTCATTCTACTCTTCTCAAAACTTAAGTCCTTACCGTGCTTTTCTTAAGTTCTTAGTTTTTTCTGGTTTTTGCACTTTAAAAGTAACTCTGTAAATGACTGCATTTTTAAAAGTCTGTGCAAAGGCAGAGGGATGTTGGCTGTTTGTTTTGTAGGATGTGGAAAGCCAGAGTAAGGTGTCTGGCCCGGAGCCGCAGTACTTGGATGAGTTTACGAGTCTCCTGGTACCAGACGACACGCGAGTCATGGTTGACCTGCTGAAGCTTGCGGTGTCCAACCGAGCGGGCGAAAAGGGAAGAGATGTTCTCTCAGCTGTGCTGTCTGGCATGGGCACAGCTTACCCACAGGTCAGCTCGTGTTTCTGTTGCATGTTAACCGTGCCTTTTTTATTACTGGGTTGCTGAAATAGTTTTATGACATGGAAGTGCAGATTGACATCCTGAGAAACTTATTACACATGAAACTTGTTACACATGCTTAAATGCATGTGAGAGTTAACTGTTTTAATGGAAATATTATGTGAATATGTGCATGCGCTGCAGATGTCAGTAACAGACTAATTTCTCCATTTTTCATGCTGCAATTAGACATTAAGATAAAATGTATTTGTGTATTGACCAAGTGTCAGTGGGTATCGGAATGAAGCTGAATTAACCAAGCTCTGTTTACTCCATTTGTAGAATATTAGTGTAAAAACTTCCATGATGTTTTTTTTTTTTGCATCTGAGTTTATTTTTCAAATTGATGCAGTCATTATTACTAGCAAAAAATGCTTTTACAATATTGTATTATTAACAATACAATAAATCTTCTGAACTGTTAAGATGTAACCTTTTAACTCATAATTTTCCTAATGAGTAACAATACATTTTTTTAAGATTTCTAAAACTGTTACTCCCCCTGCCCAATTTGAGATGATTAGCTATGTATATTTATGTTGGATTTGAGTTTTCCCAGTCAAATTATGTACACACTGTATGTGCACTTATACATTAATTCTGGCTTTCTTTATCATTAATAGTGAGTAACTGAAGAGCTTTGGATTTGTGTGGGGTTTTTGTGTTTTGGAGCTAGAATTTTTATTAGAAACTCTTAAGATTAGTACCTTTGGCATTTGCTCCCTAAACAGGGTTTTACAATATTTCATACTAGTTAAATATTTATACCTTTCCATGCTGGTGTATGCTCTATAGCTTAGATATAATAGTTTGCTTTTTCTGTAAGGGAAAACAGTTATTTGTGTTGTCATTTACTTACTGAAAACTGAAGTTTTTTGGCCATTAGTTTAGGAGTTTCTCTAGCTCTAACAGTACCAAAAAGAGTATTTTTGAGTTAATATGATGGTTTTGAATCAGATTTCCAAAACCAAGTTATTTATTTTAAATTTGGGAATAATGGTAATTTGCTTAGATTTCTTGGGTTAATCAAACATACAGTTCGTAAAATGTGTATTTTTCTTTTCTTAGGTTGCTGATATGTTGTTGGAGCTTTGTGTCACAGAACTAGAAGATGTAGCAACTGATTCACAAAGTGGTCGCCTCTCTTCACAACCAGTTGTGGTAGAGAGCAGCCATCCATATACTGATGATACATCTTCTAGTGGCACAGTTAAAATTCCAGGTACAGAATTCTTAGAGTTATGTTGCTAAGATTCAATTATTTTTAAGCCTGCCTGCATTAAGTTCTTCCTTAGCTTACAAAAATATGGATTGAACTTTTAAAGCCATGTTGCTATAAAAAATTATCTCTTGAAACTGATTTCTTACATGCTGATGAAAATCTTGGTTCTATATACAATGTACATTTCCGAGTTCACTGGGTGTGATTCCAGTTGCATATCATTGCTGTTCTTCATTCAGTTATGAAGCTGAGGAGGACTGAGTCTTTTTCAGGTTCAGTAATTGAAAACTCATCTCCTAGTCTTGAGCAAGGGAAGTACTTCTTTGTTTTAATGATGTCTTTTCATTTAGCGCTACCATCAGTAAGGTACCTATTACTTACCAAAAGTTACAGACAACAGAGAGCTATCTGCCTTAACTAGTAAATAGGCCTTTTTTGTCTTTTGCAACTTTAGTTTTGAATGTTCTGGTATGGCCCTTTGTGTGCTAGCCCCATTTGCACATGATTTAAGCCTTGCAATACAGAGAAATTACAAGCAAATAATGTCATTAAATCAAAACAAGTTTTCTTATTAATGGGCACTATGGCTTCCAAACAGCTGTTTGATTTCACGTGCGTTTCTGAAATGCTGCATTTGTCTGTGATACTGATTGCTGTGTTGAAATGTGTGAACTCTTTGTTGCTGTTCAGGTGCTGAGGGGCTGAGGGTGGAGTTTGACCGGCAGTGTTCCACTGAGCGGCGTCACGATCCACTCACCATAATGGACGGCGTCAACAGGATTGTGTCCGTCCGATCAGGTGCGGGGAGAGAGGGCTTTCCAAGAGTGTCCTGTGGGATTCACTCCTAAATGCTGAATGAAATGTGCCCCTGCTTCTGACTGACTTCTTGTTAGGGATAGGCCAGTCAAAGAGAGGAAAACCTGTGTAATTGATAACTGTCGTTTAAATGAAAAAGTTCTGCAGGATGTTGATACAAAGACTGATCTTGTGTCTTTGCATATGGAGAATCTCTGGGAAGTATGTGTTAGGTAGTCCAGTTCTTCCAAAGAGCGGGTGGAGTACAGAATTCAGTGTTTAGCACCACTGCCAATGTGTGTGAATTTCTATATAATCAAAGTGTATTTTAACAAATTGGAAGAGGATGCTTATTTTGCTAGCTTTTTCCTTTTTCAGGTAGTATTAGAGTCATACAGTCATTAGATTCATACAGTCATTGGATTCATACAGTCAAGACAAATACTCTTCTGCTGTCAAATGTCCAAAATAATAGCTTGGTGCTCTTCCTTTCTGTTTCCTGCTCTGGCCTTTGTGTGTGACACTACATGAATTCTTCACATCTTTAATCTTGATATTTCTGATTTAATTTTTAGTCACTATTAATTTCTAGTAGGTTTTGGAGGAATATTTTTAATCTCATCAAATTTTGTGTTGAACCTGCCCATACACTAGAATATGTGCAAGGGTCTCAGTAGCTACTGCCTGTGCAGTCATAATGTAGGCTTTTCATGTTGACCCATTTTTTCTCAAAGGTGTTTCATTACTGAGATATTTCTGGTTGCTTCCTGGTTGGAAGCTGTAAAGCTTTATTTAATGTACAGGTTATTATATGTTTTTGTAATATGAAAGATAATTTGAGAATAGGGCAAGGGATTTTAGTAAGCTCTTACAGTTGCCTCCTGCTTGTGGTACTAGGCTATCTGCTAGCAGTGCTAACTGAACTTTTTAAGACTTGGTTTTGAACTTTTTAAGACTTAATGTATCATCTTTACATTTATGTTCGTGTACTTTATGTAGCTTTTTTCCTTGAATGCCTTTGTGTGATGTTTGTACTTTTTAACCAGCTGCTGTTGATGAGTGGCTCTGTATTGGCTCAGGCAGTGTAGCTGAGCATGTTTGTCTGGCCTGCTCTAACAGGTCGTGAGTGGTCAGATTGGTCTAGTGAACTGCGAATTCCAGGGGATGAGTTGAAGTGGAAGTTCATCAGTGATGGGTCTGTGAATGGATGGGGATGGCGATTCACAGTTTATCCTATCATGCCAGCTGCAGGTAAGGTATCACATACAGCATTTACAGGAGGCTAAGAGTAGATGTTATAGTTTGCTTTTTACACTGCATTTACTGCATGGCATTTGCATGCCAAAGTTCAATAGTTCATTTACATTTATACTTACAAAACATTTTCATTCATACTTAAGAAGCATTTTCAACTGAGTCCTGAGAGGGGCACTTGTACATAGAGAAAAAAGAATAATATTTCATAGTCACTCTCGTTTGCCTCTTCATCAGTGAAGAGGGGATACTTCTGGGACACAAGTCATCTGAAATTTTTGAAAATCCATCTGTTTTAGAATTATGTAAATTAGGTCATGAAAGTGTATCTTTCTTCCTGTCTCTTCAAAGGGAAGTAGAATAGATAACTCATGCAGACAAGCCCTCAAGAGTGCTGGTTTTGGTCAAATACGTCCTGCCTATGTTCTGTTCTTATTTCAGTCCGAGGACAAACCTTCCCCAGCTTTTTTTTCCTGTTGTTCCTTTTTGTTTCTTGCAGGCCCTAAAGACCTTCTCTCAGATCGTTGCATTCTTTCATGTCCCTCAATGGATTTGGTTACGTGTTTGTTGGATTTCCGCCTAAATTTTGCTTCCAACAGGAGCATAGTTCCTCGCTTGGCAGCCTCTCTTGCAGCTTGTGCTCAGCTGAGTGCCTTAGGTGAGTATAGTCTTAAAATGAGGTCTGTTTTTTTGAAGTTATGGTGATTGTTTTAAGTAATTATGTTCTTTGTGTGCTTATTTCTTCTTAGCTGCTGGCCACAGGATGTGGGCCTTGCAGAGACTGCGGAAGCTGCTCACCACGGAGTTCGGCCAGTCCATTAACATCAACCGGATCCTAGGGGACAATGAGGGAGAAACAAGAGCTTTGGTAAGAAGGCAGTGGTGCTCTGCTCTTCACATTTTTCACTTTAAGATTAAAGTGCTAGCCCTGATGTACAACATTTTTTGTGTTCATGGCAAAATAGGAAACGGGCAAATTAATAGTCTTCTTGCACAAGTCAGCAAGTCTGTACAAAGTATTCCAGTTTAGAAAAGAAAAAATGGCTAATTCCAAGACTTAACAGGTGCACTTTCTGAACTGCCAGAAAGGGGTAGAAATAATTTTTTTTGAACAAGTGGATGGAAATGGTATTTCACACAGGTAGTTGTAGGTTGGGAAGTTATTTCTGTTTTGTCACAGTCATCTAAATAATGTACTTCCTGTAATGCATGCACTATGACTAACTTTCTAGCTGTGTGGTGTCTCTAGAGTTTCACAGGGAGTGCTTTAGCAGCTTTGGTTAAAGGTCTCCCAGAAGCTTTGCAGCGACAGTTTGACTATGAAGACCCCATTGTGAGAGGTGGCAAACAATTGCTCCACAGCCCTTTCTTTAAGGTAATGGAGGACAATCAGTAAAGAACACATTAAAATAGTTGTGGGATTTTTTTGAGATATGCTGAGCTCACTTAGTCCTATATCAGTAAGGTTTACTGACAAAATCAGAATCCTGCTCTAAAAGGAGAATCAAATACACAAAAACATAATCCTGGTTCTAAAAGGAGAATCAAATATGCAAATGAAAAATAAAGACTACTTAGCTAGGCAGAGAAACTCAGGAAAACATTGTGTAAGCACACTTTTGTTAAGTGATTTTTGAGTTTTCCTCATAAGAGTGTTGTATATTCCTATTTAGTTTAGTACTCTGAAGGTTTTTTTTACATCCAGTTGGAAAAAAATGAAAACGTCTTAAAAATTAACAAGTTGAGGAATTCTAGAAAAGAGCCAGAAGAATAAAAGGTGAAAAAGCCTTCTTTGTAGTATAAAAATGGAACTGAGAGGGTGTACCTATCTTAACAGAAAGAAAATCTTAAAAGTTGAGGAAGAAGTAATATGTTGCTCACAATATTAATCTGAAACTTTGATTTTAAATTGAGTAAAACTGAAAATCAATTGAAAATTCATTGAATTGTAGAAAGGAGACTTAGTTTAGAAATGGAAGGTAAAATGTCAAGCACATAGGATTTGATGTGGAAAAGGTGATTAATCTGGGAATGTTTTTCACAGGGAGGTTATGAAAATTTTTGGATTGGAAGAGGAGATTAGATACCTAACCATGTGAGATAGTGGGGCTACACTTGATGTTACCCCATCCATGAGGGTAATGAAGATGGCTCTTCATGACTTTAAGACTATTAAAGTCTTTGAGACTGTTCAGGCCCTACTATGAGCTGTTCATCTATATCCAACGCTTACTGATTTTTATTGCATATTTTTGATACCTCTCTAAAATGTTTTTTTTTTATTATCTGAAGGTGCTTGTGGCTCTTGCTTGTGATCTGGAGTTGGACACACTCCCTTGCTGTGCAGAGACACACAAATGGGCCTGGTTCAGGAGATACTGCATGGCATCCAGGGTTGCTGTGGCCCTTGATAAAAGGACACCCTTACCTCGCCTTTTTCTTGATGAGGTACTGCAGGAATGCTTCAAATGGTTAATGGAACATGTGAAAGTGTCTTATGTAAAAAGATGCAATGGGTTTGAGTTATTTTATGCCATTTATGCCATTTTACTCCTATGTGATAGGAGTAATTGATAACATGCATAATATTGTTTAATGCAAAATATTTCACAGGTGGCAAAGAAAATCCGAGAATTAATGGCAGATAATGAAAATATGGATGTTCTTCATGAGTGCCATGATGTCTTCAAGAGAGAGCAGGATGAGCAGCTTGTCCAGTGGATGAATAGGTAATTTCTTTCAACATTACTGGTTTGGTATTGTGATACTTTGTTGTACAATGATACACTGCCGTTTTTGTGACTTTTAAAAAGCTGGTTTAAGATTTTGTTTTGCATTTTCTGCAGACGACCTGATGATTGGACACTTTCAGCTGGTGGCAGTGGAACCATTTATGGTTGGGGTCATAATCACAGAGGACAGCTTGGTGGAATTGAAGGAGCAAAGGTCAAAGTCCCAACTCCATGTGAAGCTCTTGCCACCCTTAGACCAGTGCAATTAATTGGTGGTGAACAGACTCTGTTTGCAGTGACTGCTGATGGCAAAGTAAGGATACAACAAATGATTGCTTATCAATGCTCTCTTGAAATATTTTACCCTCAGAATGGGTTTGGCTAAATGAAAAAAAGTGTGCATAGTAAAGGGTTAATTTTTATTGATAGTAGTAACTTTGTTTGTTTTTTTTTAAAGAAACTGAACTGTACCAACTCCACCAGTATTTTCTAGGACTGCAGTTACTATTGCATTAAATGGTTGAAACAACAAACGTATTTGAGTTCTCAATTCAAAAATGTGATCAGATTTTGTGAAACAAAGTTGGGTACAAGCAGTATGCTGTCGGAGTTCCCTAAAACAGGGGTGATTATTTCTCTCTAACGGGAGAGGTGTAATGTGAGATTGTTCACAGCTGGCTAAATGTAAGTTAGATATTGCAGGATCTAATTTCCTGATGCTGAAATCCTGGGTGAAAAGGAATCTCAGTGCAGAGGTTTAGTGTAAGATGTGGGAGAAAAAAATCAGTTAATGAATTTGAAAAGTTTTTATTTTTATACAGATGGCAGCTTTTAAGGGCGTGTTAGAGAATTTTAGCCATAGCTTTATGTAACAGTTACATTCATGTAGTGAGGTACTGTAATGATTCCTTGGTGAGAGTATCATCCTTGTTAATAATTCACAGAAGGGGAAAGAGCAGATTAGTGGCATTTCTTGACATCATTCTGTTGAAAGAAGTTATTTTCAGAGAGACAAAAAGAGTGAAAAACAGTGATTAAAACTGCTTTTATGGGATGGAAGGGAAAGAAGCAGCTGTGTTTAGGTGTGTATATTCTCCAGAAGAAATAAAACTGGACTAGTGCTGCGTGGAAGGAGATGCTAATCAAGCTATCAATGCTATCAAGCAAAGCTATGGTCTCTTGATAGTTTTACAAAATAAGCTTTAATATTTCACACTAAATCCACATGTAGCCACGTTTTCCCAAAGGTTTTTCTGAAATATTTAAAAATGTTTCCTTATTTTCCACAAGAGAGAAAATAAGAAGCCTGTAAGTAACTGTTTTTTTAAAAACTTTCCGTGAACTGGGTTCTGACACATATACATTAAGAATTCTTCTCTAGAATTCATTCCTAGGGAATGTTCTGCATGAGGCAAACAAAACTAAATTTTGTTCTTTACTTTAAAGCTGTATGCCACTGGATATGGAGCCGGTGGTAGGCTTGGAATTGGAGGAACAGAATCAGTTTCTACTCCAACTTTACTGGAATCCATTCAACACGTGTTCATAAAGAAAGTTGCAGTGAACTCAGGAGGAAAGCACTGTTTGGCATTGTCTTTTGAAGGAGAAGTTTATTCTTGGGGTGAAGCAGAAGATGGCAAACTTGGTCATGGAAACCGGAGGCAAGTAACACTTGAAAATTTACTTTAAAAAATGATTAATGGATACTTATCATAGTTGCTGTATAATAGTGAATTTTTCTACTCAAAAATAAATCCTTAGGATATTAAACTGGAGCAAAGCAAATACTCAGTGATTTTAGGTGTCCTCATTCTCATTTTGAGAGAGGACTCTCCGTGCACTGGTGAATGTGAGTGGTCTGTCCCAGAAGTTTTGTCCAGACAGATGTTTTTTTTTTCAGCCCTTGTGATCGCCCTCGTGTGATTGAGTCTTTGAGAGGCATAGAAGTGGTTGACATTGCTGCTGGGGGAGCACACAGTGCTTGTATCACAGCTGCAGGAGACCTTTTCACATGGGGAAAGGGACGATATGGACGCCTTGGCCATGGAGATAGCGAGGACCAGCTAAAACCTAAACTGGTAAGAAACCTTTGGAGCACTCAGCAGACTTAGTCCAGTTAATCTGATTTATAACCTTTTGCATTTCTGCGTACAAAGAATGAAAGGGCAGAACAGTGGCACGTATTTGTAAGAAATGAACAAGCTGCTGTGATTGAAAGGTTAAAACGAAAGAGGAGCTGCAAAACTTTGCTGGTGGTCACCAAACGGCTTACAAGGAATTTATTTTAGAGATTTAAAGAAAATTTAAAGAAATATGAGAAGTTTCATGCTGCTTTGAACGATGGATTGTGCCATCTGGAATCTATTTCAAGTAGTGGCAAGGATAGGAAGGATGTATGGTAGGAGTGATGTATGTGGGTCACCAACTTTGTGATTCCAGATGATCCCATACTTCATCACTAGGTGGCATCATTTCGAAAGATGTTGACTAAATTCAGATTATAGTACAAGTGCTCAAAAATTGTAAACTAGCAAAACTGCTTGAAAATAAGAATTTTTTTCCCGTACTGTGTTCAGTACATGCCCA
The DNA here is from genome assembly GCF_015832195.1 of Motacilla alba alba. NCBI lineage: Eukaryota > Metazoa > Chordata > Aves > Passeriformes > Motacillidae > Motacilla > Motacilla alba. Next base: position 91,756,636 of record NC_052016.1, read on the forward strand.
GAGTGCCTGAAATTATTTCAACAGAATATAGTCTTTGATAACCTTAAGTGTTTTGTATTGTTCTCCCTGACATGGAGGTAAAAAAATCCAGCTACTTCACCAATTAAAAGACAATAAATCCTGTATTTAAAATACATAGTTAGTTTTTATTTTGCTGTTTGAAAAGAGCAAAGCTCTTACAGTTGCCTTTATTTCCTTGTTCCTGTGCTGTTTCAGACTTGTAGTTCGTCATCACCTCTCTTTGCTGAGTTTGTAATCTTTTGTGAAACTAAATAACTGAGTATTTTAAGGTAAACAAAAATGGGTGATTTCATTCCAGGTGGAAGCTCTCCAGGGTTACCGTGTGATTGATATAGCCTGTGGCAGTGGAGATGCACAGACACTGTGCCTCACTGATGATGATACAGTCTGGTCCTGGGGTGATGGAGATTATGGAAAACTTGGGAGAGGAGGCAGTGATGGCTGTAAAGTACCAATGAAGGTATTTCTGTGTAATTTTTTCATTGCTTTAGAAACTATGATGTTGGTGGAGAACGCTGAAGACAGATTTGTTGATATGTGCAAACTTTCATCCATCCTGGACCATCAGGATTCTTCTGGTGGTTGTTGAGAGTGAACTTCGTAGGCTATAGTTACAGGACTTTAAAACTTTGTGGTGACTGTTAAAGTTGCACTTGAAGGTGTTTCTTTGGAAAACACTGCTGGTGTAAATAATACTGCTAATTTTAATTTTTGTTCCAGTCAAAACAATAGTTTTTGCCAAGAAATCTTCATGTTTCCTTCTGTTAATAAATTTGCAATAGTCATAAGGTCAGTCCAGAAAGGGATATCAATTCATTTGGAAGTAATCTTACTTTATATTAAACCCTTTCTGTGAATGCATGGTTGATTTGGAATTTCTTCACGTGTTATGGATGAAATCCACGTAGCCATTACATTTGAGTTCCAGCATTTGTTATGAAGGTGAATGTTGCTTGTGTTTGAGAAATGAGTCTGTCACTGTGTATATGTATGCACAGTGGATTTTAGATCCTAAATCCAGAATCATACTTAATTACTTGGATACAGGGATCCCCATTCTGTTTCCAAATGTTTCCAGCGTGGTGTAACATAAAGTACAAATAGCTTGGCTATGTTTCATCAGTCAGTCCCATAGGACCGATGGTAAAGCAGCATAAGGTCCTACACAGAATAAATAGGAAGGGTCTGCTGGAGATAGAAGTATTTTTATTATGTCAGCAGAATCACATCCATGTCTTACAAACTAAGGATGATTGAGTGTTAGTAGACAAAGCCTTATTGTTCCTACTGTGGGCAATTGCAGAGTAACTGTGGGCAAAACATTCTAGAGGTGATCTTCAATAGTTTGTGAAATTTGATCTCCTTTTTAGTACTTAGGCAGTAAATGATTCCAGGAGTGGAATTCTTCTAAATCATCTACATAAATATTTTAATTTGTAAACGTACATATAGACATACAGTAGCTTGTTATATTTTACTTAAGACAGTTGAGTCTACAGTCAATTAACTCATTTAATTTTCATTTGATATTATTTTTCTAGATTGACTCCCTTACAGGTCTTGGAGTGGTTAAAGTAGAATGTGGATCACAATTTTCTGTGGCCCTTACCAAATCTGGAGCTGTGTATACCTGGTGAGTGTTCTGTATTTGTTATTTCAGCAGTGTTACATGTCACCTTGTCTGTAATAGATATCAGTGTTACACTTCCTTCACTGTTTTGATCTTCTCTTTCAAAAATTTTTTGAGTTCCTGAGTCTTGATTAGTAATAAAATCTCCCACCCTGGGGAACATTTTCTAGTGCCATGAATGAAAAATCCAGGTGTTTTTTTCTTGGAAACCTAAGCACAGGGTTGTCATTCCAGTACTGACCACTGCAAGATGCAGAATTTCCAAGGAGGTCAGCAGGACAAGCATGAAGTGTCATGCAGGATAGAAAGTGATAGCATAAATAACATTCTCATGTATTAGCAAATCTATGTCTAGCTTGTGGCTGTAGTCTGGGAATTTGATTTTAGAAATCATTGTTTTAATCTTCCTTACACTATTCTAAATTTTGTAGTTTTAACTGCTAGACTGAAATGTTTAAAAAGACTTAGTAAAACACCTTCCCAACTTCCCTCAGCTACCTTGTTTGTATGACATTTAGGTATCCTTAAACTGTATGAAGTTCCAGTCTCTGAGATCAGTAAATACAGTAAATACTGTTTTTGTAGATAAATGCTTCTAATACTTGACTCATTTAAGAGTTAAAAATAAAGACCACCCTCTGGAAAAAGGAACTACCCAGATTAAGTAGGAACATTGTATTGGAGCTGTAAGAATCTGTACTGAGTCAGCAGAATCACATCCATACAAAGTAGCGATGATTCATGTTGAATGTTTGGAGAATATTTTGGTATTGGACTTAATAAGTACATCTACAGGTCAAATGTCAGACATAGCCTGTCTGACTTTTTTTCCACAGCTAAAACTCAGTTTTTAAATGTTTACTTCTCTGTGCAGGGGCAAGGGAGATTATCATCGCTTAGGCCATGGATCTGATGACCATGTTAGAAGACCACGACAAGTGCAGGGACTGCAAGGAAAGAAAGTCATTGCAATTGCCACTGGATCTTTGCACTGTGTTTGCTGCACTGAAGATGGTATAAAATCAAATAATTTACGTAGTTCTTAGCACTGAATTTGAAAAAATTGAGACTTTATCTTTCAGTCAACTGTTGGTAGGTTGTCCTTGCTAAAAATGCTGGTTCTCTGTGTGCATGGACATATTTTGTATTTGCAGATGTTGTGTATTTCTTGAGCAGCAAGCATGACATTAAAGTGATCACATAAAACTAAATTCATGAAAATTAAAGAATTCAAGTTGCATAAGCACTGGTCAAAGAAAAATATAGAGCTCTGAAGGTGATTACAGAATGATCAAGCAGTAGCACTGAATGGACTTGGCCTTTTATTTCTTTTTTTTTCAGGGTCTTGTGAGTTTGTTGAAGTGTTTAACTTACCAAATGAAGCACTGCACAAACAATATTGCTTCTTGCAATATTGCAGCTTGAGATAGTGAATGTTCTTTGTAGGAGATTCACTCCCACAATTAACAAGTCTGCACAATAACTGAGTGTTTTATAGGTGCTAGTGAAATATACAAGCTGAAAATGAATGTGAGTAATGAATATAGCTGCAGAAAATAAATGCTCAGGAATGAGGTTGTTACTTTTAAAAGTGTTTCCCAATTATCTCACAACAGCAAGCACCTATTTTAGTATCTTGTCTAGTAATAGAGCTTATTAAAGAATTTTTGTCTTACACAAAATATTAAGCCTTATAATTTTTTTTTAATATTGGCTTTGCTTTTCCTATGAAACAGTTAAATATAGGCTGTTCCTAATGTTCTGTTCCAGAGTATGGTGCTCTACCATCTCCTATTCTGGAGCAGAACCTTTCAGTTATACAAACTATGAGGAAAGAAATGCATCTTGTGCAGCTGCTCTGTAGAGACTCTGGACCTGACCATGTCAATCAAGATTTATCTGCACTAGATAGTGGATTTCAGGATGGCCATCAGTCACAGAAATCTTCTTTACAGCCCAAGGCCTTATCTGGTTAAATAATTGATAAAAGGTGGTATATTAGCCTCGGGATAATAAATTATTTTTATTGGTTTAGGGGAAGTTTATACATGGGGAGATAATGATGAAGGGCAGCTTGGAGATGGAACAACTAATGCCATCCAAAGACCACGCCTGGTTGCAGCACTTCAGGGTAAAAAGATCAACAGAGTAGCCTGTGGCTCAGCACATACTTTGGCTTGGTCAACCAGTAAACCTGCTAATGCTGGCAAGCTGCCTACACAGGTAATGTTTTTGGCTTATTGAATTCAGATTTTAAACATACTTAGTGTGCTTATTGCTGACCTTTCAGTAGATGTGTTTCTTTTCCAAATCCCTGCATAAGCTCAGTGGGCTTTGGTTTGACTTCACATTTGAGCCAGTTACTTTGTTTTACTTCTGTATTTCCAAAGGATTCAATTTTTCTGAGCTGAAAAAGCCTCTTCATTCAGTTTTTAATCCAAATGTGGAACAGTAACTCAATTTGAAAATTGGCAGGAATTTAGTTCTGCCTTGCAGCTATGAAAATGTTATGCCTTCCAAGGGAGTTTTTCGTTGCTTGCTTTATATTGAGGAGACTTGTTCTTTGAATATTCTGTATTCCATGCCTGGAAGTACTGATGACAGGATGTGAAATGTATTTGTTTATGAATAAATTGTAAGATATGGAACAGCACTTGTGTTCTCACCATCATATAATACTTGGTTCAGTTTAGATGGATACTATTAGTATCTTTTATAAACAACTGAACTCCATGTGTGAAGTTTTGACAGTGTGAATAAGCAAATATCTGAATTTCTAATACAAGTTTACCTACAAATCTAAAGATTGTTGTTCTGTTTTATACAATGAAGTGTATAATAATTATAATTTACTTTTGGATATCATTGCCTTATCATAGGTTCCTATGGAGTACAATCATCTGCAGGAAATTCCCATCATTTCATTAAGAAACAGGCTTCTGCTCCTGCATCACATTTCAGAGCTCTTCTGTCCTTGCATTCCAATGTTTGATCTTGAAGGACGACTTGATGAAACTGGTCAGGGACCCTCAGTTGGGTTTGACACATTACGGGGAATACTGATATCACAGGGAAAGGTATTGCATCAAACTCTTTCTAATGGAGAGATTTGTAAGAAGTAACATAACATAACATAACAGAGAAGTGATGTTTAAGCTGTTTCTAAAGAAAAAAGAGCTGTGTATCTCAGTTTGTTCTGTAAACTGTGTATCAGATATTTGCAATCTGGTGATGCAAACTTCTCTCTTTGTGTTCTTTCTACAGTGTTTTTCTCAGTTCTTCATCATAGTGCTTTTGTGCGTTGATCTTGAAAATAACTTTATGCTGTAAATCTTTAGTTTGTAGTATAGCTGAATTCTTCCAGAGTATTAAGTGGGTGATATCCTGGAAAAAATGTAAGATAGTAGACAATGATCAATTCATACATGTTTCTATTTCATTTATCAAGTTCAGGTGATATACTAGTTAATCCAAAAGTCTGTGCAGATACAAACTTGTTTTAGACTGAGCTAAAAGGGAAAATAGAATACCTAGGAGTTCAGTCTCAAGTGGTAGTGAAAGGGGGTTTTAGTAGTTAAGTCAGTCATGAGAAAATGAATATAATTGTAATGCTTCAAAGCTGCAACACTTATTCAAAACTTCAGATATGATAAGCCATAAAAACATGGTTTGTCTTCAGTATAATCATCAGGTTTGGGTCTGAATTTTCTCACTGTCACAGTACTAACTGAAAAAGAAAACATTATACAAACAGACAAAATCTGCTGGGAGGTATCTTTGAAAAGAGAATTGATTAAGTTTCCCCCTGCAGTGCTGTTCTGTGTCCTTAAATAAGACACATGTCCTGTAACTAGATGACTTAGTATCTGTTGTCTCAGGGTCTTTCTCTAGACTCCAGTAAAATTGTGTAGTAGAACAACCAAGCTGTGTACATACTTCACAGACCAAGGAAAGTCATCAAAACCTAAACTAGAAAGGAAATCCTTGCTGTTCCATTCATGACACTTTTATTTGTTAATGCTTTTAATTCTGTGTCCTTACATACATAATGTTATATAGAAGAATGTGTGTGCAGGAGGCACATTCAGTCTGATTTCCTTGAATCTGCAGAATAGTTACAGAAAGGTTTCAGACATAAGGTAAAATGGGATATCAGGCATAAATACATCAGAAGCATTCACGAGGTATCAGAGGTTGTGATGCAATATTCATATATAGGCATTTAAATCAAGCTTACCTTCAGAGATTCTAAAGACTTCAAGATCTTCTTGATCTTGCTTGAAATTGACTGCAAAATTATATCCAAATATTTAGTGTGGGAACCTCAAATACTTGAATTTGCTTTTTAAAAATATTTATTGTTTATTTATTGCTTTCCATAGCAAGATGATCTCATCTTTTGCTTTTTTGATTGTCATTCTCTCTGTTAATTATCCTCTATATACTTATATTTTTCTAGTATAAAATAATTTATTCTTCTACTCAGCAATACATTGGTTGCTTAATAATGGTAGCTGGGTGCAGTGCAACCTTTCAAGCCATGGTTTTAAGTGATACAGATGGGATTTCTTTACTTTTTTAGTATCTCTACTGTTTTAGACATGGAACAGATTAGCACAAATAACAAGATCATTGACTTTCATCTTGCACCTTCATATTCTGGTGCTTTTGTATTTCCTGGGTTGAACTATGTGTTATTCTGCAAAATATGTGCAGGGTTCTTACTTGATTTCAGTTTTGCCATTTTCTGTTTGGGTTTTTTTTTAGGAGGCAGCTTTCAGAAAAGTTGTGCAAGCTACTATGGTAAGAGACCGTCAGCATGGGCCAGTCGTGGAGCTCAACAGGATACAGGTATCTTCAGCTGAAGTTCTGATTCACTCTCTGTATGTTTAGCCCACAGTGCTTTGTTGATCAAAGCCCTTTCTTTGTTTCAGCTGTTTGGTATCTGAATGCTAAAGAGTTGAATTTTTATCAGAGAATCAAGCAATAAAGAAGTGACTGCAGTTTTAGGGCTGCTTATACTCTTTTCAGTATTTTTATCCACACTACAGTTGTTTGGGGAGAGGGTGACACTTGTTGAAATGTTAAGTGAATGATTTAGACTCTTAAGGAGCAAAGTATGTCCTGCTTGATAAAGGACTGCCTTTTCAGAGCTCACTACATTACGTAGTTTTAAAGAGTAGCGATTCTTATACTCTTCTTACCTTTCCAAATGCTCATCTGAATGAAGGCTAAAAAAAAAGAAAAATGAAGGGTAAGGGAAAAAAAAGGCAAGGAAAGAAAGCTCTTGAATATAATTAAAATTCAGGATGATAAACTCTTGTCCTTTGGTGGTCATCACATGTAGTCATATTGATTGCATAAGTCTTTGATACAAAAAGGCTTTTTTCTTTATCATTGATGTTAGAAAATGTAATGTTGTGCCTTAGGCCAGATATGCCTTTTTTCCATAGATACTTCTGTAACACAGAATAGTAAAACACTGTTTTCATTTAAATGGACTGCAGCCTGATCTTAGAGTCTGCATGCATTTCTTTCCTCTTGTGGTGGGCTCTTTTTTTCCTTTTTTTTCCTCCTTAACATGCAAAACCATTACCATCTGTGAGTTTAGAGTGGAGAAAATGTGAAAATTTAAACTTGTTATTTTCTGTTAGTGAACAGAAATACATCCTGTTTTGGCTGGACCCTGTTTCTACTTCTTTACAATTTTCTATGGACGTGTTAAGTTTCTTGTGCTAATGTCCTGTGACTGTGTTGTTCTAGTTTATTAAAATTGTAGGATCGCTAGGTTTTTACTTATTGAGTCCAACTGTATTATTTGGGAAGCTGAAGAGAGTACCAGAGATTTTTTAATTACTTTATGAGTGTACGAATTCAGAAAGTCCAATAAGTATTGATGGTATTTTAAGCAGGAAACTAGTGATGAGTAGGTTTTGGTATAGTTTCCTAGTGTCCTCCTTCATTAATTGAGATAGGCTTTCCCTTGTATTTCAGTTTATTATTTAAATCTGTCTTGAACCCTAGAAAAGCATTGGCCTCCTTCATAGTTTCTGGGGAAATAAAATATTGCTGCAACTAACTCTGTCAGTTTAGCCAAGTGAAGACTAAAAAAGGTCATGTTCATAATGTGCCCTGATTACACAGTACCAATTATGGCTTACCATTTCTTGAGTTAGCTTCTGCTCAGAATGAAAATGTGGATTCTGAAACTGTTTGATCCTTTAATTGAAGGTTCAAGGCTGCTTTATGTAGTCTCAAAAAAGCTAAATGTCAGTGTTAAATCTTACTTGCAGTTGTAAGTTAAAGTGCAGCTGGGCTTTAAGACCCGTTGCCTTTCAGAAGACTCTTCTTGCGGTTTATCGATTATGCGGTGCAGTCAGTTCACTTCATCTTCCTTGGTGTAAAAAAAAACCAGCTGAGTTTTTAATTTAAACTTGTTTTCTAGGTATTGACTTGTCTTTTAAAATAGTTCCCCAGAGTCCATTGCTATTTAGTGGCTTCTTTGGAAGTACCAGAACTGAACATAACAGCAGTGCAAACCCAAGCAAAGCAACACTCCCTTTAACCCTCCCTTTATCCTGGGGTCCAGTGTTACAGGGACCAGGTTCCTTTAGGGTAGATCACATTCACCTTACATGCTTCTTGACCCTGGGTCTTTTCTGTTGGGAGCCTCGTAATGGTGGTACATGGTGATATTCTGTACTTTTTCTGCTCAGGGTATGTGAGAAACAATGTGATGACTTTACTGTAACTCAACTATATGTTACCCTGGTGTTTCTATAGCATAAAATGGAGTGTAGTTATTTTATGCTTTGAGCTGTAGCATGAAGGCAAGCTTGGATGCACAGAAGCAGTATGGGATGCTGTTGGAGGACTGCATAGGGCAGAAGAAACCAAATTTCATGCAGGTTTATCCATACTACATTTTGGGAATAGTCATTAAGTAAAATGTTTCAAAACAGCACCTGGGCCCTGTTCTGGAAAGATGTAATATAAATGGCCAAAAACTAAGCCAGGAGTGAGCTAACAGTTAAATGACTAGACAGGGCTCCAGTGCTCAGGTTTACTTACTGACCCTCTTACCTCAGATCAGATTTTCGTAGTGTTTGAGTTGTGGTGTAGTTCATGCAGTATCAAATGGACACTGTGTTTTGACCTCTAAGCAGATACTTTCATAATGCTGTGTTAAAACACATCTTTGCACAGCAGTTGAAAGGAATTTATTCCTTCTCAAAAGGATGCAGATTTCAGTTATTAAGGAGAATGTCTACTTTCATGAATGTAATATAGCAAAGAATCTCCTGGTTTAATGTTCTTTACTCTGAAGAGAGGAATGTGGTATGTATGGATGTATGAAGTACCACTTTAAGACTAGTTTCTTCCTCCTTACAAGGACTCCTTATGCAGTGTGGGTTATAGGAATCTCACCAACATCATAACAAAAACTGGTCTGATCTTAAATAGGCACAGCATCTGAATGAATTAATGATTTATTCTTTTTGAGTGTCATTTCAAATTAAATAACATCCCTCCTTCCTGGTTATTGTGTCCTCCCTTATCAAATGTACTTTTAAAGAACATTCATTTCATGACAGCCTTCATTTTCCTACACTGATCAGACTAAGGTTTTTTTGTCTGCTTGTGTAGAATAAAAAATGTCATGTTTTTATACTCTTATTTATTCTGTAGCATTTAAGTTTGAGCATAGAAAACTGAAACTCAGGGTACAAGTCAGAACTATGTGCTTTTAGAATTATTACAGTGATACTTCTCTACCTCTTCTGGTGATTTTGTGACATCTTTGAATTGTGCTTCCTTCATAGATCTGTCTTAACATATATTCCTCTTTCTTAGCTGATTCCAACTCAGAAGCTGTCATCTTTTTGTAAACCTTTTTTGTTAGTGTCTGGGTGCATGGCTTTGTGTACTAGATTTCTCCCAGCTTCTGGGAGAGAGTTTTTCTGGGTTGAAGAGAGGGTGGCTAGTATTTTTCAAGCTGCTTAAGATTAATAAAAAGTTTCTCAATTTAAATCTTCTTGTGCATACAGATTTCACAGAATCTATTGAATTAAAACCAGCTTGTGTTGTTAGAGAGCATCTTACACATGAGCAGGATCTGGGTGTATCAGCCTTTCACTAAAACCTGAAAGAAATTTGGTGGTTGTTTCATCCAGAGCCATCAGAAATACACAGCATGAAAACAATTGGATTTTGAGAGGCACTGTTGCTTGTAGTGTGAGTAAATATAGTGGGATAAGTTTCAGCTATTTCTAAATTAATGGTCTCACAGATACTGATACTCTGTGTGCATGTAGGAGTCCATTTGCAGTCAGGACAGATTGAGGAGATAAATTGCAGAACACCAATGTTCACTTTCCATTTCTTTTCTCTCTATATTGGTAAAATACTTTTTGTATTTTTACCCTCTTTGTGTTCATCTCTTGCAGCAAAATCCATGGGAATTTACTTTCATGCCAATCTTAGGGATCTCCATCAAATATTAAAATACACTTTTTCTGTAGGTGCCTAAGAAAACATTATTTGTGTATCTATATACAGATGTATTTTGGTAGTATTTACTCTGTTTTAGAGGCTCCTAGTAAGTATCATAGATGCATATTTAGTTGTTACTATTAATGAATATAAGAATAACACATTCAGTTTTCTGGCCAACAGCGCAGCCTCTGATCTGTCTCATGTGTGAAAAACTTACCCACATTTGTCAGTTGAATCTATGAGTAGAGATAGGATGAATTAACTAAATGGACTGAAATCAGGAAAACTTAATTAGCCAAGTCATGAGCTGTTTCTTTAGAAACAAGAGATGTCTTTATTATCAGACTTCATCTCTGCTATCCCTCTGTCTTTCCATTTTCCTTTAAGCGGAACAGATATAGTGCTGATTAATGATGAACAAAGAACGCTTGGAAATTAAAGATAAGGTGTTGATGGCTGGGGAAACAGAAAATTCCTTATTTATCTGCACAGTGATGCCAGTTGAAATATGTCTTACAGTGACTTTTATAATGTGCTTACTCAATAGGTAAAACGTTCCAGGAGTAAAGGAGGACTGGCTGGACCTGATGGTACAAAGTCAGTGTTTGGACAGATGTGTGCTAAAATGAGCTCCTTTAGCCCTGATAGCCTTCTGCTTCCTCATCGTGTTTGGAAAGTCAAGTTTGTTGGTAAGAAAATTCTTAACAATCCACTCCTTTGTACTTTGCACTTAACTTTACAGTTTTCTTGGGATTTACTCTTTTGGAGAACCTGATGGAAGGAAGAAAGAGATCCAGAAAAACAGTGTATGTGTGTGGGCGGAGGAAGGTGTTGAAAATGCTGGGAAGTAAAAAACCTTTCAAAATGATTTTATAAAACCCCTCAATATTAGTGGAAGCGTGTCTCTAATTCTCTTCAGATTCTTGGGCAGCTCTTCTGCTTACAACAAATGTTCTGCAAAACATAAACCTAATTTTTCAGCTGTCTGAATTGCCAAATAATCCTGGCTAGCTAGTTTTACTGGTAGGGTAGTTTTTATAATTCACCTATCACTCCGAGCTTTTTAATAAAAATATTTTAGATTCCAGAGCCATTCTATCTGTTGTGTAAGGGCAAAATAAAACATACCTACTTTAAAATGCCACTCATGAAAAATCAACACTATTCTTTTTCTATTTCTGTTGCATTTTACTGTGATTAGCATACAGTACAAAATAGTTTTTACACTCTGTTAAAACAGTATTTTTGACATTGTGATTTGTCATATAATCTAAATGATATGTTTGGCAGTGAGCTGGAAACATCCAGATACAGAGCCAGACTTCTGGGTTTTCATATGAAAGGATAAAACAGTGTAGCTTTTAGTAAACCTTTGTTCACTCAATTATACCCAGAGAGGAAATGCAGTTTATTTCAATACTTAAGTTATTTTTGAAAGAATATTTAATTTTGAGTCTTTTTTCTTCTCCAAGGTGAATCTGTGGATGATTGTGGTGGAGGCTATAGTGAATCAATAGCAGAAATGTGTGAAGAACTTCAGAATGGGCTGACCCCTCTGTTAATTGTGACGCCAAATGGAAGAGATGAATCTGGAGCAAACAGAGATTGTTTCCTATTAAATCCTGCTGCCAAGTCACTCCTGCACATGAACATGTTTCGCTTTCTTGGTAATTTCTTAGCAACTTTGTGGCATTCTGTGTGCTTTATGTGTAGTCAGAATATTGGGAATCTAACAAAAGCAATGGACTATGTTTAAATTCACAGGTGTACTTTTGGGCATTGCTATCCGGACTGGCAGCCCTCTGAGCCTCAACCTGGCTGAGCCAGTGTGGAAACAGCTTGCAGGAATGAACCTAACAATTGCTGATCTCAGTGAGGTGAGAAGGAAGTTCCTGGGTAGGATATAACTTTGAGAAGACAAGCAGACTCTGGCATGAATCTCTCAAGTGATTGGTTTCCCTGCTTTTTATGTCCTTGTATTTTGACTGGCCTTTTATATTTTGAGCCGCTATACAGGGATGATTTGTACTGACTACTAAAACTGTAAATTTAAGTTGTTCAAGAGGAGTTAAATAATCTATTTGAATTCTAGTGCATTCTCAAATCTTCCCATGGGTTTGACTAGACAATCTTTGTGGTTCAATTCCTACTTCCCAGTGGACCTTTCTGTAGCTGTTACTGTCTGTTGTACCCAGATGTGATAACTGATTTAAGGGCACATGCCTGCGCTGTTTTGAAGTAAAAGAAAGTAAGTTCAATCTTTTACTAGTTTGTGCTCACATACTGAATTTCACAAGCTTTCAGTTTCTGTTTACTGAGCTCAGTAAATGTGGAATAAGACTTAGGTTTTCATTATGAAGAAAAGTTCATTCTCAAATACTGTCATGGAGAATTGTACTTCCTATAAAAGCATTGAGTCATTTATTTGTTATTGAGGGGATTCCTTTTGTACCAAATCCAGTGCTGGTAGGGATGATTATGCTTTTAAGCTTTAAATCCATTTTCTTATATGATACAGTTTCTTGGCAAATGCCCTCCAAAAAGATTGACATCTAGAATATGTGCACTCTCCCACATCCAACATAATGAAGCTTTATGTAAAGTACTAGGCCATTTTATGGCTTTGAATTCAAGTTAGATGAATTGTGGTCAGACATTGGTCAAAGCTTTTGGTAGGTGACACCTATCAAAGTGGTGAAGTGGATATTCCTTTAATTTCCCGGCCATTTGTTTCTGTGAATTTTGATGCACTGCTTTTGGAATGCAAGAGATGCTGTTATGTAGTGCTAGTAAACTGGCTTTAACTTGCGTTTCTTACTTTCAAAGGTTGATAAAGATTTTATTCCTGGGCTTATGTACATTCGAGACAATGAAGCTACTTCAGAAGAATTTGAAGCTATGAGCCTCCCATTCACTGTGCCTAATGCAAGTGGTCAAGATATTCAGTTGAGTTCCAAGTACACCCATATTACACTGGATAACAGAGCGGAATATGTGAGGCTGGCAATAAACTACAGGTTTGTTGAATAAATCATTAAAATTACTGATAGGAATATGCATTTTATTTTAAAAAACATACATCAGCTTTTAAACGAAATGCTACTTTAGCCTGTTATATAGAAGTATATTCATATTTTAATGTGATTACAGTGTTGATTTTCTGATTTCACTTAGTGTATCCAAGGAGAAAAATCTTAATTTTTTGTCAGCAAAATAAATTAGCAGGTGTGCCTCTAGATTTGTCCTGACTAAGCAGTTTTGGCAGCCAGTTTTAATGATGGAGTCATGTCCCAGGCATCTAATTCTTCCTGTGGGCTGAAGTAATACGCTTGATCAGTAAGCTCTTTGTGAAGAGAGCTTAGATCTAGTACTGCTGCATTCATACCTTTGCACATCACCAACTGCAGTCAAGGGTATTCAGCAGTATCAGCTGAATTCTTACTCCAAGCTGAAATGTACAAACCAAAATGTTCATTCCTTGGGTAGGACATGGATGCACACTCCTGGGTGCCACAAGCTGAGCACCCCACAGAGATCAGTGGGAAATAACTGCTTGGTGTTTGAGAAGACTGGCCTTTGGTTGCCTATGTGGCCAGGTAGCTAATCTAGACAAGTGCATCTCAGAAACAATCATAAGCATCTTGTCTCTGAAGCAGTGGGCCTAATGCCTACTGAAATATGTAAATTTAGGTAATTTGGATAAAAAATTGGTTCAGGCTTGTTTTTTTCAATCCACCATATTCCTCTTCTTTAGAGAGTGCAAGACTGTATCATCACAGTCTTAGATACTTGCTTATTAATTCATAGTTACAATGTCTGCCAGCAATTATGAATTACAGCATTAGTTTTTCTTTTTTCCCCCACTGTAAGTGGTTATGAACCAATACTTAGACCCGTTTCTGACAGAAAAGAGAGAGGTTTCATTTGGAGCTGATATTCCTTTGAAGAAATGTCTTTGCTCTCTTGCCAGTTCTGGCTGTCCTCAGAGGACCCGAGCATTTCTAAAGCATTTTACAGTTAAAAGGCCCTGTGGAGAAACATTTAAAGGTTAAATATCAAGTTTTTTAACTATATGAAGCCCTTGAGAGGGAAAACTAGCACCTGAATAGAATCCGTGTTGAAAAGTGGATGCAAAAGACCAAACTTGTCCCGACATCTTTGTTTATTTTGATGATGACTTGCCTGAGGACAGCACTTGTAAGAGATGTCTCTGCTCTGAAGCGCTCTGTAAAACTTCTCAAAAATTATTTGACAGGGAAAATAAGCCAAACACAAATCATGTGTGGCATCAGAAGTAGCAAAATGTTACTTATCTGTGCCTGTCTTGAAATAAAAAAACCTACTGTCCCCTCAGACATCCTATTTTAGTTCAGACCCCTTTTTTTTTTAATACCATAATGTCTGTCTAGTGCTGAGAATGTTTGAAGTTAGAATTTCAAGATAAAGCCACTCTTTCCAAGAGCATATTGTTTGTTCCAAATGGGATATTGTTTTATTTTTGCCAAGCATAGCACATGAATAATACTGGAAATAAAATATCTAAAACATAGAGAGATACCTCCTCCATATTGAGCTTGCTGTGCAATAGGAATTGGTGTAGTAAATCAAATGTCTTGTAAAAAATGTTTGTTAATGTTCCTTGGTACATAGCTGGACATTTGAGGAGAATGGTTTAAGTTGCTTTGATAACTAATTGCTTGCTATAAATAATTGCTAGAAATTATATTCAGAGAAACTCTGAAAATGTTTCTTTACAGGCTTCATGAATTTGATGAGCAAGTTGCAGCAGTTCGTGAGGGGATGGCCCGTGTTGTTCCAGTTCCTCTACTTTCCCTCTTTACAGGATATGAACTGGAAACTATGGTATCAATTTCTGCTTTGTTACTTCTGTCAGATTAACTTGGAGTGAGATTATTCATTCATTTGCTTTACTAATAGAAAACCCACATTAAATGCTGTTTTCAATGATTGCTGTGTGGTTGAAAACATCAGTTCAAGGGAAGACCAGAAAATGTTTAATTGCCCTCTTGGTGCTAGTAAAATTATTTTGACATAGCTGGGCAGTAATATAATAATTCATTATAATTATTTCAGGAAGAAACAAACAAGGAAAACCAAAAAAAACCCACATGCCAGTGATCTCATTCCAGTGATCTAGAAAGTAAATTGGAGATACTTGTCCTAAATTCAGGAGTATGAAAAAAGTTCATTACTGTCGCCTGATGGGAAGATGTGTATTTAGTATTTTTGTACTAGGAGACTATGCATGGCATCTCAAACATCTGAATGCTCAGTTTGTCTGTGTAAAAGCTGATTAAATATTTTAAAGGAAGGGAGGGAACAAATCACCTGTAATTGATTTGATCGGACTTGTGTAGCCTATCACTGTATTTCATTTTTCAGGTATGTGGAAGCCCAGATATCCCACTTCATCTCCTGAAATCTGTAGCAACTTACAAGGGCATTGAACCAACTGCTTCCTTGATACAGTGGTTCTGGGAAGTGATGGAGTCCTTCTCCAACACAGAGCGATCTCTCTTCCTCCGTTTTGTGTGGGGCAGAACAAGGCTGCCCCGGACTATTGCAGACTTCAGGGGGAGGGACTTTGTTATTCAGGTAATTCAGGTATTGTTGTTGTGTGGGATGGGGAGGTTAAAAAGCTGCTAGTGGAGAAGTAGCAGCGTGACATAACAAAGGCCTGATTTCATTAAACTGTTCTGCAGCTTTACGTTGTAGATTCAACAGGGCAACAGCTGAATAATGTCTGTGACAGTTATATAATGTATAAAACTATTCTTCTCTCTTGACTTGGACAAGTGGATATTCCTTTAATTTCCCAGCCATTTGTTTCTGTGAATTTTGATAGTTTTCCACTGTCAGGCAGCTATTTTTGCTGGCATTTATTTAGCATTTCATTCAGTTCAGTTAATAATTTCAGCTAAATTATAACCACACAATCTTCTAATCATTTTATGATAGTCTGAAGTAATAGCGTCTTTTTTAGGCTGGTCCCAACCACATATTCATAATCAAAGCAGCTCATAAATGGTTTTATTTATTGATTTAGTGGAAGGAAAATGGATTTGGCCTTTTCATTGTTCTTTTAAGAAACTTCAGCATCAGAGTCAAAAATACAAGGTGCTAGAAAAAAAAAATCACAGTTATTATTTCGATACTTATTTGTGTTTTGGACAGTGAACAAAAATCAAAAAGACAGTGCTTTTTTTCTTTTTTCTGATAACAGGTACTGGATAAATACAATCCTCCAGACCACTTCCTTCCTGAATCATACACGTGCTTCTTTCTCCTGAAGCTGCCCAGGTATTCCTGTAAGCAGGTCCTAGAGGAAAAGCTGAAGTATGCCATTCACTTCTGCAAATCCATAGACACGGATGACTATGCCCGCATAGCGCTGACGGGAGAGCCGGCGGCTGATGACAGCAGTGACGACTCTGATAATGAAGATGCAGATTCTTTTGCTTCAGATTCTACACAGGACTACTTAACAGGCCATTGAAAAGTAAAATAAGGAATAGTTGTTAAAAGCACTGAGGCAAAATGCCAAAATGACAATGAAGCCAAGGACAGTTTAGGTTTCAGAATAGAGACTATATAGTCTGAGGGGTGGTAATCTTCTGAACATGGGGAAAGTGTGTTTGCTACTCACAGTAGGACTTAAGGATTACAGCTTAATCCATCAGCTTAAAATAAATGGCACAGTATATGGGCATTTAACATTTATTTTAAGAGCTGAAAATGGTCCCCCATAATGCTGCACTACATTTAGAACCTTTGTGTTTACTGAAGTGTTGTAAATGTTTATATAAATATGGTAGTGCAGCATCCAAGAGGCAGTGAAACCTTTAAATTGTGGGTGCAATAGGTTTTTTCATATTAAGTG
Organism: Motacilla alba alba; assembly: GCF_015832195.1. NCBI lineage: Eukaryota > Metazoa > Chordata > Aves > Passeriformes > Motacillidae > Motacilla > Motacilla alba. Next base: position 91,773,684 of record NC_052016.1, read on the forward strand.
TTGTGTTCTGTGCATCTTCTTGATTGTATATTGGAAATACTGTGCAACAACGGAATAGTATTATAAATATTTCAATTAACTTTACTAGAAGTTTGTTAAAAGTTTTTGAACATTGAATAAACATTATTCCTTGAAATTCTTCTATAGATAATTAAAAATGGCCAATAGTTTCACCTCCACCCCTGGTTTGTATATTTGAGCTTACGCATTATTTATCTCAAATTTGATACCTTTCTGTGAACAGCATCATAATTCTTATAATGGAAAGTGTACTGTATATAATTGGTGCCATGTAAATGCAAAAGTTATAATTTCCCTCTAAATAAAAGTTCTGCCACGTTAAGAACCAGTATGTGTGTTTTCGTGGCTCAGACATGGGATGAACATTGAAACAGCTCTGCTAAGAAATGTTTCTGCAATGTACAGCTTTTGACCAAACTGTTCCACCAATAGTAGGTACATTGCCATGTACTTACTATTTTGTAGGTACATGTACAGAGATTTTGTGAGCTACAGTAAACTTGAGCAAGTCCAGATAACATGATAATTGAGTGATTAGGTACAGCTTGTTTATGCTTGTTGTTCCCAAGGCCACTGTTGTCACTAATGGTGAATTTATTCCTGGACACTTGGGGAAAAAAATTGAGGAAGTGTATGGGAAAGCTGTCATGAAGTACCTGAACACCAGGACAAGAATCTGATGATAACTTGTGTAACATCATATCACTGAGAAAATTTAGTCACAAGGCCTGGTCATGAGACATTGGCACAGGACACATGGATCATGACCCATTCCTGACCACACACTTTATGCACTAGTTTTTCAAAATAGGAGAATAAGATTAATTGTGCCAAAGCACTAATATTTTACTTTAAAATCTATTAGAAGGTGATGTCATACCATTGCTTCTGTAATTATTAGGATAGTTACATGTTAGTATTCAACATTTTACAATTTAACATTTTACAATTATGAGTGGATTCATTATTTTTTAGTGTGTGCATTTGACTTCTGTTGCAATCAGATTAAATATTAACTGTGATCATGAGCTAAGTTTTCATGAGACAGACTTGGTATTTCAGTATAGTGGTGAAACTACGGGTAGTCAGATGTCAGTGGTTTGAAATACGTTACCTTTAGAGTCCTCTGTTTATTTCTAAAGATCTCTTGGAATAAATGCCCCTTTCCTGATCTTCTGTCTCATCAGAGGTTCCAGAAGTCAGGCCTGTGCTTGGTCCTCCAAATTTTCTCTGCTGGTGAAAAATGCTCTGTCTTTTTGAGCCTTTAAGACGCAAAACTCAAATCTTAAAGAAATCTCTTTTATCTTTGCTGCTGAATTTAATTTCTCCTGAGGGTAAGGAGTGAAGAAGTAGTACGGAAGTGCTCATGTGGTTGTCTGCTGCCCCTCGTCATGCCAACACCGGAGCCCTGTAGGCATCCAACCCAATCAAAGCGATTCTGTAGTCAGCTTTTCAGGAGAGGGGATGAACGAGTCATGCCCAAATCTCAGTGCAAGGTCTTTGACCAAGTTCAATTGCCATTCTTGAAGTTCAAGCCCCATTTCAGAAGCGTATGGACTACTGTAACATGGAGTTTTTAACTTGCTTATAGGAAAGAAAAGCAATGTCAGGGTTTTCTATCCAAGAAAGCAAAAAGGAAGTATGCTTAAGGAATCTGTATGCATTGTTGCATACAGTTGCATTGAACTGTAAAAGAAGTTTCTTAGGCCTCCTTTGCTTTCCCATCCAAACAGAAGAGTGGCAGGCACCTTTTCCAGTGTGATGCTTGTGACCTGTGGCCTGACTTACAGCATTTCATAGATCATCAGGTTGGAAGGGGCCTCAAGGGTTATCTCTTCCAACCTTTCTTGGCAAAAGCACAATTTAGACAAGACAGTTCAGCATTCTGTCCAGCTGAATCTTAAAAGTGTCCACGTTGGGGAAATCTGCCACCTCCCTGGTGAGATTATTCTGTGAAAATTTTTTTCTCTTCTGTCTAATAATAATCTCAAGAATAAATTGTTCCATAACCCCATTTCACTCCTTGTGAAAAAGGAGTCTTTATCTTTGTAAGCACCCTTTACATACTGAAACATGTTGATAAGGTCTCAAGGCTGAACAAACCCACTTCTTACAGCCTTTCCTCACATGCCAGGCCTTCCAATCCTTGGGTCCTCTTGGTGGTCCTTCTCTGGATTCTCTGCAGCTTGTCCACGTCTTTTTGCGCAGTAGGAACCAAAACAGCACAGTATTCCAGGTGTGACCTCACAAGTGCCAAGTGGGATATAAACTACTTTTATCAGTGCTGGTGATTCCATCTTGATGTAACCCAGTATCTCACTGGGTTTCTTGGCTGCAGCAGCACACTGTTCATTCGTATTGAGTAGGCAATGTCCACCGCTTGACAGTGCATCAACCAGGCCAGTGAACGTGCTGTAAAAGGTGAGCAGGTTTGTCAGGCATGATTTGTCCTTCATGAATCCCTCCTCACTTTTCCCAGTCATGGGCTTCATCTGACTTGTGATAGCCCCCCCAGGAGGATTTGTTCCATAATTTTCCCCAGGATTTAAGCAAGACTGATGAGGCTGTATCTTCCTGGATCATACTTTTAAGACCACCTTTTAGATGGGGGTCACATTAGCCTTCTTGCCGCCTTCTGGGATATCCTCTTATCTCCACAGTTCTCCAAGGTTGCGGAAAGTGCATCCAAAATTATGTCAGCCAGCTCTCTTAAACACTCTCAGGTGGTTAATGTCAGGGCTCATCAATTTGTAGGGGTTGAGCTCCTGCAATAGTTCACACACCAACTCCTTCTTCACTGATGGTGAGCCTGTGTTTGCATCAACCTGAATTTTTGTTCCAAAGGCCAGAGGCCCAACAGTGCTGGAAAAGACCAAGGTGAAGAAAGTGTTGAGAACTTCTGCCTTTTAAGCATTGCTGGTGACTAATTCACCTTTCCCGTTGTACAGCAAGTCCATGTTTTCCTTCTGTTTTTACTGGTTGTTTACATACCTGAAGAAACCTTTTTTGTGTTTTTCTTTTTTTTTTTTTTTTTTTGCATCTCTGGCCAATTTCAATTCAAGCTGAGCTTTTGTTTTTCTAACTGCATCTCTGCAAACCCTGGCAATGCCCTTGTAGTTCTCATTGGGTATTCATCCCCTTTTCCTGTAGCCTATACCCATCCAGCGTGATCCTACAGCCATGTGAGTTGTCGTACCATGTTTCTGTTATTCCTGTGACACCATAAATTTCTGAGTGGGTGCAGAGCCCCAATTCCTTGCCTTTGTTCCCCAGGCTGTGTGCACTGATATACAAATACTTGAGGTGGTTAGACCTGAGGAACATTTGTGTCTGCTCAAGTCTGCAGCTAGATGATCTTTAACATCCCTTCCAACCCAAACCATTCTATGAGCCAGCAAACTTCAATGAAAGATTCACCTTTCCAGAGAACATGGGAAAAAGCAACCCCTCCAGGCAGGGGTGTAGCAAGGAAAAGGAGAAGAAAACTCCCAATCAGCCAACCCCATAACTTTTCAGGGCTTTTTTTTTTGTTTTCAGGGTAAGGCTAAGACCGAGCTAGTGGTTCATTCTGTCCATAGTGATATTAAACAAACCTATCCTGCACTCTGCTGCTATTGGAGGTCTCTGAGTGTTTCATATCATTCTAAGATTGAAATTGTGCTGCCCAGGCCAGCACCAAGTGTGCCTTGCCAGCCCTGTGGGATGGCCACAGGGAAAGCAAAGCATCCACGAACTTTTGATCTTTGCTCACAGTGTGCCGCTGGCAAGGACACAGATGCACATCCCAGTCCTGTTGACTGTGCCTGGATGTACTCTGAAAGGCTCCCTCCACGCAACAGGTCATGGGATGTGGTCAGGAAGGAATGCAGATAACAACAGTACCCTTTCAGCTCTGAAAGGTGGCATTCAGTGTCTGCCTGACACTCCTCCTGCTCCTGGCCGTAGCCCCTGGCTATGCAGCTGCTGCACAAGCCAAATGCTGCCCATCTTCACCGGCCAGGGAGCTGCTGGACATTTATACCTTGCTTCAGGGGCACAAGGGCAGGACAGCAGTGCCCAGGTGATATAAGAAGGTCTACCTCCCTGTAGTAATGTAGCGGAAGGACCACTACATTACTCTGTGTATAAGAAGATACAAGAGCAAATGCTCTTTTGTGCATGAGCACATACGTCAAAAGAAGCATGAGACAGTACTTATTTCACAAGGGGAGCTTCATGTCCAGAAGTCATCCCTTGTCCTAAGGATTAATCATAAATCAGCTGAGGCAATTACAAAGATAAACCTTTATTTGTGTGGATCTCTTATTTACACAGAGAAACAAATCCTGAATGGCTTCAAATTCTGCATCTCACTGCATCTATGCTGGTCTCCACATCTATTCCAGAGTAACCATATACACCCCCTCTCCACTTTCCCACTCTGCACTGGCCTGGAATAGGGCAAGATAAATAATTACTCCAGGACTGTTACACTGGTGTCCATGCAGAGACAAATCTTAGTCTTGAATGGGGTTATGGAGCCATTATTTCTGTGTGTGAGGCAGAGCAGAGAATAATATTTCTAGCAGAGATGAAACTAATTTGCTTAAACTGGGAAGTTTTCTGAATTTTGCATTAAAGGAGTTACTTGACTGCCAAGATTTTCCAGTAAGGTTTAAAAGACTTTTCCCTCCGTTCAAAGTTACACATTCCTCTACCATTTTTTCAAAATATGTGTATAATTAATAGTGAAGCATTATTATAATTAATTATTCACACCTACTTTAGATATGATCCTGCTACAAAAGTCATAACATTTTTAAATATTACTTAATATGTCCCAGTCTGTTTTATAAAATCCATTGTGTCAGTTTTGTTGAGCAGAAACATCTCTACCTCAGCATTTGCCAAACTGGTGAGAATAATTTTTTTTCCAGATTCTTTAAAGAAGAGGTGATTCCCATAAGGTAAGAACATAAGGTAAGGTGATTCCCACTGGTAAGAACACCTCCTCAAAAATCCTTGTCTCCATGTTGGACTTGGACAGAGGAGGTATATTTCACAAGACACTCACTTTCACTTTCAAAAAAACTTGACAGTTTTTTGTTTCTGACCTTCACTTTCCACTGATGTAACTCCATCAAACCAAAAAGCCATACTGAAAGGGAAACAGCTCTGCAACATCACAGGGATTGACCTCCAGGGACTTTGGCCAACTTTGTGCTTCTGAGCTGCACACACATGTTTATCTCTGAAGGGTGGACCTCATCACACAGGGTGCTAAGGACTGCTCAACGCTGGCAATGCAAAGTCCATCTCAGAGGCAGGGAAGCATCATGTCACTTCATGACATGGATAGCTCACCAGATGAAAGACCTCTGTCATGCCAATCTTGCACCCCTACACAGTACAGCCCTTTCTCAGAGCAGACTGTCATTCCTGAGTTGGCTTTTCAGGCTAGTGGATAACCCAGAGCAGATACTTTGCAACCCCTCCCAACCCAGCAGTGCCATGGTTGTGATGTTATTAGGAACTGCTGTCTTCATCTGGCAACAGACAAGTTACTGAAAACTCTTGAAATGACCACAAGACCAGCCATGTCAGTAAATGAGTGCTCAGTAGTTTCAATTCACCTCTTTCCCAAAAGCAGCAGAAGTGAATCCAGGCTCTGATGGGTAGAGAGGGCACTAACTATTCTGCCAGTGCTACTGTCTCAGAGTTGTTTTGAGACCATAAAATAACTGAATCTCCCAGAAGTGCCACAGAACAGTTGTTTTACCATCTGTGAGGCCTTAGCAGCAACTGTTACCACTCTATAAGGGATGAGAAGGTGATACTGCCTGGCAAGAATGAAGCCTTGGCTGAGTCAAAGAATTGTATGTAGAGATAATTTTCATCAACACAGCCTATGTGATGAAACAGCTTTTCTGTATACAAGACAGGAACTTTTGATCTCCTGACTCCTGGTCCTGTGCCTTAACCACACAGGAAGCTTGAAAATCTCCCACAGGCTTGTCCTCCCCTATACACGGGTATTTTATCCACAGTGCAAACTGCCTGAGACCAAGCAAGACCATCTTGGAAACAGCTACCAACCCAGTACTGACATCCTGCAGCATGCAAGGCAGTATTTTTTTGTGGAATCCCGACTGAGGCAAAACCAGGACTGAAGCCAAAAGTAATTTCACTGCAGTTTGTCCTGTCTTCTTACATCTTCTTATTCAATCTTTTAGTAACTCTCCCTCTGCCATGACTGCACTCTCTATCCCATGTGTACATTCAGTCACAAGGACTGAATGTCAGCCACCAGTGAGACCTGTGTGGGAAAGGTGGTGCTAGCTGCTGGCACAAGTGGAGCCTTGGCATCAGCTGCTGGAACAGTTGAGGGTCTTTAACTCCTTTGTTCCAAACAGAAAAATTCCGAAGGCAGCGCCCTACAAGGGTAACTCTGGTCATAAGTACCAGACTGAACCCTGGGCGATGTCTCTGCCAGGAGGCAGCAGTCCCAGGATCACAGGAAAGAAGGTGTGTGATTTGAACTCCAAAGTTCATTCCTTTCCTGGTTCTGTCCAGCCAGTTTTTGCCCAGGCCCCCCTGTCCTCTGCAAGACCATGGAGGAAGAGCAACTCACCCAAGGCAGCCCTAATCTCACTACATATACCCACACAGGTATTTAATGCATTTCATTTCTTCCTCCTGCTATGCACAGCACTCCAAAACCCACTGACTACTGCATTGCTCTGGTCAGCCCTTCTCCTATCAACTGAATTTTGGACATCAACCCTGTTCTCCAGGATGTTGCTAGGTCCATGTGATGAAACTGATGAAAAACATGAGAAGCAGCAGAACCAGGGAGGACAGATGCAGGGGTCTTGCTCAGAAAGTCTTTCCAGTTTAGGAGAAGCCTTCACATTTTGCCTGTAGCTTTACCTGTAAAATTTTGATATTACACTTTCTTGCTTTTTTTTCTCCTATGTGTTGCTGCCAAACAGCATAACAAGCTCAGCTGACCACCAAACAACATTGGCACTTCTTGTCCCCACACGCTGATGAAGTTTTCACAGGGAAACAAGAAGGTTTATATTCCTAGCTTATACTTTATTTTCTAGAAGTGGTGTACCACATCCTCATTATGGCTTATTGGCAATAATAAGTACATGCAAGTGCCCATTAAAACTTAAGTTTCTTTTCACTTAACACTGACCATTTACAGAAGAGAGTCCTAGAGTATTTTACATTATATCCATGTTCTCCAAACAAATTTCTCAAAATGCTTCTGCAGAAAACTTTTTCATGTACAATGCTAGTGCACCACATGTGAACTCAATGGAGACAGCTGATCAAAGATGAGCACAGTCAGGAAACAACAGAGACAATTCTACTCTGTCTTTTTGAGAAATCTTTGCACAGTTGTAGTTGCTGACCATCAGATGACTAAATGCAAAGAAGAATGGTGCCTTGCAGATATACCATTAGTATTCACATTTGAGATGGATACTCAAATCAGCAGAATCTTTTCCAAGTATCAGGAGCATCAATTCACAAATAGTTTCTGTGTCACATTCACAGCTGTGTTGCTTTGCTGCAGTTTTCACTTAAGACAAGGACAAGACACCATGACAGAATATTTTTTTCCACCAATTCCACACCTTTCAACTCCAGTTGAGTAAAAGAACTGTGTTGGCATGCTTTAGTTAACACCACGATTTTTAATTAAAAAGTTTGCTTGGAAATAAGCCTTGAAAGGCAACATCTGCAAGAAACTCTACATCTATACATTTTCATTGATTTAAAAAAGGGAAAATGTTTTATCAATGAGATCTTTGGAATCCACTGCTTCTGCTTTTTTCTAGAAGAGTACTGTGCGATTTACTTTTCCACAGATGCTGATTAAGATGCTTGCAGGGGAGGCAAGTATATACTGGCCTGAAGACTTCTTTCACTAACATGTTAAGGAACATATACCATGATTATAAATGGGTCACATCCCCTAAACTCACTGATGGGAATCAATGACCATCAGTCTTTATTCAAAGGTTGTTTAGCAGCCTTTAAATTTAGTTTCGGAAGGTTGATTCCTTTTCCTTCTCAGACTAGGAATGTGCACCTAAAAGCCCATTAAGAGCAAATCCCGTTTTTTGACCACTTGAAACATTTTTTTTTTCAAGAACAACAACTGTCTACTCAGAAATACTATAGCCCGTTAGGAGTGGTGGTATCCACCTGTTTAGAAAAGGCAAAGGAATCCCTGGCAGCAGGCTGGGCAGCTTGGTGAAGCAGGTTTAAGGTGGCAGGACTTGGGTGGTACAGTCCAAAGCGGCAACACTCCCACCATCACAACCCACAGGGGAATAAGCCAGGTATTTAAGCTGAGGGTCACCATCTATGAACTCAGTGTTTATTCTCCACATTTTGGGAGTGGAGGCTTATTTAATAGAGCTGATACAGTCTGGAAAGCTTCTAATCTCATCCTGCAGTGGTGACCACAGCTGGCCGTGGTTAGGGTGTCTCTTCTTAAACTGCTGACTGTACTGATCCTTCATCTCCAGGGACTACAACTGGACGTTTAGACCCGTGACTTTCGCGTAGCCACGCAAAGTTTGCCAGAAGGCACCCCTCCCTACGGCAGGCTGGCATAATTTGTCTATTTGAGGGGCCTGTGTTGAAAGGAGAGCGGCGCGGCCGCTCGCCCCCCAGCTTTCCCAGAGCAGGGGCGGCGGGGGGAGCGCAGCTTCGGCGGCTGCAGGAGCCGCCCCTTCCCGCGGGGCAGGCGCTGCTGCCGCGCTGCCCTGCCCGCCCCTCCGCCCCGCCTTGGGCTGGGCGGGCAGAGCTGTCCCCCCTGGAAAGTCCAGGAGGAATGCGAAAGCCCCTCTGTGTTGGTCTGAGCTCTGTAGTTTCACACAACAGCCGTGCTATTTTCAGGAATTTACTCCCTACTGAGAAATGAGTCCGTCCTTCACTTCTAGCAGGGACTTGTTTAGAATGTTTGGGCTATAATCTTACCTGTCCATCTACCTACCTACTGGTCTCTCTATCTCAACTTCAAACCCAGAATTTTCTCCATAAAAACCTTGATACAGGTTTGGAGCCTCCATTTTTGCCCTGAAAAGACAAACAACCAGAACCAGCCGTTGTTTGCCACTCTCTCTGGCTAGTTCCGTGGAAAGCAAGACATGTAAGAACTTGTTGTTACAGAAGTGATCAGTTTGAGCCCAGACCCCAGTTAGCTCCTCTTTCACGCTACAGATTTACAGACTTAAAATCCTAAATCAAAGGAGCAGCACCACTGCTTTCTCTTACCAGTCTTTTCTAGATGTGATTTTATAATTAACTAATATTTTTTGCATCTTTTTTTTCCCATTGCAGATTCTTCTGCAAGTGCAAGGCCTGATGTTTCTTCCACTTAGGACATCAGCAGCAAGCACCACTTTGTCTAGCACAAATATAAAAGGCTTCTTTGCTTTTTGTCCTTAAATTTAATATTAGAATTGGGGAAAACAAAAACTTTTTCCTAGCAAACAACGTCTAACAACATTGTGTCCCTATTTTTCACAATTCCAGTGTATTCCTGGAATAAATGAAAATATCACAAATGTTTACTATCAGTGTAATAAAGGCCACAGTATTCCACATGCCAATAACCTGCCACTAAACTGGAGTGTTTCTGCCAGCTCCATCATGTGTGGCATCCTCTAACTAACTCTCTGGATTTCTGCCTGGCTTTCCACTGTTATCAAGGCTAACTTGGTGATGTAGCACAAGTCTTAATGGAAATGTAGGTTAAATGGAGGAATGTCTGTTTAGTGAACTCTCAGAGTACACAGCACAGCCTGTATCTCTTTGATGAGTGCCCTCTGGAAACCCTACAATTACTATACAAATCAGTGATGTCTTACTTGCTCCTTACTGTGATGTCTTCTGCATTTTACATGATTGTAAAGAGGGACACTTCACCTTTTTCTATGTTTTTACAGCATCTGCAGCGCTGTGGTCCTTGTCCATGGCTGAAGCACCCAAGCAATGGAAACACAAATGAATTGTTATAAAGTTGAAGGCAAATAATTTATCTTAATAAAGGGACTTTTTTTTTTTTTTTTTTGCTATCAGAATAATCTTTGAAAGAAGAAATTGTTTTACTTGTCTGCATAAAATTGGATGAGAGGACACCTATACACTAATGTTTCAATGGAAATTATATTTTCTGTGATTAAAAAGATGTTTCTCATTCTGGCAGATCTATTGCCCCACTAGTGCAGTCAGGGGGTAGTTGAACTGTGATAATGGGGATAGGTATGAATAGATTCACCTTCACAAAACATGAACAGCTACTTCTTGAGTTACAGAAATATAAATAAATTCCTTTATCTCAAGCTATTGTCACCTTGGTTTTTGTAGACAACCAGATTAAACTGGAACTTGTGTTGCATCTCCTGCATGTACTCTGCAGCCTATGGGAAAAAAATGAAACAGAAGGAAAAAAGCTTTAAAAACACACTTTTGGATGATTAACTACCCCCAGCACAAATGGAACACAAATAGAAATTGAACAGTGGTCCACCTTATTGCATTCTCTCACCAGACTCTTGTAGTAAGCTGCTTTCCCCAGAAGCCAGGGAGACAGGCCGCGGATGTGCATCCACAATGCTCATCAAATGAGATCACTGAACATAACTATTGATGACCTTATGGATAATCTTGAGGGAGCTGGAAGTATTCATCTCATATTTAAATATTAGAAGGTCAAAAATGGTTACTCATCTTTCAGTAACAATTGCTTCTTTAGGAAGGCTCAGCTAGCAGAAACCACCATTGCTATTTAATAACATGCAGCTATTCAAGGCAAAATGTCAATAGCATCATTCTCTTTATGAAGAATAAATGTTGCATTATTTTCCTTTGCTCTATTCTGCTTGTAGTCATGAAATAATGTAGCATCTGTTTCTCCAGTTGGCATATACTATATGTAAAGTGTAGATTGTATTATCTTTTATCAGCTTTTGTCTGATACAGATAAAAAGATTTTGCCTGATGTAGTGCTTAATTATTATCCCACTGATTACTGCAGGGGCATTTGTAAACCTTTGAAATTCCGGTATAAAGAACGAGTGTTTGTCAGGATAATCTTGTTAGTAATTTCTGATGGCTGAAAAAGTGCATTTCCCCCCCTCATGTTAAATCTCACCCCACCACCTCACTCCTCCCCAATATGCCCAGTTTTTCCTAGTAAAAATTGCTAGATTTGTTCTTTTTTCACTTCTGTGGCAGTCTAACAATGGTACTTCTGCTCTGTTCTCCTCCTGCTTCCTGCTTAAAGTGTCTAAGTGTCTGCTCAGTGAGGCTAATCATGATTTGTGTGCTCTTTCTCTCTTTGCCACTTGTTTCGGCCATCTGAGGCTTTGGAAGAGCTGTGTTTGGGCAGAGAGTAACGGGTGCTGGGAGAAAGTCGAGTGCTAGTTCCTCAGTGAAATCACATGATGGCAAATCTGGGAATTCCTGCTTCATTTATGAGTGTGCAGAGAATGCAATGTCACTCTCTCCCCATCCAGAGATGCTTACTACAAAGAACTGAGCTGGATTCCACAGCAACAAAGTTATTTACCTAAATGAACTCTCTCTTCAGAAAGCAAGGGGCATCTCTCGACTCCTGCAGCTGAACCAAAGCTTTTATTTTTGACATCTGTGCATCTTTTTTTTATTATTTTTTAATTTTTTAGGTTTTTCTTTCTAAACAAAAGAACCTCTTCAAGAATTCTTCAAAAGAGCAGGTAAAATGCTATTTTTCTACAAGAAATGTTTCCTAGAATACTTTAATGCTTTTCTGTTATTTGGTGAGGATAATTTTAATATGTGCAATAAAATACTTCGTATTAAAAATTGGTCAAACTTTGCAATTAGTGAAGGGTCTCTGGACAGCATTTATGTGTACCTGAGTGTTCAGCATTTAAAAACATCAGTGAGCCATATGGAGTGTATGTTATAATATTCAATTTTTTTATTTGTGCTCCAATTTGCATTGTCTCAAAAATTAACCTTTCCTAGGATGTTTATCTTTAAAGACTGTTTTAACTTATTTTGGATTGTAGATTCTTTAAGGACTCAAAGTTCTTGCTATTGTTAATGTAGTTTTTTGTTGCCCTCCCTATTCCATTTATGTGTAAGGGATGGAGTTCAGGCTTACTTTTTGGACTAGATGTTCTGTAAAACATGAAGCTTTGAGTTAAAAAAAGTTTCTTTAGATCTGTTTTTGGAGATAACACATTGATATGGAGTGAATATAACTCTCAGGTAAAATGATTTAGTAAAAATTGAATCATGTTTTTGAAGCATTCCTTTTCATGGATTTTACTCATGTTGGCTGTATTTGTAACAAGCTGTTGTGATTTTTCCAGTCACCTTGCTGGAGTAGTTTGCCAGCAAGAGAGCAGTCTGCAGACCAACAATGGGCTGGTCTGTTCTGCTCAGCCCTGCTTTTGCTGAAAGAGTAAAAGTGCAAAACTTCCCCACTTCCCAAGAGCTTGAGGTTTTACAAATTAGCTGTTGATGTTTGTTTTTCAATGGAACTTAAGGTGAGAAGTCAGGGGATCAGTCACTTAAATGTAGTTATAACCTTTTTTAAGGGCAATGTTTACATGTATATTTTTAAAAAATAAAATCTGTAACTCCTATGAAATAGATGTTGAAGAGCTGCAGCTTTCGAGAGTTGTTCAGCTAACATGTAGGAAACTTTCTGTATTTCTTAATACAGTCATAGATGGAACAGAGACACTTATTTGCTTTCTAAACTCTCACAAAAATAGTTGGTCTTCTCACATGCTGACATCAGAATTCCATAGTATTTCCATGAGGGCAACTGCCATAAACTGCCAAAAGCTCAGTTCCAATGCAGAATTTGGTCTAATGGTGGGAGGCTGATTTGGACCTCATCAGTTTTCTCTTGAGGCACCATTATGTTATCTTCTGTGTTAAGCAGGACACTATGAGCTAGTCTGAAACATCACTGGAACAAAGAAGAGAAACCATGGATGGCAGAACTGCTGACATTTAGAGCTGAACAGATCCTAGTGAGTACAATCCAGAAAAATTGTCTGTGTTACGGGCTTTTCCTAGGCTAAATCTAGGAGGAGAAATGGTTCCTCACTGCAAACATTTTGGATGCTACTTGAGTAGAAACAAGAAAAATTCAGGCTTGTGGCCTGATGTCAAAGGAGAAAAAGGGAAGAGGAGAGCATTATTCTAAGGGATTTGTCTATGATTTTTCCTTCAGAATGTATGTAAAATAAAGATATATATATATATTATATATATATACTAGGAGAACTGAAAATTTAAACTTTTGCCCACTTTTTCACTGGTAGAGGAAAGTACAAAAGCGATAAAATGTATCACAGAAGAAGAGTCTTGTTAGACTGAGACAATGCAGCAACTATTTCTGTAATGTTTCTCAATAAGAATAGCTGCAAAAATACTGAGGAAAAAAATCCCACAGTTGTAGGGTTTTTTTCTTTTCTTTTTTTTTTTCTTCATTCTGTGACTGAGTGCTTTTGCCAGATCACATTTTCCCCTGTGGATTAACTTTGAACTGCCAATTAAAAGTTATTGCTAAATCCTGTTACAGCAGAAAGCCTCCAGGCTCTTACTGTTAAGATTTGGCCATTGCTCTTTCACATAAAAGATTAAACTGCTGGGATTTTGGTAAATTACTTTTGTACATTTTGTAGAATAGCCACAAAGCCAGTATATTTTTTAGGGAAAAGGTAGGAACTGTCTTAATTTATGCTTATTTCATTGAATTAAAAACAAAGGGGGAAATTGGAATTGAGACAAGAGCAAATATTGTTCTTAACACATTGTGTTAATAGTGCAATGAAGTCTGCCCATCGATACAGTGATGACCTGATTTCTTCTGCAAGAGCTTTACAAAACCCTGTCAGCCTGTCCTACTTAGAAAACAAAACTTCTGAAATCTGTGTGGCAAAGTTTAGATGACCTTTCCTACAATTTTTGGGCAAAGGAGACAGAATATTGCAATAATCCTGCTGTTTCTGACAGGCACACTCTGTGTGTCTTTGCTCTGGGTGGGGACAAATTGAACATTATCTCAGAAGCCCCAGAAAGCTTTGTGGTAATGGTTAGCAGATGTTTTATTTTTTTAATGTGGTCATTGTAGGATCATCAGTTGCTTTAAAATCTGTGTGTACAGCTAGGATCAGATCAAACGAGAAAGAGAAGTGAACCCACTGATATTTTAATTTGCCTGAGAGAAGAAAAAACATTCTGTGTCCATTAAAAAAGCTATGTAATTCTTGCCAAAATCATCCATTCAGTCTAAGATATGATTACCATAAAAATGTATTCAGCCATAAATCAGCATCTGGGTTTTCATGTTTTCCATGCTTTACCCCTGATTCTGTGGTCTTGCTGAAAAGATTATATCTTGATTTCTGCAGAAATATGACTGCACCCATCATTCTCCTATCAAAAAAGAGCAGAAAAAGGGGTATCTTTTTCAACAAGTAAAGATAGCCTGGAATAAAATAAAAGTTGTGTTCCTGTTCAGCAAATGAATGGATGCTTCTATGCAGGGTACAGTATCTTCTGGTTGATGAATGACTTTTTCTTGCACGCATCAGCTTGTTTTGAAGCCATCTTCATGGCACCAATCAAAAGAAGGTGTAGGCTGGCAAAAATCCTTCTGCAGCATCCAGTTGCTTTAGGTACCAGGTCTGTGGTATTTCAGGAGCCTATAAAAAAAGAGTAAAACAAGTATTGAAGAGGAGTCCTTGATAACTGGTAGCAACAGCCACAGTGAGGGTGTCTGGGGCTTTGGATGTCTCTGTCAGAGAAGGTGGCTTTTAAAACAGAGCATCTGAAAGTGCAAAAGGTCAAGGGGCTGTTGAGATTTCTCTTTAGGTACATGGCACAGGACCAAGGAGGGCGTGGAGACATCTGTGCTCCATAGGTTTTTTCAGTATGCTTGCCATTCCCCAGCCACCTCTACCACCCCTCTCCCCCTCAGTCCCTTGGCAGCAGATGTCCTTATCTTCTTTCTTGGTGATATGTCACTTCAGAGCCTTGCAGCGTTAGTCGGCTCAGCGCTGTAGAGGTCTCATTTGATGCTCATTGCCTTTGCTAATTTGCATAAAGTCATGCAAATTTTTACTCTTTTGGGGGGAGGGGGGTAATTGTTGCATTTATTTGATCCATAGCACTGCCAGCACACCCTGTGGATGCCATGCTTGAAGGATTCTCTAACCATTTCTCTTCTCTGACATCAAGTGCTCGTAGCAGAAAACTACCTCTTTCACACATATCATTACAATTATTGGTTTATGGTAACACAGATAATGCATCTGCTACATTCCTTTTTGAATTGAGTAAAGAATCTTGGCACGATGAGTCTTCCAACTTGCAACTTCTAAATTGACAACAGCATTGATTATTCTTTTTTAATAAACTGATCTATGGTCTTTCTGGTTGCTTCATGCAAAGGGACAGCAGGGTTGTTTTTTTTTTTTCTCTTTTTTCATTCTTTTGGGGATTATGATTTGGTTCCAACCCCCACTCCCTCCCCCCCCCACCCCCGGTTCCTATATATTGAATTCTGCTCAGGCCCAACAAAACTGTTTTCTATTAATATTGCTGTGGTGTTGCAGCTTGCATTTTAGCCACCAGAGGTTTAATCTGGAAAATGAGGTAGAGCCTTATTCAGCTAATGCCACAGCTGGGCTGCAGTTCTCAGCAGCCTAGCAGAGGTGGCCTAGAGGACACTCTTTTCCAGCAGGATTAGAAGTGGTGCCATTTCTTTTCCCTGACTGGTATAATGACTCCTGAGAAATGTTTAGTCAAGTATAAAGGAGAGGAGCTTTCTTATGCTGGGGTGCTCCCAGGCTGACCCAAAACCAGAGGCTTGCTCTGCCCTCAGGTTTTGCATCTAATTGTGTAATATTTTATTTTCTATAGTTACAGGGATAATCTGCTAACAATCTCTCTTTTTTTTTACCTGTTATGAGACCAGGAGGACTTGAAATGTACATTTTCATCCCAGTCCAGTGTCAATAAGCCAATATGGTTGCATGACTTTTTGATTTTTTTGATTTGTGGATTTGTGATTATCATGGATTTATTAATTACTGTGCAGGGATGCAGCAATCCCATAGGGTGTGAAGCACAGCTGGGATGTATTTGGTGCTCTGCAAGGAGGAGCAGCACGGTGAGGGCACTTAAGTGCAGCTCCAGCTGCACCATGTGGGAGCTGTTTTAGTGGGGGTGCTGGGAAGTTTACTGGTTTGTTTGAAACTAAATAAGAGCACAAATATAAGCGTGACATTTGGTGCCAGACCCTTTTTCTTGAATACCATCAAAGGGCATTTATGGGTGATGTTTCTTCTGAAAGTGGTTCTCTTTCAGAGAAGTGAAAAAATACAGCATTTTGTAATTGCTTGTCCTAGAAATGCATTTTTGTTTTGATTGTAGTTTTATAAGTTTGCTATTTGGTTTTGATCAGAGCAGGTGGATTGGTAAAACTGCTTTGTGAAAACCATATTTAATTCATAGCACAAAGAAAACAAATATTTGAGATGTTCCCCTTTTCTTGGAAATGGAGCAGGTACAAGGTGAAAATAGCAAAAGATACACTATGTATAAATTGGAGAGATGATCCTCCACAACTGTTCAGGATCTAGCTGACAAGTTACTACTGCTCTTAAACGATATGCTCTCTTAAGTCAGACATTAATCACAGTCTACAGGCAAAAGCATAATTGAGGCAATATTTCTTCATCTGTAGAGACATCATCCAAGAATAGTATGATTATGAAAGAGCCATTTTACTGTTTGCATGCCTGTCTCTAGTGCTTTATCTTTACAAACTGTGTCTGTTAATTTGGGTCTCTAGTTTTAGTTCCTAGTACAATTCATACTATAAAAGCTGCCATAAATTAAAAAAAACTGTGAAGATCTCATGATAAATGAGTAATTTAGAAACTTGTGTTAATCAGTCTAATCAGGGTTCTGGAGGCAGAAATATCTGTTAAAGCAGTATCACTTTTGATCAGCAATGTTCATCATCAGTAATGTTCACTCAAAGCACTCTTGAATGTTTGTCATTTGTATTTAGGAATGCATACAGAAAGATTTGTGGTTAAGGGGCTGTTTAGAGCAAAAATAGTTTCTACTTGTTTGGTAGCTCCAGCAATATGCTTTCTTTTACATTCTCAAGGACAAAATGTATTTTTGTAAATCACTGTCAATTATCTTCTAATTTCCTTATTAGGTAATTAATCTTTCTTCCTCTGTCTCACCAGTAGCAGGAAGAATTTTACCTGGCAGTTGTGAATAACCAAGGGCTAATTACAGAGAATACAAATATCACTGCAATTGGAAAGTGATGTTTTACTTATTTTGTGAAATTAAGCCTTGGCATATACATGGACAGATAGCTGAGTGCCTCAAAGCTAAAGCTTCTGAAAATTGGCAAGGCAGGGACAGAGAGAGACACTTCAGTACTGCTTCTGTAAAAAATGAGGCAGCTGAACACACTCTTTAATAGGCACAAGAAAATTTATTGGAGAGCCCTAAATATCCTCAAACATGGCTGAAGCTTCAGCCAAGGACCTGACTTTTTCAACAATAGGCTCAGTCTCTTACAATCTATTGAAAGAAAGAGACGCTTAGGTTTTGGGGTGGTTTAGGTTTAGGTTTTAGGTTTAGGTTTTTTTTTTTTTTTTTCAAAATTGGCAGTCTTGTGCTTGTATGCCCTTACTTAATTTGCTTTAAAATTTTGTAGTGTGCTGACTGGGGCTAGTTTAATATAGAAACCTGTGTCTCACAAAGCAGATATAATTTCTCATTGAAATTTATTTTTCTGGATTGTTACACTAAGAAGCTCAGAACCACAGGAGAAAAAGTGCTCAACTATAGCCAGTGGTGGACAGTTATCTTTTATCTGAGCTGGACAAACTCACTGCCCACAAATGGCTCTTCATGCAGCAGCCTGAGGGAGGCTCTGGCAGAGCAGGGAACAGGGGGTTTCAGTAAGCACGTGGGGAAATAGGAGTCCATTTGTAGATCCCCACCTCCTCCCGCAGCGGGTATTGCATCCTGCTGCTCCTCAGACTGTTGGTGTCTGACCAGGAATGCCTCACTGCTCTCTGAGGAATTTTACATAATGGTCTGGCTGGTCAGCTGAGGGGTGAGTGTCAGTCAGCCAAGTGCTCTGGTTGTTCTCCTATGTGATGGGGTCTGGCCCTCGCCTGCCATGCCTGTCTGTGGTATAGTTTCAAGTGGTGGCTTACAGAGATGGCGTGAAAAATAAATTTTTCATGAGTCACTTGATAAAATAAGGACCTCTATTGGCTTTGAAAACAGACCTTGTGAATTGATAAGGAGACCTAAATCCTTTGAGAGAGAGGATTAGGTTCCTGGTCCTTAGACACTGTGACACTTCAAAAGCATTTGCCATTGGTGTCAAGATGAAATAAAGAATTCAGAAATAGGAAGCATCATGAAGATTCTCTGAAAGGAAACTCTGATGGTTGTGCTGAACTTGGCCTCCAGATACACAAACTTCATATCTGTGTCTCCCAGGAGGCATAAACCTACTGGCTACTGAGAGCCCATTCCTTTCTCTTGGATTCACATGCTCAGGAGGTGCCTGGCCCAAGCATTGAGTTGCTTTGGGTACTCCAGCTAATAGTACTGTGGTCTGTCATTTGCCTTGGCTAACTTTGAAGCCAGGACTGGTTTCAGCAGGGACTGGACTAGGCAATCTGCAAAGATCCTTTTAGCCTGGACAGTTCTTGATTTTGTTTCCTCCTTCACAGTGGGGCCTCAGGTGGCTTCTGATATTCCAGGGAAGAAAGAAACTTCAAGCCTCATTTTACCCACAGGAAATTAGTGCCATGACCACAGGCTGACAAGTGCCCTTTTCTCTGAAAGAGGAGATACACAGAAACTGGTAGGGTCAACCCGTTTGCAGAAACTGGTGTAGTTCCAACAGCTTGTAGTGTTGCCAGTAATATGTGGTCTACTGCTACCTATTAGCAGTAGCCTATCCAAAATCAAGTCAAATGCTGGTCTGGTGGGACATTCAACTAGTTTTGGACTAGAGGGACTTTAGAGTCCTTCTTTTGGTTTGTTTTTAGCCAGAATTTTGCAGTTGTATAGGAAAAACCTTATTCTAAAAAAATATTGCTTGCAATGAAGTGTCATGGGTCAGGAGCTCCTTGCAGCAGGAAGTGGTGGATACTTGGTGTTTTCATGGGTTCAGCAGGTGTCTGGGTGTGTTTGTGCCCTGGAAGTACAATGGGCTATGGAGAACAAAGCTATCTGCTCAGGAGCTGTAAGTCTCTGTAGACTGTGGAAGGCAGGATATTGGATTTAGAGGGGATGTAGCTTTGAGCTGTTCTGGGATGGTCAGTCTCCAAGTATAGCATTGGGTGCCTATGAGCAGATTTGCTGTGTAGTGTCTTAACTTTAATCTTTCTGCATTTTGGCAGCAGTGCTGTGGTTTTTCCTCCACATACTACATCCTCACATGGTCACATATCATAATGACGGTCTTACAATCTAATGTACATGTTTTGGAGATATATTTTTGCAAATATTTCAATGGAGGAAGGGAATGAAAGAAGAGTTTCTTGTGTCATTGTGTATTTGTTGTTTTGTTCAGCTGCAGGCTTTTAAGTTCATCTGCAAGTTTGGGCAGCAGTTAGTTCATCATGCTTGTGCCTGCGTCCAAGCAATTTTCCTAGCTGAATAAAAATAAAAAACCAGGAAATGAATGGAGTTTAAAACAAGTAGATGTGAATTTGGACTCAGAGAAGCATCTTTGAAAAAAGAGATATAACAATCACACATACACAGCCACTTACAGTTTGAACTCTCATTTGTTTTAAGAATCTAATGGCTGTTGCTCTACGTCTGTAACCTTGGTGATCTTTGATGTGTTAGCATTTCATGTCAGCCTGTTAGGGAGCATTCCTTTCCTCCTGAGCATTGTACAATGCTGTAGCATTTTTCTTCTGAAGAAGGAAGCTGAGTAATTTCAGTGAACAATATGGGCTTTGATATCAATGAATAATCTAATGTGGGTTTTTTAAAGTGCCATGTAGTAAAGAATTTTCTTTTTGTCCTTGATGTTTTCTATGCATTGTCCTTGTTATCTCCCCAAACCCACTAAGCAGTGAACTTTTTCATACCATCCATGGCAGTTTTATCTGGATCTGCCAGAGGGGACAGGATGAGTTGTTTCAATCCATCCTTGAAGACAGTTATTCAGGAGATCTTAACTAGTGGTTTCTACAGTTGCAAGTTTGTAGTTTTTTCTCTTTGGGATGTGGGTGCTAATCTTTCATACATTTTCCTTTCCTCCATTTTATATGAATACTCGTGGATGCCAGTTCCAGTCTTACTGGGCACATTGAAAGGTGGGTTAGAAGTGTCTGCCTGAACCGAATCTCCACAGCATCCCCCAGTGCTGTGCTTTAGTTTGTGTGGGGGAACAGTCTCAGAGAGCACAAACTTGACTTGCAGCTGAGATTTAACCATGACATGTGCTCTCACCACTGCTGGGTCCATGGGACCACACAAGAGACCATCTACACTAAAGCTTTTTGAGATGTAAATAGTGTACAGTTTAGATATTCAGTACCAGTCCTTCACCCTATAGATTCATTCCTATTGTGCCATATCAATTACTAACACAGATGTAGCCACAGATGGCTCAGGGAGTACTTTTGTCTTCTTTTATTACTATTTGGAGCAATAACACCAGTGCAGGCTGATATATGAGATATTGTAATGTGCTTCTGGTCCTGACTCCTCCTAGTGTTTTTCCAGCCCAGAACAAATGGTGTACTTCTCTCTTTACTAGGCTGGTTGTCTAACATCTCTCTTTGGCCATGTTGAAAGCAGTTTTTTTGCTTCCCTTTTACACTCTCTGTGTGTGATGCATCCAAATGCAGTTGTTGTTTCAACTCCTAATCAAAACCCAAAGTCTCTGAAACCCTGAAACAAGGCAAACTTTGCTTTGCAGTGGCACTGGTTGCTTTAGCTAGAGGCCAGAGAGTCTCACAATAACCTACGTGGCAACTGGTCATCAAAAACTAGAATAACTTTAGTTAGAAAACTAACTTGGTCTGGTGTTGAGCAAGGAGCTGGTGTATCAGAAGACACTCCTCATACACTCCTTTTTATGTTTTCAAGGAAATTCTCAGCAGGTAGGCACTAATTTGTGCATCACTTGGTCACTTTTCTCCAGGCAGCATGGGACATATTTGGTGTTGTGTACCTACATGCTAGCACCCATATGTGCCCAATCTATGAAGGTTATAACTTCAGAGTATATATCTTTATAAAGGCTGTGTGGTCATTAATGCCATAAGAATACAATTCTCTGCGAACATTTTCTGTGCATCAGATTTCATACTTGGTCCTTTTCTTGTCTTGGACATAGAGGCTGTTCAAGTGCTAGAAGCTGTGTATGTGGTAAGGTAAGTGATAAGGAAATTATCCTGAGTTATGTATCTGATGAGATCCTGATGAAACTCCTGCATTTACTGATATGACTGAGGATGTCAGCAGTCACCCTTTTTTCTCCATTCCCTCTCACTGTTCCTTATAGAACCTCTCTGCATCTCTTTCTTATCTTACTGTTTATAGCTTAAGTAAGCTTAAGAATCAACTCTATCACAACATCCATGCTTCAGCTTCACTAACTTAAATGGTCCAAAGTAAATAATATTAAACCACTTCATTTGCATGCATGTAGAAAACACAATGAAGCTTAGTGGTTTTGGTGTAAAACCGTTCTCCATTGTCCTATCTCTATCTTGTGTAAAAAGTCCCTCTCCATCTATTTTATAAACTCCGTTTAAGTAGTAGAAGGTATTATAAGGTCTCTCCAAAGCCTTCTCTTCTCCAGGCTGAACAACCCCAACTATTCCAGACTGTCTTCAGAGAAGAGCTGCTCCAGTCCTCTGATCATTTTTCTGTCTCTCCTTTGGACTTGCTCCAACAGGTCCACGTCTGTCTTGCACTAGGGACCCCAGAGCTGGATGAAGCACTGCAGGTGAGGTCTCACCAGAGCAGAGCAGAGGGGCAGAATCCCCTCCCTTGACCTGCTGGCCAGCTGATTTTGATGAAGCCCAGGACATAATTTGCCTTCTCGGCTGTGAGTGCACATTGCTGGGTCATGTCCAGCTTTTTGTCCACTAGAACCTGCAAGTCCTTCTCCACAGGCTTGCTCTCAATGCTCTTACTTCTCCCAGTCTGTCCTCATATCTGGGACTGCTCTGATCTAGGTGCTGCACCTTACATTGGATTTGTTGAACTTCGTGAGGTTCTTATGGCCCACTTTTCAGGCTTTGCCCAGGTTCCCCTGGATGACATCCCTTCCATTTGTTGTGTCACCTGCGCTGCTCAACTTTGTGCCAGCTGCAGACTTGTTGAGGGAATACTTAATGTCATTGCTATTGAAATGGACATTAAAGACCAAAAGATGTTGAAGTCACATGAGCAAGTAGATTGCCATGAGCTTTTTACCCATACTCTGAGTGTTAAAAGGAAGAAAAGCCAGCCACTCTACTTTCATTTCCCAGAATCCCTTATTATGCTATGCAGAGAATTAGAACCACACATGAGTGAGTGACATCCTCTGCAAGGCTGTTGGGCAGTCCCTGCATGAGCTGCAGTAAAGCATCTGTGCATGTGTGGGTGCTGGGTGGGACCCCACCTGGGCATGCTTGAGGGTCCCACCGAGCTCAGAAAGCTCCTCTTGGGCACAAGGGCCCCTTTTAGCAGCTTCCCAAGAGAAACAGGGCCTGACGCCTTTCAGTTTTGAAACAAGATTTGGACTGACGAGAGGAGCACATAACCAAGTCCTTCTCTGGCATGACTTATTGGAAGGCATTTCTGCTGGTTCATCAGCTTGAGGCTGGGAAGGGAGGCTGTAGGCATCATCATCATCATCATTATCATCAATCATCATCATCTTCCTCCTCTACAGAGAGGGTGAATGAGCCAATCTACTGGGGCTGGAATCATGAGGGTCAAAGACCCAGAGACATCCCATTGGGCACAGGGGCTCAAAGGGAAAAAGAAGAGTCATTCTTCTCCTCCCTTGGAGGGCTCAATTTTAGTCTTTTACTGCTGGAAAATCCAATTAAAATACAATGTCTGGCTAAATGTGGTATCTTCATCACAAAAGAATAATAAGCTCTCTGCATTTTGTGTGTCTCTCAGCTAATGAGTTCTCCCCTTTTATAGAGAAATTCTGAAGACAGATTTTTATTATTTTTTTTTATTATTATTAAGAAAGGAAAAAAAAGATGGTCTGAATACACTACCTTTCAGACATTCAGCCCATGAGGGCTGGCACGCCATGTAGAGTGTGATTACAGCTTCCCATTTTTTTGCTGAGCGGCTCTATAAATAATAGTACTCAATGAAAATTGCTGGCAGAAGCATTGCTTTTATAACATGTAAATGTACAAAAAAACCCCTCAATAACTAGATTTTTTTTTTCACCTAAGCCTCCTAAGGCTTTATAGGTTCAAACGGAACAGATTATCATAAGGATTTTTGAAACAACTTTTCTCCGCTGTGATAAACATTTCTGTTTACCCTCATATCTATCAAAGATCTGCAAACCTAAGGACTAAAAAACTAAATTCCAGTTGATACTGAGACTGATTTACTTCCTGAGCTGGAAAATTACCCTCAAATGAATTTGAGATCATGGACCAAAAGCAAATCTGTACAGCTGGACTTTCATAGCATTTGGGGCTTGAGGGGGAATCTTAACTCCATCTCTCACATTCTTATCACACATTTGCACATTTCAGCCAGTTTTCCAAGTGTTGGACTGAGAGTCATGCCTTGTCTAAGCAGATGTGCCACTGATAGCTGCAGTCCAGAAGACATTGCCAGGCTGCTGACCTCAGCAGTTTCTTTCAGCACCTAGTAAGTGTGATGACTTAAAAAAACTTAATGAAATTCAGGCTGTATCTCCTGTTTGAATTTATTTGCCTTCAGCTTCCAGACTTCACTTTGTGTCATGCCTTTTCCATTAAGTGCAAAAGTCTTCTAGAACCAGATGTTTTTTCTCTGTGAAGGTGGCCCAGTAACTGTCTCATTGCTACATCCTTTTGTTTTTTTCTTTTGAAAAGTAGGAGCAGATGGAATACCTTCAATCTCTCTTGATGTATGGCATTTTTCAAGCTCCTGAGTTATTTTCATGGAGGATGGTTTTTTTGGGTTTTTGTTGTTGTTGTTGTTTTTTGTTTTTTTTTCCCTATACTGCCTTCCTCCTTCCAAATTCTATTCCAAAAGGGGACCCCAGAACTTTATGCAGAACTTGATGATAACAAATTCTTACATGGAGAGAAAAAATCCAATCTCAATTCCTACCTGCTTACACCATCAGGGATTGTATTTGTCCTTTTGCTACATGGTGCAGGATATTGTGGCCTTGCTTTGTCCGTTCAATGCCGGACCATTTTGCAGGGCCACAGCTCGTTGATATATAGCTTCATTTAATTTTTTTTTCTGTAAATGGATTTCAATCCTTATTCCTGGACTTATTATTTGCATGGGTCTCTTTGCAGAGACATTTTCTCTGAATGGGCCCAGTAGACTGTCTTAAAAACAATTCACAGCCATAAAAATTCAAATTTTCTGCCCATTAAGCAAAGGTATCTCAATAATTTTGGGGCATGTAATCCTAAACTAAAGGAGTCTGTGTCCTCAAAGAGAAACTTCTCACACCAGTTCCAGCAATACTGGGGATAAACAGTTTTTACTGTTTTTCCTTAAATTTTGAAAGGAAAAAAGTTATGTTTTCTTTTATAAATGGGTTCCATATGTTTATCAGTCATTCACACATTGTAGACAGCTTTTCCCTTCTTCATGTGTAATGGTTTTGTTTAGCCACATATTATACTCTGTTGTAGAAATTAACCCAGAGCTCCAACTTTTTTGGCTTTAATGAAACAGATGAGAAACTAATTAATTTTGTTGGTAATCTGTGTTTACCTGCAGAGTACCCCCACCCCCACAAAGAAAAAGGTTTATAATTTTGGATGCAACACATTTCATGAGCCCTTTCAAAGAATTTTGGACTGTACTAAACAATACATTGGTTGAGCTGCAATTCTGAGCATCAAAGAGACTCGATTTACTTTCAAATAACTGATATTTTATTTTAAAAGACAGACAACTTGGCTGTCAGAAGAACTTAATTATTTAGAATTCTTTGTTGCTGTTAACTCAGAACTATTTCTGCTATGTGAAAATTTTGTGAACTTTGATACATCCAAAAAAGTCTACTTTATCTAACAATTATCCATACTCTAGTAATGGTTGTGTATGAAGCAAAAGCAACAAATATCTGCAGTTTGGTGTGAAATTCATACATATCTTTGAATAGTACATAAGATCTTCAGATCTCCTGAAGAGTGATACATGATTAAATCAAAGGCTTTGGGATGCACAAAATTATCTAGTCATTGTCTTCCACTTTCTTATTGCTGCTAGTGTAAGATTTCTAGATTGTACCAGATGAAGAAAAATCTGTATTCTGTAAAGTTTAGAGAGGTCCATTTATCTTTTTGAAGGTAAATTGTCCTTATTCCCACCAACTTCAGCATTCATTTACACCACTTTGACAGTGAAAATAGGATTTAGAGTAAGTGCAAATATATCTAGCTCTAGCTTCATGGCTGGGTGTAAAGCCATTAGTGTGAGTGTCAGGTCCTACAGTTGTATCTCATTTCCTCTTATTTATACCTGTATCCTATAGTGGGAATACGGTGTCATTTCCAGAACATAAGGATAGGGACCAAGAGCAGAGTGATACCAATTGTCACACATCAAGGTGATAGTTTCTTACAGCCCTCTGTTGAGGTCTATGAACTGCAAGTTATATTTTTGAGGGGCTGTATTCCATTAGGTATTTTTGAAGGGGTAGTGTGATGATGGAGGGCTAGAGCTAGAGATAAAACAAAGTCATCCAAACTTTTCAAAAACCTAGAGCTGTCTGTGCCTGTAGGTCTGCCCAGACACGAGTTGTTCACAGTGCTCATCCATGCTCAGGACCACTTGCTGTCAGCTGGCGTGCTGCCCTGCACCACAGCCAGAGCCACTGTGGGATGTTTTCTCTTCAACCCAAACTTTTAGCGGCTAAAAAGCTTTGATAAGCATAAATAAAGAATGGGAAAGGTGGGTGAACATCTCCTTCCTCTTTCTGTTTAGCCACCACTTACTCTGTTGGTTGATGGTAAGATTTTGGTTGTGTAAGGCTGTCATGTCACGTTGGACTTAAAGTATGAAAGCCAAAAATACTTGAGGGGCTGGAGGATCATGTGGCTGTTATTCCAGCCAAGTTTCCCTCAGATCTTTAAGCAGCTGCTTCAGAAATGCATTCTTGCTGCAGACCTTCTGGAGACTTGGAATGACTCTCAGAAGGGCTCGCTAATGACGCTCCTGTGCAGTGAACTTTCTGCCCAGGAACGCACTGTCTCCCGTGAGCGCCAACAAACACAATCACTCGCTGGGGGCGGCTTGCTTGAGATAATCTGAACAGAGAGGCCACCCTCATTCCCCATTTCAGGAAAACACACTCAGGTGCGCTCTCACATAAGCTGAGCATTTTGATGAGCAGAGGCTGTTCCTGTTCCTACAATAATGTATTTCCTCAAAGTATGAAAATAATTTATAGCTTTCCTGAATGAAATCTGGTGGAAAAATGTTATTTGGCAGATAAGGTACACCTTAGCCCTGAGACAAGCTTAAATGTATAGTAAAGCAGGGAAGGAGAATTCTGTCCTGTCTCCAGCAGCTGCTAAGCTGTGGCTTCACCCCCTCCTCTTAAATGCTTAAAGCAATCCCCAGTTACTGAACATTTAAATTGCTTGAACACTTCAGAGATTTTATTGCTCTTCCTAGTTACTGAGGTATGAAAGTTCTGCTTCTGTGCTAAGTTTGAAGCATCTTCTTCCCAGGGATACCTAAATAAATTCACAGTTCACCTAAATAAAATAATCACATTCCCATCAACATGAGAAGAGTGTTTCCCATGGGTGAGGGAGGAGGAGAACATTGTGGTAGCCAGGGAGCAGCCATAGAAAGTGGAAATATATCAATCTGAACATAGCTACTCATACTGAGGGTTGGGGCTGCTCTGGCATCCCCTTCTCACATTTCCTCCCCTCCTGCCACCAGCTTGCCAACATGAAGGATGCAGTTTCTCTGTGTAATTTTAACATTCTGGCCTTGAGATTCCATACTTTAGGCTTCCCCTTTGAGTTTTGAACTCGGGCAATTTATTTTTGTAACCAAACCTCATCCACAATCTAAGCATTTCAAGCCTCTGTTTTACATCTTTGAAAGGCTCAATCCAAAGCTGAATGAAGTCAGTGGAAGGACTCTCCCTAACCTCAGTGTATTTTAGATAAAGCTCTAAGGCAAGGCTCACATTCCATACATTTTAGCTTGGATTTGGATTTTCATAAGCTTTAACACTCCAGAAAGCTGCCAGTTTCACAAATCTACATCCCATAGTATTTGTTTTCAGCGTCTTGGTTTTGTAAGAATGCTTCAAAGCTGAGAGGGGAGTTAATGAATTTTTCAGGACTATAACATGAACCAGTGACCTCAACACCACACCAGTTTCCATTGAGGATGCTGTGTTTCCTTCTCTTGCATGAAGATTTGTGTCTAAGAAATATGAATGTATATAAAAGCAGGTTCATTTACAATGAGGGAGGTAAAAAGCTCTGCTCAGCAGAAGGGTGCAAACAGAGTGCCCAAATCCAGAAAAGAAAGATGTAAATGTGTCTGTTTTTTTTTCATTTTCACCCTTGCTTCCTCAATGTAGTTTTGGTTTGTTTTTGATTTATACCAGAACAGATTATTAGAATACCACTGAAATTTCTAATCCAAACAGACTTATTATCTCAATTGGGTCTGACCCCTTTCTGGCTAAAATAAAAGCAAAATTTGATAGGAACAGAACCAAATCCCTTTGGCTGTCTGGAAGGAGGAAGTACTACTAATGCCTTAAATCAGTACAGCTACATCCATTTACAGATTCACTGTATGGCTCCCAGAATGCTTTTCTTTTTTTTTTTTTTGCCATGACTGTCTCAAAATAATATTGGTTTTGTATTCATTGCAAAAATAAATGTAAAACAGGACATATTTTTGTCCTGTGGTGATAATTAATTTCTGAATATAGCCATGAAACTGTTTAGTACAGGAAGGAAACAATTTTTTAAATGGATAAAGCAATTTTTTAAAAAGTAAACAAAACCTGCAACATTTTTGAGCATTGAATATGGAAATGAATCTATGTAAAATACTTTTCTCCCTTAATGTCCCCTCTTTGGTTTCATTATCTTGGATGTATTATGGTCAATATCAACAAATCATGTTATTTTTACCTGCAGTGGAGTAAAAACTCCAGCCATATTATCAGGCTATGGAAATTTTTCAGTAATTTTCAAAAGTATCATTATATAATCCAAAGTAGTCTGCAGCTTTGTTTACCACTTGAAATAGTTGCTGCACCAATGGGCATTTCACAAACCGAAGTCCTGATAATACTAGGGCAAAAAGGACAGCTGAAAGCTTCAAGTTTATCCCACTGTTACCTCCATTTGCCCCTGGGTCCTCCAGGAAAAAGTCTTGTTCTGCTTTGCTGCATGTTTGCAATAAGGAGAAACCAGCAATATCGTGAACTCTACTCTTCTGCAGCTGTTGGCAGCATCTTTTTCCCATCACACAGCTGCCAAGGCATATGGAGACTCTAATTCCTTTGTGCAAAGAGACTCCTTTTCATCACCTTTTTTTATGAAGTAAATTTAGGCTAAAAGCAAGCAGGAGAAATGTGACATGAACCCTTATTGTGTATCAGTATTCTAGCTGCTGCAGCAATTTCAAGCACCTGCAGTTTATCAAGTTAAACATAAGAACAATTGACATTGTGGGAATAACAATCATCTAGGCATGCCATTTGGGAGGAAATAACATATTTTTTCCTTGCACTTTGTTTTTAGGAGCTTAGTGTTCAGATTGAATGTCTGAAGAAAAATTTGTTATAAACATGTAACATTTATCAGAAAAATATTCAGTAGAAAAACAAAGCTAAGAAACTCCTCCGCCACTCGCCCTGTAAAGCTATTTCTTTTCCACCTGTCATCCTAATTTTTTACCTCTGAAACAAAGCAGAAAGTAACCAGCTTATTTTAACAATTTCAAAATATAATGTCAGCTAGTCAACCTCGTCCTACTGTCTTGCTCATAACTAAAGAAAGGATGCTATGAATACTTCCATGTGCACCAAATAACAGCATAGAACACTGCTATATACTTAGTCTGGCATGCCTAAAATAAAATAACATCATCAGTCTGTATTAATCAATAAAGACCTGTTGGAAGACATTGAAGATTTCAAAGTATTGAAAGATTTCAGAGACTAAAGACCTTCACAGAGGCTGCCAGGTTGGGCATTTCTTGCCTGTCTCTACCTTCAGACCTTGGCAGTAACCCTCAGAAGCTCTTCAAAGTGAGCTAAGACTGTGAGATCTCATTGTCTTCCCATGACCATGTAAGGAAAGTTTATGAAGGGCAAAAGAGAAGTAGTATAAAGCTCTCAAAAGTCCTCTAGCAGAGTTTGAGTGCTGAAGTCTAACTAAAAAGTGTGACTCATTTCACATTCTTGCACAGAAGTGCCATGAAAGGTCCTGGACACCTTAGCAGGCTATTTATCTTTCTTGAGATATGGTATATTTATCTTATTTTAAAGAGAATACAGAAACATTAACTTTATGGCATAAAAAGCATAGCTTAAAGAAAGAAAAAAACTTTCTCTGGGTTTACACTTGGGTTATGACAGGAAGTAGACTGAGTCTTTTTCCTTTCATAACTGTCTGATTTCTAAGCATCTTTTAATCAGAGTAACCTGCACATGCTGTGAAGTCTCCAGCTATATTTTGCAAGTGACCTGTAGTGTCTGTGGCTCTTCCTTTTTATTTCCAAAGCAAAACCTAAATCCAAAAAAGTCTATTTCAAAGTTACACCGTTCTCCTTCTGACACAGCATACTTCTAACACAGCCCCCTGAGTCTCTCAGCTCATAAACTGTATTTAGCTGCTTTTCTCAACCTTTTAAGTTGTGGGCAGCATTTTGGTTCCAGTGAAGGTGCCTCACAGATCCTGGGCACAGACGATGCAACTACCACACTTGAACAGCTCTGGCAGAACTTCAGTGCCTTGTTAATAGCGATGTTTGCCCTCCCTCCCCGTTTACTTGCTCAGCTTACCAGCAAGAAATCTACTTTAGCGTATGCACTGGCTCAGTGATGTGACAGCATTCAGTAAGTCTTCAAAGGACCATGCCCCTCAGCTTCTCCCTGTAACTGCTTTACTTGGTGCTATAGGTTTTAAGTTCCACTGACTCCAGCTAAGTTAGTAACATTTCTGGAAATCAGGTCCCCAAAGCTGAGATGTCTTTATGACACACATCTCCCCCAGACCTCCAGGTCTTTCGTCGGTCAGGTGGAATACCATAAAACATGGTGCACTGACACTGTCTCAGGCCAGTTGGATGGAGGCTGGGTGGTCAGTGCCTGTCTCCCTCCATGGGCTCTGCAGGGACCTAGGAGGTAAAGGGGGTGGTGAAAGGGAGAATAACCTAAGAATGTATTGCAATTTGTTTATCTGTATCGGACACTTTAAAAGTCTATTTATATGAATGGGTTTCGTAGTGAACTCTTTGGCAGATTTGTAATAAGAAAGGAAAAAGGAAATTACTGTTTTGTCTGGCTTTTATCTGGATTTTTTTTTCTTGTTTGGTTGTCATTATTTCTACAGTGTTCCCTGCTCTTAAAGTCCAGGCTGTTACTCTTCACTTACATTTTTCCTTCAGCAAAAGCTTCTTCTAAAGGACTTCCCAAACCAACTCTTTAAACTAAATACTGAACAAGACCTGGTCATTGTCACAGAGACACTCAGGGATAGAGGGTTTTCTTTTTAAAAAAACACCAAAAAACACCAACAACAAAACAAACAAAAACCAAACAAACAAAATGCCCCAAAACAACACTAAAAACTCCTAATTTATGGGGATCTTTTGCATAGGGCAATTAATCTTTGAACAGGATGATCACTTAATACCCAACTGATGGTGGGAATCTCTACCATCTTCTGTTGAACCAGAAGAGACTCTTTAAAATGTAAAAATCACCTGAAGCACTCTGTCCAGTTCTGGGGCCTCCAGCATAAGAAGGACATGGACCTGCTGGATGGAGCCCAGGGAGGGGCCGTGGAGAAGGCTCACAGAGGGATCGGTGGAGCTGGAGGCCTGAAGCACATCTCCAATGGAGACAGGCTGAGAGAGTTGGGATTGCTCCACCTGGAGAAGAAAAGGCTCTGAGGAGACCTAATAGCAATTTCCAGTACCCAAAGGAGCTACAAGGGAGTTGGAGAGGGACTTTGTACTAGGACATGTAGAAATAAACAAGGGGGAATGGCTTCAAACTGAGAGTAGCTTTAGATTAGATATGAGGAAGAAATTCTTTGCTGTGAGTGTGGTGAGTCACTGGAACAGGTTGCCAAAAGAAGCTGTGAGTGCCCCATCCCTGGCAATGTTCAAGGCCAGGCTGGATGAGGCTTTGAGCAACCTAGTCTAGTGGAAGGTGCCCCTTACCATGACAGGGGGTTGGAACTAGATGTTCTTAAAGTCCCTTCCAACCCAAACTGATCTGTGATTCCATCTGTGAAATTCTTAAGATCTGGCTGGCCTGACTGCAGTAGCTGGTGTGTGAGCCACTGCTGTCAGTTCCCTGTAGGATACAGGCAACCTGCTTCCCATTGCACCTGCACAATAAGGGATGCTGTGTCAGAACATTCCCGTGCCTGAAGCAGCAGCTCCTGCTGGCTGATTACAGATGTTTTACCCAGGTACCATCCGGCAGGTGCTGCAGCCCCCCCCGGCCCAGGAACACAGACACTCCTCTGACACTTTAAAAACTGGAGTCGCCTGTAAGGAGGGTTTTGGTTTGTTTTGTTTGGTTTTTTTTTGGTTTTTTTGGTTTGTTTTTTTTTTTTTTTTTTTGGTTTTTTGTTGTTGTTGTTTTTTTTTTTCCGGGGCAAAGCGGTTTGTGGCCTGTGGTCAGGCAGCCGGCAGGCGGCAGCCTGTGCCTGCGTATGGCTTGTGGAAGGTTTAGCCACAATGTTATGTGGGTTTTTTTTTTTTTTTTTTTTTTTTCCTTGGTTGTTGTTGTTTTGGTTTTTTGGTTCTTTGGTTCTTTTAATGTGGGGGTTTTTTGTGTGTTTGTTTGGTTGGTTTTTTTCTTCTTGCAAGTTGTCTCCCCTCTTAAGCTGTTTGAATCATGTCTGTACAATAAGACCCTGAACTCCATCCATGCACTCTGTCAAAGCCATCAGCTTCCCTCACCACCCCTCTGGTGCAGAGCCACTTATTCTAACCCTCATCCCAATTTACAAACTCCCTTCCCTCCTCAGGGCTCTCTAGCCCAGCTACCACCTCACTGCAGTGAGGAACCTCCATCCTGCAAGGCCTCCACTCCCACGCCTCCCTGAATTCTGTGGGAGTCTAGGCAATGCCAGTCCTCAGAAGGCAATGCCATGCCTCCAGGCTCAGCAGCTGCTGGATTACAGCAGCACTGGGAGACTGGGGATTTCAGCCTTTGCAGAGGCCAAGTTTGGCCCTGAGCACAGCAAGATTTTTCCTGTGTCCTGTTTTGCTCAGAGTCCTCCGGTGGAGCTGTGGTGTTGGATCCCCATCAGCCCTGTGAGCTGCCCAGGCACTGATGAAGCCAAGGCCACTTGTGTGCACCAGGGGCTGCTGCCTTAACACAGCAGGAAGGTCTGAGCTGCTGGGTCTGAGCAGCAGGGTCTCATCAGTAAGGCCTGCTTTTGTTGAGCTGGGATGTCCTTAAGAGCCTTGTGCCAGCACAGGCTGCCTGCCACCTACAGCAAGCCACTGAAGTGCAGCAAAGACCATCTTGCCCTGAGATCTAGGGTCTTCTGCTGAAGTCCTCAAGGTGCTGCAGCTGGGTCCCCTTTTCACTTTCATGGACATGTGAATGTCCATCCCAGATCAACAGCATGGAATGTGAGGTCACAGGGAATGGCTCCATGCTGCCCCACATCCAGTAGGTCTCAGCATCTAGTACAGGGATTAGGAAAATTAACTGCTCTCAGACAAACACCCTCCTTTTGACTAAGGAAATGCAGTACCTGTTGAAAGCTGATAAGTTCTGCCAGTTTGCAAGTGTGGTATTTGAAACACTTTAAAACCTAATGAGAGAGAGAATATAAGGTAACAGGGCTTAAGCATTGGGTGTCCCTGGGAGCCCCCACCTGGGAACAGATCTCTTGGGGGAAGTTTGAAACCATTTCTTATTGGGCAGACTGATGGAGACAAAGCCTCTTATAACCCATCACCCTGCTTCCACCTGCTAAATAGCCCTCCCTGTAGCCCTGGGCCAAGAAATCATGGGGAACAAAAGTGGTGAGTCTTGGACAGGAATTTTAGGCAGGAACTTAATGGAATCTTATTTGTACGTTTGGTGCATAATGGGAAATTTGTATGTTTGGTGCATAATGGATGAACACAGGTTTACCCCTACTGCTCCTCTTGGCACTGGCAGATGGCAAAAAAAAGACAACCCCAAAACCATGGACCAGTCAGTGGTGATGATCTGCTGTGGGTTGTCCTGCAGCCCCACTCTGTACATCATGCTCAGTCCTCTTCCCAGCCATGCAAGATGTCTGCTCTGCACAGCGTTTTTCTCTGCAATCTCTAACATCACCCTATGAGATAATGGAGATCATATATGTAGGATAGGCAGGGTTTTGTGGAAAACAGCAGCACTGGAACATACTGCAAAATCCTAGATGTCAAAGGGATTTCCAACACTCTGTGTTTCCAAACCAGCCTTCCTGCCTTCCTACGGCTAGAGACACTTCCAATTTATAAGACAAAACACACCAATTAAATACCAAGAGTTCTTGTTTGCACATGACAGCATTAGATACTGCAGTACCTTTGCTTTACTAAAAATAAATAAATATAAATAACTATTTTGGCAATGGCATTGCAGGAGCATGTGTGTCTGTGTGATTTTAGATCATAACTCTAGGAGTAGGTTTTCAGCTGAGTTTTCATCTCCCTATCCCCAGGATGCCAGGGCCAGGGTTATGTGTATCAATGGCCATGTGAGGACAAGCCTGTGGTGGGAGGAATTCTGAGCTGCAGTACTGAAGCCTTGCTTTGTTTCCGTGGGCTGCAGGCTGAGAGCAGCAACTCTCCTCCATGCTGCTGTGAACACTTGCAGGTGTCTTTGCCACAGGAGGGACAACATCAGCTGTCTGACTTGTGGGGAAGCTGTTGGGAAATGCATGTCTGGAGGGGAATGTATGTATAGAATATGTGCATCCCTCCTCAGCTAATAATTTTTTAGAATTTCAGGTTCTGCCTGATAATGGGAAAGTGACAGCGAAGGGGAGATATTTTTCTTTCAGTCTTAGTGGAAAAAGGCTTTGATAAATGATGGCATGAGCAAGACAGGAAGCATTACTTCTGGGCATTACCTTGAGCAGATGTGATATTTTATAGCCTCGTGGACCCTGATTAAATTCTTGATTTTTAAATGCAAAAAGTCTCTTAAATAAAATAACATAACCTGTTGATCTTATATGCATCTAAAAAATGACTTCTCCACTAGTACTTTTAGAGTGGATGTTCAGCTGCTTGGATGAAAGGGATGAAAAGGGGTGACAAATGTGGTTAAAATACTCTTATTAGTATTAGCTCTTTTATTTATTTAATTTTTTTATTATCACTGTATTAGCCAAACACAGGATGGACCAACATGGGCTGGACCAATTTCTAGTTGTGGCTAAAAAACTCTTGCTGGTGCATAGTTCCAGAATGTACCAAAATCAGAATTTTCTTGGCTAAAATCTCTCCTTACCTTCACATGATAGCATCTCACCTATGTCTCATTGCTGATGGAGGCATTGCAAAGTAAGAGAAAAGAAGAAGAAATAAAAGTGTAACTGCAGGGAGATGTGATCGTTCAAGAATTTGTTGGATGCACTGATGTCTTAGAAGCTTAGATACCATGGAGATAGTTGCCTTAGCAATGTTTTAGCCACATAGGCATTCACAACCATGCCTGCCTCTTGTGGAAAAATGATGGTGTGTTACTTTTTTTTTTTTTTTTTTTTTGCAAAGCTTCTGTGAATGTACAATAAAGAAGTTAATGGGTTTTTAACTAGACATCAGATTTTCTCTCAAGCTCCTCGTCCTTGACATTCTTTTATTTTTTCATTGACGTTAATTCTGAAAATAAATGTCTTTCAAGCTAAGGCTTTTGTGCATACAAGTGCCTGTCTGATTTGGTCCCTGTTCACATCAAGATAAAAAAATCCCACTTGGAGGGTCAGAAAGGGTCAATTTCAGAGGTTGTGTTCAGATTTTTGTCTTTTAAAAACTTTAAAACAGTACAGCCTGAGTTGCTGTAGGTTTAGCATTTCCACAGCATGACATAATTTCAAAATCTGTGTATTTTCATACAATACAGGAACTCAGACAAACCAAATGTTATGAAAAATGGAATGAATAGACAGATGTCTCTATTATGATTTGCAAAGTATCTTAATAAATCCAGTAAATAAATATATAAAGTGAGATTGAAGACAAAAGCAATTATCTCCTCTTGTTGGTATTGGAAGTATTTGCATTTCAAAGTTATTATTTTGGAAAACAAGTTTGGAATTTTAGGACAGGCAAACCTGCTGCCTGATAGGGCTGCAGGCTGCCAGAGGTGACAATGAAGTGTTGGTGGGTCAGTGGTGGCCTCTCTGTGGTGTGTGTTTGCCCTCCCAACACCTCCCAGCTTTAGATTCCATGCAGGAGTGGCAAATCTGGCTTTCCAGGACTTACTTTCACTCAGGATTTTGTCTTTGATCACAAAAGCTCTGTGATTTTCAGGCCATGGAGAAG
Organism: Motacilla alba alba; assembly: GCF_015832195.1. Classification (NCBI taxonomy): domain Eukaryota; kingdom Metazoa; phylum Chordata; class Aves; order Passeriformes; family Motacillidae; genus Motacilla; species Motacilla alba. The sequence goes on from NC_052016.1 coordinate 91,809,717, forward strand.
CCCTGGACCAGCTCACTGACAGCATGTTTGGTTTTACTTCGTGCAGGTTTGTGCTCCTTACACCAGGCATCCCTTCATGAAAATATCTGGAGGAGAGATATAAGCCATTGAAAATTCAAGTATCTTTAGAGTTTTTTGGTGTATGCTAGCCATGTTTAAATATGGCAGCCCCATGAAAGCAGTAGATGCTACCTTCTTTCTTTCAGTTGTTTAACACACTCTCCCTGCCTTCCATTTCATTTTTCTCCCTTCCAAGAAAATCAGTAAAGCACAATTAAGAAAAGTTTTATTTATGTTGATCTTTTTCAGGCTATTAACTATAGACTCATAGAGCAACTCATGTTGGAGGGGACCTCAAAAGACCATCTGGTCCAACCTTTTGTGGGAGCCTCAATGAGATCATTTAGTTGTGCCTTCAAAGTCTGCAGTGATGAGACCTCATGCCCTGGGGATGTTGTTGCTGCTATTCTTACTGCAAAAGATTTCTTTCTTGTTGTTGAGATTAAACCTATCCTCACACAACTCAAATCCATTCCCTCTTTTCTTCTTTGTGTGGCTGCTTGTGAAGAGAGAGCCTGTCTTCTTTGTATTCACCTTTTAACTACTGAAATTACAACGAGGTCCCCCTTGAGCCTTCTCTTCCTGAGGGAGGAAAATACTTAAATCCTATAGTCTTTTCTCACAGGCCAGATTCTCTTGCTCTTTGATCATCTTTGTGGCCCTCCCTTGGACTTCTCTAGTCTGTGCATCATTTTTGAATTGTGGGGACCAGGACTGGACATGGTAGTCCAGCTACTGTGCAGTGATGGGAAGTGTTTGTCAATCTGCTTATAAGGACAGGTGAAAAATATTAGAAGATGAGAACTAAGGGCATTGAAAATAGAAAGAAATAGAAATACAGAACTGAGGAAAGTTTTGCCACCTGGGGAAGGAATTTCTGATTTAGATTTGGTTAAAGGTTAGCAAGCCTGCCTTTACCTGGAGTCAAGACCTATGTTTGTGGTGGTTGTATGTGCGGTCTTTTCTTTTTTCAGTAACTTCCATTCCCGTCTAATCTGTAAGGCCATGAGAGCTCAAATCTGCACGAAATCATAATTAGCTGTTTGTAATTTCTGTTTCGAGTGATTTCTCCCACTGGGACCGAAGCAGAGCCTATTATTGTGCTATTTTTTGCCCCACAGCCCTGCAGGAGTACCTAAGTGTCCTGTGCTGAGATCTCTGCAGGGAGGAGCAAGTATGTGTTCTGACAAGTCTGTGCTCTGGAGCACAGGATGTTGAAGGCTGACAGGCCTGTTTCCTGAGCTCTTGCTGTCCTCTGCAGTGGCTTTGGCACTTTATGCTGAAATATTCCCATGATTAAACTCCACAGCATGTGTTTAAGACAGGCTGATCTTTAATTCAGTCGTCATGTCTGAGTTGTGCACCTTGTGGGATTCTGAAGTGGTTTTTATAACTTTTCAGATTGAATTTTAATAATGAGAACATAAAAGCTTTTCAACTGTTATGCACTATTTTTTGTTATAATCACCATTAATAATCATATCATAAAATCTCATTTTCATCAAGGTTCGATTCACATTTCATAAAAGCCTCTGGCAACTGCTGGAGCAGCACACTGTATTCATAAAACTCACGTACCCGCTCTGCTTAATAAGGGTCCATCATCCGTGGTGGATCTGCAGCAGGACAGGGCTTTCCAAGGGAGCACAAGGGCTGGTGGAGAGCGATGGCTTTCATGAGGCTGCTGTCACCACAGCTACTGGAGAGAAGCTGTGTGGTGGTGGTGAAGCAGTGCTCTCATAAACTGGGAAGATGTTCTGCAGCAGCGACTCTTGTGCCACTAATACAGAGATGATTTTGGCTTATTTTTTGGGATAAGTCAGTGCAAGTCACCGGGAGATTTGTGGGAGAAAATAATGGTAGACATGGATGAAGTAGATGACCCACCTGTTTATCCAATGCAGTGCTTATAGTGGCTAATTTTGAAGCTGCAAAGATGTTTAAAACATTGGAATTGTTCCTTGTGTAAATAAATGAACAAGGGAAATACCCAAAAATGCACTCAAAAATTTAATTGGCATTTTTAACAAGCTTGTACTGCAGTAAACATTGAGCCCATTCAATTTAACCCAAGTATATTTGTCTTCACTTTTTTAGGAGAACGCCCCCCCAAGGACTGATGTACTGGGATAACAAAGATTATAGTACAGTTTCTAGACAACAAGAGATGGAGCTGAATCAGACATCATCACATCAAACCATTTTATCTGCAAAGGTGGCAGCCAAACCAGTGACCAGAAGCTGCAACGAGCTGCAGTTATTAAAAGAGTATCATGGCATGGTAGCAAGCCTTGGAGAGCCACAAACTCTGTGTGAAAAATCAGCAATAGGGGAGGATGGCTGCATTGAACTTGGGAAGGATTTCACTCCTGTGCCCATGCAGGGAAGGTAAGAATAAAAACAAACAGAACGTTTTTTTCTGCAAATCAAAATTAATTTTTATTTCCTTGCAGGACAGATACGTATGTTCATTAGGTCAATATTTCTCCCACCGACACAAAGAAGCAAAACCTTAATGGAACATCAGGGCACTTGTAATTGCCATGGAGGGGTCATGGATCACCAGATTTCTAAATTAATCTCAGTGTTAATAGCCACCACAGGTCAATTTTGCTGTGTTTCCAAGATCAGACAATTGGCTTTTCTTCTCTACTTGGTGTCAGAAAACACACAGAGATAGAGTAGTTTTCATATCCCACCCTATACCTCTTACAAAAAAATGCATCATAGAGAGAATCCCTACAGCTGAGGCTGCAAACACTAAAATGGCACAATATAGCACAACTCTGACAGCTGACATGCCACACATCAAAGGACACATCAAAAAGGAGTGTGTGCTCTTCATGCATCCTCTCCCACACCAGGAAAGGTGCAGGTTGCTGGGCAGGGGTGTTAATCTTTCCTGTTGCAACAGATACAATATCAGCAATTCTATTTGTAAACACTTCGAAAAAATTTATAGACGCCAAAATATTTCAGGTGGATTTTGAAATCAGGAAAATCATGTCATGTGGGAGATACAGTCCTGGGGGCTCCCCACAGTTCTGGCTGTGCTGGTGACATCTCTGGTTTGATGAGCAGGGCTGAGATCTGTCCCATGCCCCTTCATCTCAGTTAGAAGGAAATGTGCTTATCTTGGGAAGAAAGGAAGTTTGGGACATTTTGGTAAGTTCCGTGACCTAAGCAAAGGAGAGCCAGGCTAGCTGGATGAGTTTTGTTGTGCCTCTTACTTATACACATCATAAGTATGGCATAGAAATCTACAGCCAACTCAGTCAATTTTTAATGTGCATCTGAAAGTGTTTCTGTCAGAGTGAGAATTGGAAATCATTATAGCAATGCTTTCCAAATATTAGAAAAGTAATCAAATTATCAGCTTGACCAAAAAAGTCCTATAAATCCTTTGGAATTTTTTTGAGTATTTGAGGCTTTTTGTGCTGACTAAGAATTTTTACTGACAGAAAAAATCTTGTAAAAGTTCTTTAGTTCAGTATGTGAAGCGATGAGGTAATGTCCTTTTCTGAAAGAGCATGGTAAGTACACCATATATGTGGGGATGGGGAGAAGGCAAGGCAAGAGAAGGGAAGGACTGACTGCATCTGAAGACAAGGTTTTTCCTTTGTGAATTCACATCTATATCTTGCTACAGCTGTGTTTGCCAGCGCTATCTACTCTCCTGTTTACTATCTTGGCACGGGAACAAAATCCACATTTGTATTCTTATGGACCAGCTTTCACCATTTTTGGCATAACTTCTTCCTATTATTTTTCAGTGAGTGATATGAATTCGTGTAGCAGTGATACACAACTTCTGTGAACCTCTGAACCAGTCTGGCAGTCATCTCTGGTCTCAGGTGCCAGAGATGAAAAATACTGGGGTCATGGGGGAGCTCACCTTCCTGTGAGCACAGGGAATAACTCCAAGTCTTTTGCTAACACTGTTAGTGTTGAGTAAACTGGAGCCACTGTGTGTGATTTAGGAATAGAGGTACAATTAAATAGCCATAGCCATACCCATGCTCCCTTTCAGACAAATGTATATCTAATCTTCAATAGCAGTATATTAGGGTTCAGGAAAGGATCTTTCAAAATTTCTTCTTGTTGATCTTTTCCTCTTGCTTTTCCAATATTGATTTTTTTTTTTTTTTGGCATGAAGATTAAATTTATCAGTCTCTCCTTAGCATGTATTTTAACCAATATACATCAGGTGCAGTTCAAATACTGATGTGACCTCTATGACCACTCTAAATGAGCAATTACTCTTAAATCATTGGGACTACCCAACAGAATATAGATAAAAACATGGATAAACTTTTGCAGTCACAAGTTGTTTGATTAGTTTCATTAAAATGAGAATTAGCTTTCAATGTAAATTGTTCTTTTACTTGCAAAGAAAACTACTGATGATTAAAAAAGAGAGGACACCAAATTTTTTTTCCTATAAAGTGGTTCACTAAATTGGCACGTCTGTATGGTTTGTTTTAATGCATCTACTTAACTTAAATTGCTGAATTATCTTTCAGGATAAGATTCCCAGGTTCTCTAAATTTTTAAAATGTATACTGACACAAGACTTTCCAAAGAATCTATTTAATAGAAAAGGGGATTTATCTTGCTCTCTAAAATTACCTTTAAGAAAGTGTTCTTGTGTTAAGTAGGGCTGTTTACCCTGGGAAAGACATGTCCACTCTCTTTTGGACTGAGCATTTCCATTTGATTGCAGCACAGTGCTGCAGGTATTTTGTGATCAGTGTACCTATTGGGCTGCCTGCCTGTCAGAATGCCTTCTTATTTACTTTCCATGTTGAAGAGTGGTACCTTCTAACTCCAGGTTTTACTGCATTGCCTTAGGTTCCCTTGGCTTTGTGTGAGGAGATCTGGACCATCCAGCATGGTCACTTCAATGATCCTGTATTTCCAGAGTGTCCTTCCCCTAGAAATAAGCCTGTCTGCCTTCTTGTGAGCAACATAGTTGCTTCAGTCCTGCTTGCTGTGGGCAATGTAGGCATGCCTCTCTGAAGTGGACCATGAATGCGCTCCAGTGACATCCTGTTCAGCTGGAATGCACCTGGCCTAGGTGTATGTTTACAGTGAACTGTGGTGTACTTTGAACTATTAGAAATGCAGCTTTTAAGGTACCAAAACATGGCAATGAAAGTCTGCATTTTGATTTTTCATTTCTCTCAGACTTTAAACAGTGGCTTGACCAGGATCCTTTTCATTACAGTTATGTGAAAGTGACTTTTACAGTCAATGGACCTTGGTCCAAACCACCTTCACGGGCTCCTTATCTTGCAGGAAGATTCCACACTGCTTTGTGGCAGCATGGGCAACACTCTTCAGGTCAGCACTGACATCTCTAAAGACACAGGCTGCTCCCTTCCATCATGTTTCTGTACATACAGAATGTGGCGCCCCAAAAGGCACTTTGGTCTTTATCATTATCAGTGCCATTTGAATGGGAAGAACTCAACAGCATGTTTTTATAAAAACCAACTCTGAAATCCTCCTCTGTGATTCACAGGAAGGGGCAGAAGTCAGCTATTTTTGTCTTAGGAGTTCATGAGCATTAAAGGTAATCTATAGAAATGAGGTGAATACTAATTCTTAACTCCATGGAAGTAATTACTTTGCATTATTCCACTGAAGTTATATTTGGATTAATTTGGCCCTGGAGTTTTATGATCATTTAATATAATAGTCCTTAGACGACTTTATTCTTTGTGAGTCATTAAGAAAATCCATCTATAAGATAACAAAAAAAAATCTCAGGTTTTTTTAGTCTGCTTGAAAATATGTTTCAGCAAGCAAAACTATTTTTTTCAGCATTTCTTCTGTCCCTAAGTTTCACTTACATAATAAAAAGTAAAAACAATCAAGCAAATCCACCTCTTCCTGAATCTCTGGTCCCAGGATCAGTAGGGAGATTGGTTTGCAGTGAGAAGGTCAGTGAGTTAAAAGTGTCTATTGAATCCTGGGTTTGTAGCGGAACAGCAGAAGATTGTAATTTTATTTCCTGTTAGCAGGAGAAACTGGAAGAGGAGAAGGTATTGTATAGTGAAAAGTCAATATGAGAGTGAAGTTATGCCTTTACCCATAAGGCATTATAAATCTCAGATTTGATTTTTAATTATGTTGAGGTATTGCTACTTTTAAAAGACATTTATGAGATTTAGAATTAGATGTCAAGAAGACGTGCTTGCTGTCTAAATAAGTATAATTGATGTGACAATTTAAAAGCTTCTTTAATTTATGTGACAATTTAAAAGATAGGGGAAAAGACTAAGGGGAAAAAATCCTTGAAAACAATAAAACCACTTTTTTTGGTGCATCCTAAGGCTAATTTTGATCTTTGGCCACTAGAAAAAAATGGGATCATCTGTTTAACAATCAAACAGAGAAAGCATAATTTTCACATCATAATTGCCTGTTTGTGTTGGAACCATTCTGATTTTAGCGTCAATCACACAAACATTAGAGAAGAGTCCAGGACAGATAGAGGATTTCATAACAAACTGCCACCTTCATCATTCTCAAGTGATGGTTATCTTGCTTGCTGTCTGAAAGATGGCACTTCTGTCTTCCTTCTCATTTCTTATCCATAGTAAATGTTTCTGTATTTTGATTCCCTATGTGGACCTTTAAATGCTATGACACTGCAGTAAACAAATAATATGGAAGGAGTTGTAAAGTCCAAATTTGCTAATTGATTTAATTTGGTTCATTTGGTTTTAAATAGACCCTCTCAAACATCTATTGCTTACATGGAGGTGTGTGGCTGCAACACAGCTTATCATGAGCAAACTGTGTTGGGGCATGGAACTGCTGAGACTCTCGTAGCTTAAATTAAAGCTTCCTGCTGTTGCCTTTACAATGTCCTAAAATACCATTCAAAGCCTGAAAAGCTCGAAAGAAGCAATAAGCAGCTCTAGCAAAACTTTAGGTTAAATGGTAGGAAGTAAAACAGAAAGACCGTATCATACACAATAGGCAAATAAATAAGTTATTGTGGGGTTCTGCTGCCCTATTCTAATTTGCTGTTCTACAAATTTCCTGGGAAAAGGTACCTTGCCATAGTAAGGTACCTTGCCATAGTAACAGAAGCAAGATTGAAACATAGCTGTATGATGTAACTTAAAGAGACTGTTTGGCTTCATTGGATCAAAAGAGGTGTGTTCAGCAAAAGACTGATTTTTGACATAGTTTCTGCTGATAATGAAACAAACAGAAGAAGGCTTCATTCATTATAAGTTTCTCTGTTTTCAAAGTTGTTTAATTTTTTGTTGCTTTGTATTATTCATCATCTCAGTGCTGCTTGCTTATAATTATTCACATTATCTTGGATTGGTCATATACTACAATTTCTATTCTGCCATTGACAGACTAAAATCACAGTGCTCCCATGTAGCCACTCAAATGCTTTTTGCTCTGACAGAACATTTTGTAAACAAGAACCCACCATTATTAATTTTTGTTTCTGAGTGCTCTGTTGAAAGAATTAGGGGATACTAATTAGCTGCTTCACACTTTCCCAATTGTCAGACTAAACACTGAGCTTAGCACTCAGTGAAGAATTTGCAGCATACTAACCTCCAAAAACCAAATGTTTAATTTGAGTGACTGTGACCTTCCACAAAGCTGTTAAATTTTGAAAGCAGCTGCCCTTTTCCTAATAGTTAATAATATAGGGTTTGTCTCTGTGAGACCTCTTAGGCCAGTTGTGGAAAGATACCAGCCATATACAAGATGGGACTGGACAGCACTTTCCTCACGTAAACTTCCCTGTTTAAACAAGGAAAGGCTTTTATTGTCAGAATTATTTTTACATTGAAGGGTAAAGCAAACAAGTCAGTCAAACTTCAAAAAGAAATGTGTTGTGAAGGGCCAGTCACAGTTGAGCAGGCGGGTATGCCTGGGGCTTAAATAGCTGACAGGAGGAGTAGCTGGCCACCTGTGATGGAGCAAATAACTCAGACACTCAACATCTCTCCATGAAGCTTTTCGTTGAAAAATGGGTCTGTGTGCTTTGCTCCTGGCTGATGTGTGTGTGTGTGCAGGTGGCAGCTCTGACATATTGAACCATTTACAGAAATTATAACTTCTCATTAGCAGCTGGACAAGTTATACTAATTAATAAAATTTCAGTTTTGTCCCAGTTTTTCTGCCATGTAGATGTGCATAAGTTTTATGTGAGGAAAAACAACTGAGTTCTCATGGACAGTGACTAGGAAGAAGGAAAAGAAAGCATAATAAATCCATGGTCTTACATATATTACTGCATATAGGTGGACATGCATATAGGCAGCCACTGCAGCACTGGTTTTGCGTGGTAAATGATCTGCATGATAACATGGCAACTTTTCTGTGGGTCCAGGCTCTGCAGCTGAAGGGTAAAACAAGACATGACCTGAAAGTGAAGCCAAAATAGTTGAGAAAGGGAATAAGGGAGAGAAATCTAATGTTCGACAGTAAGTTTGGGCCATTGAAATTTAAGGTGTGGACCTCAATGAGCCTGAGGAGGGGCAGCAGCCTATGAACTTTGCAGAGCATAGAGGGAGAGGAAAAAAAAGTCTTGATTTCATAGTCTATTAAAAAAAAAAAAGTAATGCTAGTGGGAGTTAATTTATGTAGTTGTTTGGTAGGAAATGGATACAGAACTTCTGCTTTGCTCTGAGTAGCATTAAACACATATCTCCCAGTTATTGGTAAGTGTGTGGATCCACATACATCTGCTAGACACAGTCCATCTGCCAGACTCCAAGACAATATTTTTTTTCTTTCACTGAAACTTTTTAAATATATAATGAAACATTTATTAAAACAGCAACTTTTACTCAGGTGTTCTACTTTATAAGAAAATTTCTTGTTAATCAGCGTTGTTTTGTTCATGTACTCTTGATTCTTCTTTCCAATTACTGTTATTTTGTTGAAAATATAAGGGCCTGAAGGGAGAGGAGAGGAAGGGTATGCAGTCTTTAGTCTAATGGCTTAGCTCATACTGAGCGTTTGGCCAAAAAAATTGTCTCATCTTCTGCCCATACTGCTGGGGAGCTGCTGCCAGAGGAGGAGAGAAGACTTAGAGACAGAAATGGAAGGAGGAGCTTTTAAATGGACAGATATTAGTAAAATGCAGGGGCAGTAGAAGTAGTAGAAAAGATGAATGGAAACTCTTCCATGCAGCTACAAAGGGACACTAGGTAAAGGTGAAATACGGCATGAAATACAGAGTCTGAGCAGGGTGTACTGAGCTACAGATTGAATTAGGTAAAAGCAAGTTAATGCTGTTGTTATAAGCTAGACTCTGATGCAATCAGTCCCCAGATGTGAAAAAAATCTCAACTCCACCCAAAGCTGCAGGTAACAAGAATATGAACTTGTCAGTCCCAAACCCTGAAGCCAGACAGCCAAGTTAGCAGCATTCCTTGCTAACACTGAATATCTTGCACTCATAATTACTACCAGCTTGGTCTTTCAAACAAAAGCAAGACATGTTAACAAGATAAAAACATGGAAGGCTACGATTCCTCATAAAATAAAACAATCTCACCCCACAAGAAAGTACAGAAAGAAATATTTCCTTTCTTCTTTTTTTTTTTCCCATTCATAGCTTGCTGTCAGGAGCACATGTTTTAGAGCACAGTTCTGCTGGTGATGGGGATCGTTCAGTCTGCCCCAAATTGTAAATGTCTCTCTCTTTAGAATTAATTAGCATCAGAGTGTTTTGTCCTTTTGTGTTAAAAGCACTGGAAATCATTCCTCAGCTGCAGCAAAAATTTCTCAGATAGTGATGGTCGTATAATAAAGAACTGAGGTTCATGTTAAATTGAATGTAGTTGATGGAAAAATAGATTAATGTAGATGGGAGAAATTAGCCAGTGAAGTAAAAAAAAAAAAAAAGGTCACAGTCTGTAGTGTGGCAAATCATATGGTTTTTTTAAAAAACCTGCTGTACATAAGGAGCTCAAGTGATTTACTATCTGAAATAGAGAAAAAGCTGATAAATGAGTCACCAAAATGCTTACAGACAGTGACAAAGCAAGCAATTCTCTGCTTGATAGGGGCTAATGGGGCTGCAGGGACAGCCTGCAATAATTGTGCTAATGGACCAGCAGCAGTCAGAGACCACACAGAGCTCTGCCCACAGCAGGTCGGAGCTACATCAAGGACAGCGCTGTGAGCTGGAGCCAGGGCTGTCAGAACTGGGTAGGTTCAAAAGTAATGCACTTGTGTTTGTTTTTATCTTTTTTTTTTTTTTTTTTTTTTTTCCCTCTTTGCATGTTTTGATATTATTTCTTTTGGTCAGGGTGAAATATAAAACAGATTGGCAGTTACAGCCACTCAGTTTTAAAAAGTGGAGCGGAAGCTATTGAATCAGAACTGTGTGAATTAGCATCATTCAGAAGCAGCTGTGAAAGGCTGAAGGCTTTGCTCACACTTTCAGAGCTACTGTCTTTTCTGTGCTAGTCAGTAAGGACAGTAAACACAGTCCATCTGCCATTCACTCCCTGCTATCCTTGGACAGAGTTTCTGTAAGGACTCCCTTGCCTGGAGTTCTCTGAAGTGAAATATGAAAGCATCTCCCTCAGATGGCCACCCTGGCAGCTACATTGAACTCATATGTCTGGCAGGGCTTTGCACTTGATATTTAAGAAGGAAACACTATGCTTTTGAGGAATTTACTGTAAGAAGTCTAATCCTGAGTAGCGTAAATATTTTGCAGTGACTTTTCCTCCCACTCTTGTGGTCTGATGCAATTCATTCTCTCTGCTGCCAAGAAAATAAAAAAGTAAAAGCAGTTTCAAATACTCTTTTGTTTCTAATCTTCCTAGATATCATAGGAGCCATTCTACCTTCTCAACCATGTCAATGACATGTGACTTGCAATCCTCTTCAGGAGTCTATTGACAGCTGCTTCAGCATGTAAACCTCATACAGTGAAAAGGATGAACCTGAATTTAATGAATTGTTCTGCCAAAAGGAATAATAAACCCAGAATGAGGGTAACAAGGAGTACCTGTCTGTTTTTTTTCTGATGTGTCTTTAGTCATATAAGCTAAAAGAGAAGGGCTGTGTTGTAATATTATATAAATATGTGGGGTTTTGTTGCATCCATTGGCAGCATATGTCTTCTTTTCCAGTTTGCTCTGTGCTCTGTATGTTGGGCCTCCCAGTGCTTTCTAGTATAGGCCAATTAAAAAAAAATGCTCTACAAAGTGGTGCAATGGAATTCATGCATTTTAGACATTATTTTTGGGTCACATCTACTTGGCATACTGTAGTATTTGCCAAAACTTAGCCAAATCGGAACTGTAAGAAGTAGTGATGTTTCAGAGTAAATATTTGGAACATCAGTGTTTGGAAAACTATTGTTTTTAATCTTAAATAAAATGACAGCAAGCACTCCTTACAAACCTGTTCCTAGTTGAAGGGAAGTATTGAAGAGGATTACATAGCCAGAAATATTCCAACTTGCCTATTTTAACAGAAGACAGACTGTCCTTGGCGGAAGAGAATGATAGATTGTCATAAGGACTTGTATGTACGGACATTGTACTAATCACAGTTTTGGATCTATTTTTCTGTTGACAAGAGTTGATAGAGTGACACTGTTGTTGTTAGACCTGTCACGTGTTCCATCAGCTGGAAATCTGATGTTTGTGAGGCAGAACACACAAGAACTCTACATCAAAAGCATTTAACAAATGTACCAATCTATTTACAATGTGGAGTAGGATTGATCATTTAATTTTCTTGATATGCTACTCCGAAAATGTTTTAGGCTCAAGTAGATAGGTTGGAGAGCAGAGAATTCTGGGTCTTCATACTCCCTAAACTCTATATGAACCTGAGAAGATTCAGGTAATGCATGTAATACTTTGAGATCATCTAAATTAAGTATTGACACTAGCTTCCTTGTATGTAATGTAATTTATTTACTTGGATGCAAAATTAATCATCTGGACCCTAACTGTGCTGGATCTATATCTCTTCAGGAATGAGGGTCTTCATTAACAATAAAGTTGGAAGTAGGAACATACATTCTCCTATTGTGGTTACAGCATTTGATTATTGGCCAAAATAAACTAATAGATAAAGTGGAATAATATTTCAGAGCTGAGACTGCAGCCACACCTCATGACAAATAAAAAATGTTGATGGAATCTATCCTCTCTAAACAATGCTCTGTTTAAAATTTGTCCACATGCTTTTTTCTTAGTTTCTCTTAGGTTAAATCTGTTCTTTCAGCTCTGCCATGTGTCATGTTTTTTTTTTTTTCTCTTCAGCCCACGCTTTTTCCTAATGCTACTGGAGGAAATAATTCCTGTAGCTTCAGTTCTTCCACTATTCTAATTAATTTTCATATTCCATTATCTTAAAATAGTACAAAGTGATTTTTTTTCTCTGTGACAACCGACTATGAACCTGTACTTCTCAGAAACATTTTATATTTGTCTGTTTTTAAAATATTTCTTTTCAATTATAACCTATTTCTAAATGCCATGACTCAAATGAACCTACATTATTCGCTCTCTAAACCGTTATTTTTGTATAAAGGAACAACCTTTATTCTGTGTTGTTTCTTGAGGTGCAGAAGACCTACGTCCACATTAACTTTTAATAGTGATGTCGGATTAATGGGCACTTTGGTGTCTTTTTTGTTTTTTTTTTCTGTTTATTGTTTTGTTTTGTTATTTTATTTTTTGTTCTGCTGCCAAGAGTATCCACTTACTTGGCTCCTTTGCATTTCCATTTTGTCAGAATATCCTTCAATTTACCTGCTATGTCCCACTATATGGATATTTTCTTTTTGCAAAATGCCTGTGCAGATGGTATTAAAAAGAGAATTGTTGATGCAGCGACTGTTGACAATGATTTCTGGAGTTGTTTTATTGAAAAAATACATGCAAGAATTGTGTTTGTCGGCACCTTTTCTTATGTTTCCAGCTTTTCTTATTTGGAGGCACTGTTGGTTCAAGAAAACGAAGCCTGTTTGATCCATCTGAGTTGATAACCAAATAGCTGTGTAACTGTCTGGTTCAACACATGGCAAATGACAAGAACTGCTTATTTAATGTTTAAATGGTGGTTTCAGTTCATTCTTTTAAGAATGCTAACAAGTGTTTTTGATTGAAAAAGTAATAGATTATTCAGGCACTGTATCTGCTTGAGGAATCAAAACACCTGTAAAATTTCTTCTGTCTTTAACTGTCTGTATTAGCTGTGTTCTGCTGCTGGTTCAGAAGCTGCTAACATAGGACAAGCATGTCAGCATGGGCTTTCCCTTTTTCTGCAGATAATCCCTTGATGAAGAATTTTCTTTTTAAGGCACACTGACACTTCCCCTTTTTGTATTTTGTTTTAATTTGGGAGCACAGAATTAATTTTTATTTATGTAAATATATTGGCCAGAGATTTTTAGGTCTGTCTATGTGAAGAGTTATTGTTCTATCTATTTTTTTGATGATCAGTATTCAGGATTTATTTAGCTTTGGGATGGTGCTAATTTTTAAAACATACATAACAAATATTATGGCATATCTCAGGAAGAATATGCTATTTTGAGGAAAAGCATGGAAGGAAGTCACCTGTGTGAAACAATGGAGTAACCAAAGTTATTCCATTCTGTATAGGGTTAAAGGGAACGCAGTGTCTGAGAGGAAAGAGTCTGGCATATCTTTGACAGGGAGGGAAAAAGTGTATTAAGATATATGACATACAGCTAAACTATACTGCTGGAACAAAGCCATATAAGGAATAGAGACACTTTTTTTAAGTGACAAAGTATTTTTTTATCTAAAAGTTACAGTTATGAATAATCCTATTTCCAAATTCTTGGAATGAAATATAGGGAACAGCAATTTTCAAAGAAATGCTTTAAAAAGGAAAAAAAATAGATTTTTCATTTCTTGATCTCTAACTATAGCTAACTAATTACTCTTTTTACTCTTTTCAGTCTCCAAAACTAGGGTGAGTGGCATAAGCATATATGAAAAGCCCTAAGAATCAATGAATGTCACAACTTGTCAGTACATCGCTTAGATTAAGGAAAATTTTATCAAAGTAATCCTCCCTCACTGTTGTGTACAAAGGTGTTCCTTCATCTTGGAAGTGGCCAGTAGTCTTGTTTTAATAGTGCATCCTTTTCTTCCATAATTCTGGAATTCAGCTGCTCTCTAAATCTTCATGTTTTAACATATGTTCCCCCAAACCTTTGAGATGACAACATTCTATCACTTCAATGCTTGACAAATAACAACCTTCTCTACACATGGGTACATCATCTAGTTTTATTTCAGGCCTACTCTTCTGTTCATATTTCCATCATTCAGGTGCCCCATATTGCATCTATAAGAGAGTCTGGTCAGATATAAAGTTAAAGAATTAAGTTGTGACCACTTTTTCAATGTTTGAGATTTTTCAAATTCCCTTATGGACTAGAAAAAAGGTGTGATTCCCCTTTATTTGTCGTAAGTTAAGTTAGCAGCTGAGCTGGTTAAGCTGAAAGCCCATTGTGAATGTCAAGGAAAAATGCTGGCATTTAAAAGCCAAATCTGCAGAATATACCAAAGTGTCACAAATGCAGTCATGCTTTAAATGTTCTTGATAAATTGCTTCCCTATTGCAGACTCATTTTTCAGTATACCCTGCAGCATTTGCAGATAATACCTCTTAACAGGTTGTCAGTGTAATCCATAGGGAAACTGGGGGTTTGGAATTTGGACTGCTACTGGTTCCTGACGGCTCTTTCAAATTTGCGGTTGCTGGCAGTCGCTGACAGCTAAACTCTTTTGGTAGCCTCTGCTCCTGAAATTTATTTTCTTCTTCAGACTGTCTTCACTTTTTCATGTGGTCTCCTGTAGCTTTCCAATTTCCTTTGCTGAAGTAGAAAATTTAGAGGAGGAAACAGCAGATACGCTCTTGAGTGCTACTTCTCACTCCTTCAAATGGTGGGTTTTGGACCTGCTGCATCACTGTGGTCCTGCTGGATGCTCATGAAATCAGGGTTGACCTGTGTCCCCATCCCTATCCTGTCCCTGCTGCCTTGTTGAGTGCTATGGGACAGGCTCTGCTTGGGAAGATCATGGCCCTGCCAGACCCATGGCCAGTCCCTGCTCCTGGCTCCCTCCCACAGGGTAGATGGACCCCATGATACCCGGATATGGGAGCAGAAAATGTGTGGGGAACAGTCTCTCTGAGGTGCAGTCAGACATATTTCATGGCAGCTTAAAGTTAAGTCCTTTCTTTTATCTTCACCCACTAGAGTGAGGTACTGCTCTGTTTACTACCCCCCCAATGTCTTATTGACGGACACCTTCCCTGACAGGTCTCTTTGCCCTGGATGGGAAGACTCTTGAGGTAAACAAATTACAAATTGTGGAGATACCCATTTTTTTTTCCCCCAGGGAAGCACAATAACCAATCAGCTACAAAGCCTGATTTGATTTTAAAACAGGAATCACATGAAGCACTCTATTTTCCAGGCTATTTTTGAACTTCAAATTGCCTTTGCAGAACATGTTCACTTTCCAAATCCAGCAGAAATGAATGAAATGAAGCAAGCACATTGTGTGTGCCCTATGTAAGGAGCCATTTCCATCTAGGATAAGCTCAGCACACATTTCCCTACACATTTCTTAAGCATGTTCTTTAATTGCTTGGGGTCTTGTCATGGCATATGTTTCTCAATTTGGAATAATAGAACAATTTAGGGTGAAAAAGACCTTTAAGATTATCAAGTCCAACAGCTTTCCCAACACTACCAAGTATACCACTAAACCCTGGCCCTAAGTGCCACATCTACACATCTTTTAAATACCTGAGTTACCTGCTGGTAACTCAGCACTTCTCTGAGCAGTCAGCTCCAATACTTGACAACCCTTTCTGTGAAAAAAATATTTTCAAACAGCCAATCTGGACTATCCCTGAAACAACTTGAGGCCATTTCCTCATGTCCTGCCACTTGTTTTCTGGGAGAAGAGACCAATGCCAACCTCACTGTGCCCTCCCTTCAGGGAGAGATAAGGTCTTCCCTGACCTTTCTTTCTCCTTTTCTCCAGACTAAACAACCCCAGTTCTCTCAGCTGCTCCAGACCCTTCACCACCTTATTTACTGTTTGAACACACTCCAGCACCTCAATGTCTTTCAAAATGAGACCTGCCAGTTGGCTGTACCTCTCACAGTGTCATGCTATCAGGCAGTGCCAGCCCTTCAGGATCCCTCTCTGGGGATCCCTCTGCAGGATCCTGTACAGTCCTGTCTAATAGAAAATTAGAAAAGTAAAATATAAAATGGGTCTGTATTAAATAATGCTTTAATTTCTCATTTTTTTCTGGCATCTAAGTGGGGCATGGGTTTAAAGGGTCTGGAGGTTATTTGATGACTTGATGAAGCTACGTAAAGAAGTAATCAGGAAATATCTGGAAACTCTTTCAAGATATGAGCTCTGGAATCTTTGATTCTTCTCTTGACTCTGAGTGTATCAGCTGCCACACTTGATTTGTGATGGGTAGTCATAACAATTTCCCCATGGTGTGCTACCACTGAGGAGAAATCGTCACAGAGGATTGTGTCTTTGTGTGGGCACACGTGTATGACAAAGTTGTCAGATGTATGCATACAGCTTCTTAGTGCACAGTAAAGGTAAAGGTTTAAGAGCTGAATGCTTTGATCTTGGTCAGCACAGTTTGTACAGCATAACTGTTCCCCAAAAAATAGACTTTATCAGAAACTCACGAATATCAACTTGGTGGAAGAATGTGTTTTAAGTGCAATCAAAAGCTGGTCTGGGGATTTCTTTCTTTATGGTTTTTGTTTTGTTTTGCTTTTACCGTTATGGTAAGACTAATTAGTTCAGTACATATGATTTGTATAAATGTTTTCTATTTAGGGAAGATGAAGCTTCTGAAATTAGACTTTATTCTAAAAGAATGTAGTAATGATAAATTGAACTCATGCTGTTGGGACTAGTCTCCTTCATGATTAATTATCTCTCATATTTTTACTCTGGACTTCTCTTCTAGGAAACTTTGCTTAGTTGTTGTATTTGTTATAAGCTCTTGGCTCAGTAGTATTCTTAAGCTTTTGTTTAAGAGGTAACCTCATTCACAGAATTCACAGAATAACTAGGTTGGAAGAGACCTTAAAGAGGTCCAACTCATGCCCCAACAGCTCAACTAAACCATGGCATCAAGTGCCATATCCAGTCTTTTTTTAAACACATCCAGGGATGGTGACTCCATCACCTCCTGGGCAGATAATTCCAGAGCTTTATCACCCTTTATGTAAAAAACTTTCTCCTAGTATCCAACCTATACTGGAATGCCTTGATGCAGCTTGAGACAGTCCTCTAGTTCTGTCAGCTGCTGCCTGGTGAAAGAGACCAACCCCTACCTGACTACAATCACCTTTCAAGAAGTTGTAGAGAGTAATAAGGTCATGCTTATAATGGTTTTAGTTACAAGTTTTGAGTCAGATTACTAATTCAGGGAAGCCTCTTTTTTCCCCTGAAGAGATTTCACTTTCAATTTTTTATAAAATGAAAATTTTAATACTTTATGGTATAAACTGTTGATGTACTTTCATAATATATGTGCTTCCATATTCACCTCTTTAATTCTGACCAAATCTTTCCCATGGAAGTGAGAATTATTGTTTTATGTTTTCATAGAAATAGGTCCCCAACTGATAGTTTTGTACACGGCATAACATATGGGAGATGAAGGATTATATTAGCTGATATTTAAAATGTATCTTTTTTATTATAAGGAATGAAAGCAATACATTGTGTGTCATGATTAATCTTTTCAATACAGGGCCAAGTAATAGGTTCCAGTCAGATCTAGTGATTATTTTAAGTGTTTGCAACCTAACTAGGATCAGCATGATCTTTTACTTTGTCAGGCTCTTGTAGGATGTTTATTTCTTTTGGTATCCTTTGCTGTAGTGCACTTGGGATTGAAATGTTGCTTATGGCTGAACATCAGGGCCCACCACAAAGTCTTCCTTTTCCTTTTGTTTACAATTTCAGGTGTAAACACCATTAGGAAATGCCTGAAAATGTGTCAGAGTGCAGACCTAGGGCTTTCCAGCAGGAAGGTATCACCTGCAGGTAATGGGAAGCAGACCTTGTCAGCCACCAACCCTGACTAATGTCTGAGGAGTCATCAACCCATCAGTGGGAGCAGCTGGAGTCTCCCACACCTTTTCATCTCCTGCTCTCATTGTACCTCTCCAGAAAGCCAGTTTGACCAACTCAAACTGTTCTATGATTCTCATATTTGATGTAGAAAATGCTAATAATTTTTGAGTCTGAACTGTGAGAGAAGAACTGTGAACAAAAGTGGTGTCCAGCTTACCAGATCCTTGCCTGCAAATCTTGAGTGGTCTTTTCATCCTGCAAACAGGCCTACCCACAAGTGGTTAATGAGCTGACCTGGTGATTAGCCTCTTGGTAATGTTGTTGAATTGCTCAGTAGAGGTGGATTGCTCTCCATACTAGCATATGGATATAACCTAAGTTTCTAGCTATTTGCTCAGGAAGAAACATTCAAAGTGCAACCTGACTCCAGCTTTTGAAATGTGTTACATTTTGATTTGTTTCCTATTTACACAGTGTCCCAATTACCAGCTACTTGCAGGGTTGAGGAGTACTAAGAATTATGCTAAGATAGTTTTTGAGCACTGCAGACTTTGTCCTCTATCAGCAGAGGGTATTTGGGCCTTCCTAAGTTTTGGTTGCAGATGATCTTTTATGTTTAGATTAAGTGGATGATCAAGTTGCACCTCCAGCATCTCTGCAGAAGTATGAGTGGCACAGAGGGATTTGTGCTAGGCTCTCTTTTTAAGGGTGACTTTCATTTTTATAATCCATGCAATTTTTTAATGATGTTTTCACAACTTTTCTTTCTTGAGCATTCAGCCTTCAAGATTCCTTTATGCCCTAATTAGCTTTATTGTTTATATTACTCTCATTCTCTAATTAGAGTAATCACATCATGGGGGAGTGGAGGCTCTTCTGCTTTTTCTCTAATTATTTTTGTTTTGTCAAGCCTGGCTGTTTCCTGCCACTTATTCTTGTCCATGTGTTTTTATTCTCTGCAAATTGTTGTTGTCATGTACTAATTTTTTTTACTTTATCTGAAGAACTTTTCCTTTTTTTACTGTCTTTGTCATTCTTGACCATCTGTTCAGCTTCATAGTTCCATTTAAAAGTGACAGGACCTGTACCAGCAAGTGAGGATAACAAAGTGTAAGAAGAAAGTGGGGGTGATATCTAAGTGAAGGTGATGTGTTTAATTAGCATTCTGGATTCTTCAGCTCAGATTCTGTCACATAAGCCATCTCTCACCTGACCTTTATACCCCTTTTCTTGTTGCCTGCCATTCCTGTGGTTGCTTTGCCCTTCAGCACTATTTGCAAACTGGTTATTCACAGTAGTGGTGAAGAGCTGCTGAAGTTTGGATTGTCAGTGGATTTTCATATGCCTGTATAACATAAAGCAATGTTGGTGTCAACTCCTAACAATTAGAAGAAAATGGAAATTTTTATAGAAGGTGTCTGGTTACTAGTCTCAGATTTTACACACCCCAGGAGGAAAAGAACAAAAGGAAGTGCAGAAAGGTTATTAGTGTGCACAAGGTGAGGTAAGATCAGAACAGCATATATTATATTTGAAACCTTTTTCTCCTGTGGAACAAGTGACATTGTTGTGTTCAAAAGTAGAAACAGTAAGTGGTCTTTTTATGAGTCAAATTTCTGAACTCATACATTCAAGGTCCACCATCAGAATTGTTATAAAAATCGCCCCATTTGGATGCAGACTTTGAGTATAGTGGGATGTTTGGATTAGCCAGAGTATATCAGCAATGCATGGTGAGCACACATTTAAAGCCCTGATAGTGTTCTTGCTATCCCTATGAGTTCCATTTTTTAAAAGCTCCATGTAGCTTTTTACATTGAAAGCCATTATGAGATTAGAAGAGTACTTGCTTCAAAATAACAGTTTCTCCACCTAGACTTTCTTCTGTGTGAATGATATTCTCCTGTTTTAAAAAGGAAGCACTTTGATAGCTACAGATTATGCAATCATCTCTTCACAGATGAAGTGTCAGTGCAACGTAGCACCTGAGTTGTAATCTGCCCAACATTTGACATGAGGTACTGGGTAATTGAATCTCTCTAACTCTCACTTTCTTCAGTTGAGACTGAAAATATGTGACTTATAGCAGAGTTTGAATCAGTGTTGTGACCATTCAAGGCTGGAATAACCATATCCAATTGCTCTGCACCTAGCACATTTCTGACTGAAAACACTACTGAACAAACAGGCCAAAGCAGTACCCAGAGGTACTATAAAATTAAATCTGGAGGTTTTAATTTTACAAAGTCAAAGTTGGGACACAGCTTTACAAATTGCAAGAAACTTCACTGTCTTCTGTCGTGTTATAAAGTCAAATATGCAAATCCTACTTTTTGAGCTGTCCTTATATTTAGAGGACTACTAGTGAATAACCAGTCACTGTTGGGTATTTATTTAGAAGTCTATGATTTTATCATTTCTTTCCCCTCACAGTCCAGCCATAGTGGAAGAAACTTTGGGTTTCCTCTAAGTGGGTTTCCTCTGGGTGTATTGAGATCTGCATTTTGACTGTACGTCTAGCATTTTTCTTCAAGACTTTCTGGTAGTAGAAGGCTACAATTTTGAATGGAATAAATCTGAGTGTACCTGAATAATGTTGATTTTGATAGGAAATTTCTCTGAAAGAGCCTGGTCATGGGAATGTGTTCTAGAATGGCTCAAATATTTAGTCTCTACCAAAGTCTGCCCCAAAGCCGGACCTCTGTGATTGTGATTGATTGTCTTCAGCTGCTTCTTAAGTTTGGGGATTTATACATTAGCAAAAAGCTCTTTCACAATGCTAAGCTGCAATATGGCAAGAAGTAGCTTACACTGTTTAATTATCTGCAACACCAGGACCAAGACTTGACAGAAACTGTTTGGAAGGGATTGTGCTGCAGAAATGCAGGAATGAAGTACGTGTATTCAGATTTTCTTCCCTAATACCAAGAGTGCCAAGGTTGCTGTAGAGATTTGATTTAGAGATTTGTAGATGGTGATCCATTTCCGTTTATGGGAAATAAGTTCTTCTATTATCTCATATTTTATGAAGTATGCTAGAGTAAACATATATGAATGAGTCCTCTGTGAGTATAAGGAAGTAACTACCATGACTAGTTTACACTTAATGAATGAAAACTCAAATTTATGTCAACACCCTTCTTAAAGAATATTTTACTAATTAGATGGACTTGTAGCAAAATTTTCTGTAGATCTTTAGTGAATCATTTTTCTGCAGACTTACTATTCTGTTTTTTTTTCTCCCTCCAAAGATATCACTTCAACTTTTCAAAATTATTCAGCTCGAGGTCAAAAAGCACTGTTTTTACAGAGAAGACACCACTACTGAAGGTTTCCTCAGAGGAAAATGGGTGAGTTACTTTCATTCTCAATTTTTTTTTCTAAGTTCTCTTCTATTTAGTTGCATGTGGTTCTTATATCCTAACACCAAACCTGCTGGGAAATAAAGTGGATAGCAGGGGCTGTAAGCAGAGAATTACTCTGGAGGACCTTGGTAGCAGAGAAGGGGCTGAAAAAGGGAAGGGAAGGATGTAAGGTGTGAGGTCAGGGTGATTAGAGAGCCCTAAGCATAGACAGCTGCAAGTTCTGTGCTTGTATTTCCTCCATGTGCTGTTACATAAAGTGCACTGAAAGACACAGCAGAACTATAGGGAAGGTCCTCATGATAGAGCTTGCACACCAAATTCTGAAATACATCTGCCTGGTGTATCAGAGAACTGGTACTCTCAGGATGTCATGGGGTCTTTGCTCTTGCTCCCCAGTCTACTCAGCTGTGTCACCAAGGGGACTTTGGTCGGTACTGAATAAATCTCTTTCTATGAAATTTTCCATAAAAATCTCTCAGAGTGAATGTAAGGTTCTGCAAGGTCAGTTGCATCTACTACCTGTTGAAATAAAACACTCTTTTGTTTTATTATGTTTACTGAAAATGTGTGACAGGTTGCAGTGTATGGCTCTTCATAATCCAGATTTTACCACAGATGATGATTCATGGGACAACAGCTCTGCAGAATTTGAGCAAAGGTTTCAATTGGAAAGTGAAATGACAAGTTTTCCCAGATCTGCTTCTTCTGAGAAATATGAAATCTTGGACAACCTTCATGTCAAGTTCAATTTATCAAAGATGAGGTCTGAATTCAAACATTATTATTTTTTTTAAATTTCTGCATGTATTTGTTTTTATGCATAGATGTCTAGAAAATGATATGATGTAAATTAATAAAATAGAACTCCATACTTAGATTGTATCTTACCATTGATAGTTCGAAATTGATTACAGACTCTCCATAATGATCAGTAGCCCCTTCTTCTAAGAAGAATCAATCATAGCACCTATTCTAAATTTGTAATTAAATACCTTCTATAGTGCTTTTAACATTTCTTTGAAATATTTTTTAAAAGCCCTGTGGTTGATTCCACAGCATTTTTTCTTTAGTGTTTTGTTGCTTCACTTTAATTCAAATATGTGTGTAAAAGATCTTCTGTAGTCATTACAGTAGCTTTTCACATATACACAAAGCAAAATATAACTGAGCATTTTTCCATCTTGGACGGCATTAATATATTTCACTCTTTACTCCAAAGTAGTCTTCTACATCATTTAGGGCATGGAGGAAATAGAACTTGTTAATATATTAAAATATAGCAGTATGATAAGAGCATAACTTCAAATTTTCTTGAGATATTTTTGCTGGGGGTTTAACTAGCAAAACCTTTAATCTTGGATACTAATTCCCTCTGCCCCTTCTATGGGTTCAATGTTTTTTACTAGTTTGTTTTGGTGTCTGTAGATAGCTGTGCAGGGTTTTCATGGAGCCCAGCACTGCAGGTCCACTGCAGATCCTTTTCCTTGTTGATATGCTGCACCTTTCCAGCAGAATGTCAGTGCATCTTTTCCCAGTCTGTGTGTTGTCTTAGCTCATCACTTCACAATTGTTTTCTTCTCATTGTGCATATGGTTTTGTGCTCTCCCACTCTGCTGCTGAACAAATGGAGCAGGAGAATTTCAATTACTGCAATTAGTACAATGTGAGCACATGCAAAGAAGCTTGGCAGGTGTTTTTCTTCACATTTGTGGTAGATTTCCCTGGTATTTGTTCAAACAAAGGTATCGACTGGGAGTGTGAAATCCATTGTTTCCAGTACAGCATAGGTTTATAATCTGGGGAGGAGTAGTTTTTCTGGCAGAAGTTCCCTTGAAATATTTTCACTGCTGTAGTGCAAGCTGTACGTATGGGATCAGCTCCTTGGCTGCTGTAAATCAGCATGATGCTGCTGAGATATGAGAACAAATGATGCTAAACTGCCCAACACCATATGCAGATCAGATAAAAAATCATTTGGCTTAGAAGAAGGGGTGAAATTCTTCATAGAAGAAATGCATGGAGTTTATACTCCATGCATTTCTAACTGAAGTCAGATAGGATTGTACTGGAGCCATACATCAGCATAGGATTTGGCACAGAGCTTGTATTTGCATCACTGTGCCAGATTAGCACTGTAGGAAGAGACAGATTGCAAACCACGGGTGAGTCCAAAGCTGATCATGTCTCAAATGTAAGCTGTTAAAAATGCTGCTTCCCTAATACAAGATGTCATGAAAACAAAGAGACGGGAGGAAAAGACCCTTCTAAATTGTATATTTATTAAAACCATTTCCAAAACCTTGTTTTTATTACACCTTGCCAGCTCCTTTGGATAAGTTTCTGTTATTTACAAACAAGTGGTGATTAATTTATAAATGCTTAATTAACATTTTATTTCGCTTGTGTCTTAAAATCAAGGGTTTTTTAATAATAACTTTAAGCATTCTCATAAATTGTAAGTCCAAAGTATGAACAAAAAATATAAAGTACATAAAAATTAAATCAGTCTGGATTACAATTTATTAATTGATAACATAATAAATTCTTAAAATTCCAGAATGAAACTGTAATTTTAAGATGGGCAGAATTGACCAGCAGGATAGAGGATCTATGACTAAACTGTCATTAAGTATTTTCCATAAATCATGTAATACCAAAAGACATTATCAGTGATGAAGTGTTGGTAATGGCTTGTGTCATCATTCCTTTCTTTCCATGCCTGTATCACTTTCTTCCTTTCTCTGCCATCAGTAGATCAGGGCTACTTGGAATTTCTAGAAGAAATTCCACCTAACTGGCTTCCTTCTCCTTTTCCTCTTCCTTCTCTAGATTTTCATGCTGTGCAAAGTTTGAGTAAAGTTGTTACTACTTGTATTAAATAGGGGACTTTAGTCCCTTTGTACCAGTTTGTGACAACACATTTTTATTAGCTGATGGTTTTTATTAGCTGCTGTTTGGAAAATTCTAGAGAAGGAGGAAACTTTGCAAAACAATGATTTTGAAAAATGGGTCTCCAGTAATTTCTGTAGCTTTTTGTCAATTAATTGATTTAGGGAATTATTTCCACTGTGATTAAAAATTATTTCTAACAATCTTCAGACTATTCTGCTTTAATATTTTGTCCTGTAGCATCTGTCAATGCAGCTTTTTATTGCACTCTTCGTTTTTCAACTAATTATCCTGGTAACTTGAAATGTTTTCCTTCTTGCTTGTTGTCAGGTTTAAATCAACCCCTGCATTTGTCATTCTGTCAGAAAAACAAGGTTAGAATGTTTACTTAAAAAAACCACAACCAGAATAAGAATATTGATGCTTTCAAATGAAAATATGTAACGAGGTCAAACCTACATAAAGGCTTCTGTAAATTAAGGCATCAGTATAACATATTGATGGGCAGACAGAAAATTTTTAGTTGAGTTGTCTTTTGAGTAAGATTAAAAAATGGTAATTTAAAATGCTAAATCTTAAGATTTCTTTCTCAAGACCATGCACTTTTAACATCCATGTTTTAATTTAGAGTTGTTCTTGTCTAACCCATTCAGTAGTAAGCTTGGACAATTCAGAATATTTTGTGGCATCTCATTTTCAGAACAGGGCGTTCCTTCAATGGGCACAGGCATACCATGGGAAAAAGAAATCAGTTTTGTTAGTAGATTTATGCTCATGAAGTATATTTGGTTTCAAAAAATACTGTTAAACCCAGAAGATTCTTAAAGCTTGTTCTTGTCTTCAAACTGGATTTTCTAATACTTTTCAGGGTGCGTATTGTAAATCCAGTTTTGAGGAAGTCGCTCGTGACACCATCTGTCTACGCAACAACCTGTGCTTTCAGCACAGCCATGCCACCTCCCTGTGATAGCAATGCTCCTTTGTCTCTCTGGGAGAGAGAAGAATCAGCGGAGGGAGATTAGGGTATGCCAGGGGCCAGAAGCAGGAAAAGTGGTTCCAGGATCCAGCACCTGTTCATTCTGCAGCCTTCCCTTAGATTTTCCAGGGGGAAATCCTTCTTCCTGTGAGCTGAGATCCATCTGGCAGCAGAGCTGGTGCAGGAGCCTTGATGATCACCAAGGCTTCCCAAGTCCTTGCTGACCTTGCTTTGTGGTTTCTGCACTCTGATGTGATGTACTATCACCCATAAGTGCTTAGCATGATGTTTCTGAAATGTCAGAGCTGTTAAGAGAACAGAAAAGTTGTTCTTAAACTATCCAGGTAGTAAATATGTGTTTCCTTGTGTTTCAGATGCTGTTTAAAATTCCTGAAAGTTTCAGGCCTCTTTATCTTTGTAGTTGTCTGCTCTGTAAGTATTGAATTTGTAATCTTCCCCTGGCCCCCATTTCTTTAGAATTAGATCAAAATGAGCTACGATATTTTCTCTTAGCACACAGAAAACGTCTTGAGGCAAAAACTGACAATACTGTACAGGGCTTCATGTCTAGTCGTAGTCCCATTTGGTGCACTAGTTGCCTCTCAGGACAATGTGGTTGGGTAAGCAGTTGATTTGGAGGAAGAAGCAGCTTAAGCCCAAATTTTTAGGTCCCTTAAGGATGCTTGTTGAATTTAGGATGGATCTTTTGATCCTGATACCTGAGGAATGCTCATAGGGAAAGCTGTGCCTGGGAGGATGCTGCATCAATGACAGTGCTTCACTGTGTCAAAGGCAAAAGGTGATGGGGAGGGTTGGCATCTTCTTCAGGTGGCCAAAATGCTGCCCTCCCTTAGAAAAATCTTCAAATTCAGCAAAATCTTCAACTGAAAGTCTAGAGAAAAATTTTAAAAAGTTGGAATTAATTCTTTTAGTGGCTGTGAGGAATTCCTTTTGGGGTAGCATGGCTTCTGTGCCAGGAAGAAAATAGACGACACTCTGCATTTCCTCAGATATGGGTGCTGCTTTCCAGGCAGATCCTGAAGGTTGTCCTAAGAGACATTTTGAAAAAGTGCATAAAATATGTGACTTTGGCTGTAAATTAACTGAAGGAATATTACTTACCCATGTTAAGTATCCCAGAGGTGCTTTTCAACTGTGGTGGAATTATACTTAAAAATAGTGAAACAATTTCACAACTGAATGTGCAATTTGAAGGAGTCTTTTTAAAGTATTTGAGATAAGTTTAGCAGGTTTTTGACAGTTTTTGTGTTACTAATGAATGTTTATTTTTTATCGTTACCCTAGATTTTATTTGGCATTTATCCAGATCAAAGTATGCCCTGGCAGATGTTGGCCGTATCACCTTTGGAAAGCTTCTGTATCCTTCTTTCATTGGTAAAAAAGGGACCTGATATTTCATTGATAAAGTAGTTGAAAGGGTGTGTATTTTTTTGTCTTGTACCCTAAGAGGACAGGGTGATCTCAGAGCCTTGGCTGCATCTGGACTTGTCCTTGACACCGGCCCAAGTACTCCCTCTCCAAGTTGTACTGAATGGCCCCTGTCTGGGGCCAAGCAACTGTTTAGAAGAACAAGAAATAGAACAACCCCAAATAAAAATTAGTAATCATAGGTCAATACAGATCTGAATGTGAAAAGTCTTTGAGGGTTGAACATTCATTTGGAGAACAAACAAAAACTTTTGCAAATTAATGACATTTATTCTTCCCACTATATTTCTAGTTAAATCAGTCTGGTCAGAAATCTGCTTGACTCTTATTTCACTAGTGTTAAAAGAGGATGCACCTATAGACATATTTCCCAAGGTCCTGCAAAGTCCCTTTTTTTGAAAAGGTGCAGTAGGTCTTCATTTTTGCAATGCTTTTTTCTTCTATATAACTGGTCAGTTGCATAGCTTTGGGCAGGGAGAGTCCGTTTTAAATAGATTTAACTATTAGCATTCTCACTGTCACCAATAATGACGCTATATAATGCACTAATTAGTAGGGTAAATGAGGAAGAAAATGTTAGTGCTTTAGGGCAATTTATAATTAAAAGTTTAGATTGCTTTTTGGAGGGAAGCAAATGGACTTTTAGTAGGACAAATGACAACCTCAGCTGTATACTCCCACCAATATCCTGTTCACATCAGTGTTTTTGGTCCTTCTTGAAACTGTTGTTGAAAGTTCCTATGGTGTTGTAGTGTGGTGTTGAACAGCACCATGGCTGTCACAGCTTTATCTGCCAAACGAGGATGAATTGAAAACAGGTCTTTAAGTTCAAGTTTTAGTCAAATGCGGTAGCATAAATTGAGGATTTCCTCTCTTTCCAGACTTGGGTTGGACCCATAGCTGTTGTATTGTACAAATTAGCTCTGCGGCCAAATATTCCCTTTGTTTCAGGCAACTGCATTTGGGACTAGGAATTTAGACAAACAAGTGTTCCTGTATTTCACATTTTACCTATCATGTCAGGACACTTTGAGACAAATAGCTGTCAGACAGTGAGAATATAGCATTTCCATTTCTTACTTGACAAACCCAAAGCTAGAGCTTTTTAGTTTGTGTAATGTGTCTTGAAAACTAGATATTCCGTCTGCTGTCTGATGTCACTGAGCTGGGGAAAAGTGAAAGGCAAGCAATCCAGCAAAGCCAAGCTTCTTTTTCAAGGTGATGTAGCAATTCAAGCAGAAGAGTCAAGGAGAAAGACTGCATTTCTAAAAAAGTTTTGTAAAAGGCACCAGCCACCCTGAATGTCCTCTTTCTGTCGCTGTCAGTCTCCATTTGCCCAGCAGTAAGTTCACGTGGTTGTCTTCCACTTTATTGCATAGTGAAGAAAGTATTTCACTTCTTGGCTAGGCCTAGGCAATGTTAACCATTCAGACAGCAGTGCTGAAGGTGCAATTTACACTGGCTGACAGACTGCAGTACTTCCAATGGACACTACGGGCTACTCTCTGAATGACCACAACATTTTAACGGTAGGTTTCCAGGTGTGCTGCAGTAGCCCTTGCCACAAAGCCCTTGGAGGTTATCGTATGAGACTTTGGGTGGAAAATAAGTGTCTTAGCTCATATGATGCCAAAATTGCAAATGAGCAAATTTTACCTCTTGCTTCTGCTTCAAAAGCTGTTTAGAAGCGTTGAATAGCCACTATTTTTTTTAACTCCTTCCTCTTAGTTCTGTTTATTTTCAGAAGTGCCCAAGCACACTGTTGTGTTATGAGTGTCTGCTCATGTATGCAATGTATCTCCATACACTAGAAAAGTCAAAAGAAAGTGTGAAATACTTTTAAAAAACAAATCGAGTGATTACTTTTGGACTTCATGTTCCTTGTCATCCTGGTGTCAGCTGGATTTTTTTGGTTTTTTCTGCCATGCCCATGAAATCTCAAATTTGCTTAGGGGCAGGACTTTCCTTCTCTGGTGCTGGGAGTGGCCTTCATTAGCTGGTGTGGAGGTGACGTGCTTTTCAGCTGAGATCTCTGTTTGTGTTGCTATACATGTATCTCTGGTTTGGTTTTACTCCAGCAATTTTTCTTCCCATTACCTTCTTTATTATTAGCCCACGTGTATCTCCCATGGCTTTGTCCACCCCCATGGGTACAAACCTGGCATGTAACAGAGAGGTGTGCTGGCTGCAGATTCTGGAAACAACATCTTGCCTCCTGTGAATTAATAGAAGCTTTCTGAGACTGTAATTTTGTGTGTGGTTGGCTTTTTTTTTTAATACTGATTTCTGTATGGGCACCAGACATAAATCCAATGATTTTAGTAAAGCTTTTCAAAATATTGGTAATGTCTCTCTTTGAATATAAATTCTTGGGATTCGTTAGTTTTTAAATTCTAACAGTCAACTCTATAATACCAGCAAGGAGTGAGTTTATACTGAAGCCTGACTTGAGGATCTTTCCTGCAGGAAGCAAGATTCAATATCACTGTTGATGTAAAATATGTGAAGCATTTTCACATCTTTTGTTCAAAGGCTGTATGTTAAGAGGAGAATATCTTTAATTATTAAGATGATAGAAGAAGAGATATAGAGTTTGAATAAATTCCAGCATTTCCTTGTTTAATTACATGTAACTAATCTAAGACAGGAACATTCTTATTTTTTCTTAACTCTTTGACCATTCAGACCTTCAGAAAATGTCTCTCCATTAACTGGGTGATCAAAGAGTGAATGAGAAATATTCTTGTTCTTCACAACATACATACGTTTTCAGACTTGAAAAATTTTCTGAAGTACTAAATATACTTTGTGTTCATTCTTTTGTTTCTAATAACTACTGCCCTGATCTAAGCAAATTTTAAGCTTTTGTCCAGCAATAGGGAATGGACAACTGGAGCAGAACTAGACAGTCACTTTTTGACTTGAACTAGGTTTCATGAAATCAAAAAGTAATTGGGATTCATCATGCTTTTAAGGAATTATGCAATCAAACTGTATGCTATTTCACTGTAATTTAGAGAAATGTCTGTCTCCCTGATACAGTGCCTTTTTTTCACTGTATCTCAT